>NC_140589.1:1311716819-1312069819 GCF_964204655.1 Triturus cristatus
CAGAGGATTGTCGACAAGGTGAATTCTGTTGCGCCCGTCCGAAGGACCAGGCATGAATGCCAAGCCAGGTGGTACGATCTGCGCCTGGCGGTCAAGAGGAAAATGAATGAAGAATATGCCCAGACTAACATCACTGGAGGTGGGCCGCCCCGCAGACCCGTACACTATCATCCCTGGGAGGAGAAGGTGATGGCCCTGCTACCGCCAGTGGGAGTACACAGAGTGGAAGGAGTCGCAGACCCTGGTGAGTACACAAACAACTTACGTAACATGGGGGCAATGGGGTCCACACAACATATACACCAAATGCACGCAACTTCCCCCAAGATCTCACCGCACACAACCACACTCACAAACCATGCTCATGCCACTAACGTCTCCATGCACCCTTCACAAATCAAGGCAAGGCCATGTCCAAGGCTACAACAACCACAAACACAAGACTGGATGTCCGGGAGGCTGGGCCCCACACAACACATTGTGGAAATGAGATGCAGACAACAATGCCCTCAGCCCATATGGCATATGTACATACCCATGCACAATGCACAGGGACTGGCAAACTACTGACAAGGTAGCTGACACTGGGCCCTGCTGTATGAAGCAAAAGGCCCTCCTGGGACCACTGTACACTCAAACTCCAACTCCACAAGCACAGGTATCTAGCACAGGAACTCACACTCACTGTCATGCCAGCATGCACCATGAAGGGACAGACACACCTGGGAGACCCAATGACAACTCACACTACACACGACAGCACGCCCGGTCACACCCCCCCCCTAACACAAGCACACACCCCCGGGGCAGGCAACAGATTTACACACTCCCACAATGGACATGTGACACAACTACACCAATCCAGAGCCAAATAAGCATCAGAGCCACCAATCTACAGGTCAAACACTCAGGAGAACATCCCAATATGTCCCCCGCAACATACACATACCCAAGTGGACATTGAGAGGAATGCTAGGGACAACCAGCTACCTGGAGGAACTGTGTCAACTTGAATATGCATGAAACATAGATGTGGCAGGAAACATCATTGACATTGTCTCTCTCTCACACACAGGGCAACGTCGTCGATCTCCCCCCAACACTGGGGGGGAAGAATCACTGTCCTAGGCTCCGCATGAAGACGATCCCACCGGCAGCGACGACTCTCACCACTCCGTGGATGACCCCGACCAACCTGGCCCCTCTGGTGCCCAAGCACCTGCAGCACCTGCGTCAGGTACATCTGTGCCAACCACCACCCCCATTCCTGCCACATCCCAGGACACACCCAGGAGCCCTGCTCGCACTGAACAACAGATCCAGTCTGACCAGGAGGGACAAGGTTCTCTGGGCACCCAGGAAGAGGCAGGCAACCCTGCAAATGCCATCCCTCAGGGGTCCCGTAGACCCGATGTGCCCACAAGGGCAGGCCAGGCTCAAGTGGGCAGGGGTGGTGGGAGTGGAGGCAGGCGGAGGCGCGAACCTGACCAGCCAGCTCAGGACCCCGGTATGTCACACATACGCAACATCCTGGACTCATACCGGCGTGACACCAGAGGTATCGACCAGGTCGTGTCCAGACTTTCCGGGATGCAGGGGACCCTCGATGAGATTAAGAACCTGCAGGTCGAGCATCATGCCAGTCATCAACAACACCAAAGACGGATGGAGGCAAGACTGGCTTAGCTCCTGGCGGTGCACAGGGACGTGAGCCAATCACTCCATCAGATCGCCCAAAGCCTGGCACACCCTCCCTGTACCACCTGGCGTACACCTGCACCAGACACAGGGAGGGACGAGGAGGAGGAGGATTCATCTGACGGAGCGTCCCTAACATCGTCAAGGCCTGCATCTGAGGGTCCCCGGAGGAAGGTGGGTCGTCCACGTAAAAGACCGTGAGAGTCAGCGGACCATCCCCATCTCCCAGGTCACCAGGCCTGGCACCTGGCCCTCTGGCGCAACAGCAGCACCTCACCCAATGACATTCTCTGCCACATGGACTTGCTGGTCACAGTCTGACCAATGATGACCAACACTGTGGTCTGGACTCTGATGACTCCAACTGACAAGGATGCCATCTCCCCCTGTGAACTTTGGATTCTATTCCCCCGGTAGTGCACCTTAGCACATCTACCAAAAGACTCACCCCAACAAAAATAAAATCTTATTTTTCTGCACATGAGATGTTGCTGTCATTTCGCATTATTCAACGACATATGTGCGTGGAAATGTCTAACTATGCCTGAGTGTTGAACTAACTCCAGCCATCCATACCCTGAGATCAGAGTCTGGTACAGGACACACATGGGTCACAAGGTATCATACAATGTAGGCATGGAGCACAACACTCACCTGTGATGGCCTCTGGCTGCTGAGGGGGTGCTTGCTAAACTGTGCGGAGAGACCTATTTGGGAGATTATCATCAAGGCGTAGGGGTCATGGCTCATGTGGAGGTACCCGGGGAGGGAGTCCCAGGTATGTGTGGCCAGGTGGGAGAACAATGTCCTGCATGCTGGAGTACGGTGGATGTGAAGAACGGTGCCCAGGGCAAGGTTGGATGCACGGAGATGGCCCAACGGGATCTAGGATGACAGACGTACAAGGTTGGTGTGGGGTCGGGTTTGTGGACTGCCTCCTGAGTCTGGGTGGAGAGTGTGGAGGTCATCCTGCAGCAGACAGTGATCCATTGCAGCTATCTATGCTGGACAGTGAGGTGGCTGGGGCGCAGGGTGTTGAAGCTGAGGTGTGCAGATGCCCCCTGGAAGTGGACCAGTTTCCTGGGAGTTTGGATGTACTTGCTCCGTAGAGGGCAAGGCAGTATTTGACACGGATGTTGCCATGGACCTGGGGGATGGTCTGTCTTTACTTGGAGTGGATCCATCTGTGGATCAAGTGCATAATGCAGAGGGCGTTGCAGCAAGAGGTACAGATGCTGTGGACTAGCATGGCATATGTGAGCCAGCCAAACATGATGCACACCATCTTGTGTGTGTGGCCACTGGGTGCTTGTGCAGGGCCCGTAGCAGCAGGCGCCATCTCCCTTCAATATGCCACATTTTGCACACAAAGACTAGGATGTCAGAAGGACAACTGCAACAGGCGCGGGTGTAAAGTAAGGAGTGTCCAGTGTCACATGGCACACCCAGCGACAATGCATGCACAATCACCAAAGAGCCATTACACCGGATCAGGAAACTGAAGGCCGACCTGCGCACAGGAGACACACCCTCAGCAGCTGTTGATGGCCCATTGTGTGGTCGACCTAGCAAAAAAACATGCACGACCATGTACTACATGCCTAATCCATGAGCAACTGCATGCATGTCGCTAAACTACACATGGACTCCTATGCATTATCTACAACAAGTATGCCAGATATGCTGCATGCTAAGTGGCAAGAGACCTGCATTGACAGAGATGAGGCACCTTGGAGTGTTACGAACACCTTTATCACTCAGCCTCACACTAATGGAAATGCAACCATTGGAACAGACTCACAGGTCATTTGGCAGATCATGTGTGACCTACACTGGACACCCCCTCCAACACACAGATGTGGTAAATCCTACAGAGCTGGCACACAAGTGAAGGGGTTGAGCCTAACACCCCTTGCTGCACACGGAGAGTGTGCAATTCCCCATTGAGGCTGTCATGGGGATGTCCCACACCATGTCCACCATTAGCATCCTGTATGTTCCTGAGGGACGTTATACACACATTGATGCCTTCATCAGAATCCACAATCCATGACAGATGACTGTCAGAAAGGGTGACTATCAATTCATGGGAGCCATGCAACACGTCATGTGGCCCATGGTGAGTCGACATATATGCATGGTAACACAACATGCACAGGAGCAGTCCCCACAAATCACAAACACGTACCACCCACAAAACGCCTTGCTGTACTCCTTACCCCAAATGAATGTTCACCATGTCTGTGCATGTCACTCTGATCCAGCACACGTTGCAATACTCATGAGGAATAGCAGGACGGCAATGATGACATGAGCAGACGACAGCCGCAGGAACCTGGGGAGGACAGACACACAACAAGTCAGCTAAGAGCTAGTAATCCGCAGACATGTACATGTACTCTACAGGAATGATGCCGTCACCATGCTATTAATGATTTTTGTGTTCCCGCAAAAATGTGTGGATTGACATCATCACTTGAATGACACATCAGAACACACCTCCAAGTCACTCAGCACATAGTCAGCTCAACCCACACATTGCAACACATGCCACACAAGGCTCTAAGCGTGCACACTCAGACACAGGGACTCACCATCATAAGAAGAAGTTGCGGATAAGCTGACTTCGGATGTCCTCATCCTCATCCTCCTCCTCATCCTCACTTGCCCCGTGCCCAAGCCCTTCATCCTCCACGGGTGGATGATCCTGCTCATCGGGATCCAGGATGAGTGGCACAGCCTTCTCCACTGCCATGTTGTGCAGCATGCAGCACACAAGGAAGATTTTGCAGACCGTCACTGGGGCATATGGGAGGGCGCCGCCGGTCTTGTGGAGGCACCGGAATCTGCTCTTCAGGAGGCCAAACGTCCTCTCAATAACGCACCTCGTCTGCCCATGGGTGTCGTTGTACCGGTGTTCTGCGGCAGTTCTGGGGTTGCGGAGAGGCGTCATCAGCCATGGCATGTTGCGATAGCAAGAGTCCCCTACATGGAAACATCATGGGCAGAAGTGGGTCAGGAGAAGCAGTAAGATATTGAGATACCGCAAAACACTGGACTAACAGAGTATCCCCACCAACAAGACATGCACGTTCGTTGCGCAGCTGCAGCATCATTTCAGGCACCCTGCTACGCCTCATGATGTAGGCATCATGTGTTGATCCTGGAAAACCGGCACAGACATGGGATATCAGCATGTTAGCAAGACATACCACAAGGGCATTGATGGAGTGGTAATGCTTGCGGTTACGAAAGGCTACCTCCTGTGCCTGTGGTGGTACCAAAGCCACATGTGTCCCATCAATGGCCCCAATGACATGAGGCATCCCCCTCAGGGCATAGAACTCACCCTTGACACCTGTCAACTGCTCACGAGTTGGAAAATGTATAAATTCATCCAGGTGTAACAACATGGCCTCTAACACATCATGCAGGACACGGCTGAACATGGTCTGGGACATGCCACCTACATCAGCTATGGTCAATTGAAACGTACCCGTGGTAAAGAAATGTAGGGCTGCCATCACCTTCATCTTGGGTGTCAGTGCAGTAGGATACCTGTGTAGAGGTTGGAGGTGTGTTGCCAGCCTTGCGGTCAAGTTGTCAATCAACGGTTGTGAGAAGCGGTAGCGGCGTATACAGTTACGTTCACTCATGGCAGCCAAGTCTGGCATTGGTCAGGGAGAGGCAGTGCCCTGCAGAAATTTGGAAGGAATAACGAAGATTGAGTACATCACTACACAAATGTCAATGAACAGAGCACATGTCCAACAGCTAATACACATATGCTACATACAGAGTCTGTTCTGTGCAATGCATCCAGGCCACGTATGGCAGCCAGGTGATACTCCTACCAAGAGTCAGCTACACACGTGGGTGCTCAAGGTCAACACGACATGCCATGAAACTAGCTGTGGGCCAGTGTAAGTGAGAAGCCAGACGCATTACAGGAGTGACAGACATCCACATATCAGCATTTGAAGGATGTCATCTCATACAGACAGCTGGCAGGAGTCTAGACGCACAGGTCACATGTAATCTTGAAAAGGACAGACAACACACATTACCATGAAGGGGTACATGTCAAAAACTGATGACACAGACATTGAGAGAATGCAGATATTGCCTCATGTCAGGGAGTCATCTTCGAACCATCATGACACATGTAACGTGTGAGTCCACATGTGGCATGGTGTGCGTATATGTGTGTCATGCACATATGCAAACAGACACATGTTGGATGCTGCAACAGCAGATGGATTTGATGGAACACCAACGGAAAGCTCATGGGAACACATGACACACACTTGACATAGTCACATCGTGGCACGCTGGGAGTCACATGTGAGGTGTAATTAACCGTGTACCTGGCATCAGGGGACAGTTGCGGGTGTTGCTGACTGTGCCATACCAGTGATGCAGTGCTTGACACATGTGTCCTGCATGCACACATGTGCAAAGTGTGAATGGGAAGTGTGCCACGTAGTGCCCCATCACACATGACATGTGTAAACAGCTCATCACACATCTATTGTGCCACAACATGAGGAGACATGTGCCACATCACTGCCTGACACACCTAGGCCCTGTACATGAAGGACTGCACTGACAATGACTTGATGTACAGCCTTGTGCGAGTCTGACGCCTCCATTCCTTTTGTGTGTGCCTCCTATCACCAGTGTAAGCTGTGAAAGGCAGTACACACGCTCTGAGGGCGTGTGTAGGGCCCGTACTCACGCGTGTACGGGCCGTACACGCGTGAGTACGTACCTATCACTAGGACCTACGGTACCCCCAACTATAGTGATACGGGCCATACTCACGCATGTACGGCCGTACGCGCGTGAGTACGTGCCTATCACTAGGACCTACGGCATCCCCAACTATAGTGATACGGGCCATACTCACGTGAGTACGGGCTGTACACGCGTGAGTACGTGCCTATCACTAGGACCTACGGTACCCCCAACTATAGTGATACGGGCCGTACTCACACGTGTACGGGCCGTACACACGTGAGTACGGCCCGTATCACTAGGACCTACGGTACCCCCAACTATAGTGATACGGGCCATACTGACGCGTGTACGGGCCGTACACGCGTGAGTATGTGCCTATCACTAGGACCTACGGTACCCCCAACTATAGTGATACAGGCCGTACTCACGCGTGTACGGGATGTACACGCGTGAGTACGGCCCGTATCACTAGGACCTACGGTACCCCCAACTATAGTGATACGGGCCGTACTCACACCTGTACGGGCCGTACACGAGTGAGTACGGCCCGTATCACTATAGTTGGGGGTAGCGTAGGTCCTAGTGATAGGCACGTACTCACGCGTGTACGGCCCGTACACGCGTGAGTACGGCCCATATCACTGTAGTGATGGTGCCCTAGGGGTACGTGCGAAATGCGCCGTACCTGTGTGGGGAGTTAAGAATTACAATGGGGACACATGAGGGACAAGTATTAGGGCCTAAATGCATGCAGGTTGTCATGGATACCGAGTTTCACGTTCAAATTTGAACATCATGTGGTCTGGAAAAATCAGTTTGCCACATTTAACAATGTTGCAAAGTGGTTGTTGACTTGACATCATGCTGCAAAGTCGAAAGATGCAAAGGCTGTCACTGGTGTCTGTTTAAAGGGATTGGAGGAAACGTAGGATGCAAATGAGTCTGACCAATCACTCTGTCCTCCTGTAAATGAAATAGGCCAGCAAGGCAGATATAAGGCAGCCAGAACCCATGAGAGGGCACTTGCCTGCACAACATGTCAGTCGATACCACTGCTGCTGTATTGTCTCCCTCTGGCACCATGTCAAGGACTGTGGAGAGGGCCCAGCCTTTCACCCAGGAGGAGAACGAGGCCCTGCTGGATGTGATCCTCCCACAGTACCCCATGCTGTATGGTCGACCAGGGGAGCAGGTGAGTGCTGACTCCACTACCTTTGCCTGTGCACTTTTCTTGTGTCTGTCACTTCTGGCATTGTGGCCAGGTGTGACAGACATGCAATGTTGGTTGGAGTGGGTCCCTGGGAGGGGGGGGGGCTATGTCTCTCATGCAGGGCTTGATGTAGTTCATGTGTGCACTCCTCACTTGCATTGTGCTTACTGTGACATTCACTGCATAGTGCATGGCACATTCCGCCAGCCTAATCCTCTTGGGCATTCTTGTTCTATTGTCCTGCGGTGATTCAGTGGTCACCTAGGTGTGACAGGTGACTGCACCCACAGATGTGTGTGAGAGTTGAGTGGAGCTGTGGTGAGAGTGGTGAGAGTGTCCACATGATGTGTACGCCCCCTGGACATTGATGTGTGTGTATGTTCCTTGTCATGTGGGTGAGTGTCCATGTGGAGTGTTGCACCACAGCTGCATGGAGGAGGCAACTGCTCAATCCATATGATGTGTGAAGTAAGCCGTGCTGTGTGTCTGACTTGCTGAGGTAGCCCCACACCTGTGACCCCCCCCTGGCAAGTGGCACATGTGCAGAGTGAGGTGTGCATCTGCAGTTGGCAATGGCAGGTGATTGATGTGTGCCTGTGTGTGTCTGTGTACTCTGCTGAGGTTTTGTCAGTGGCCTGGGACATGTGACTGATTTTCGGTGCTGTCCATCAGCCTTCTGTTGCTTGGGATGCACAGTGTGTGCCATGATCAGGGATTGTTTCGCACCCCTCATGCCACCTGTGCACTTACTACGCCATGTTTTGCATTGGTGCGCCCACAGTGGAAAAAGTCCCTATGACTAAGGTGCTATTACTTGCCAGCATACTATGCCCTGTTCAACAGATCAAAGATGTTCAAATGTGTGTCTCTGTGACATGGTGCAGGTGTAGTGATGTTGTCCCACTTTGTCATTCACACAGGTATCCACCTACCACAAGGGGAAGATCTGTAAGGATGCCGTCAAGGCCGTGCAATCGATGGAGGGTCGCAGGCGGCACCTGCCACAAGTGAGGAAGAGATGGCAGGACATCCGGTGCTGGACCCGGAGGATCGCCCGGGTCATGCTGAAGGACTCACCTCCTCGCAAGCATGGCGGGCGTCGGCGCCTGGCCCACCAGATGCGGCGTGTCCTGGCGGTGGTCTTCCCTAACCTGGATAGGCGGATAGGGGAGCTACAGCAGCAGGAAGGGGGTAGGTACATGTGTGTTTGTTGTGTGTCGCCAACTTTTTGATCTGCTCAGTCGCCTGGATACACTGCCAGGCTATATATGTGCAGTGCATATCCAGTTCCCCAAAGTCAACCTGTGCTGTTCTTCCTCCCTTCCCCTCCTTGACATGTGTTACCTGGTCTGTGTGCCATCACTATTGCACATGGTCATCTAGGCTGCCAGTTTATCAAGGTGCACACTGCTTTCTGCATCATGTGTGGGGGTGGTCTGCCTGTGCCCTGTCCTGTTTGGTCATTTTGGGGTGCTTAATAGTTGGCACTGATGCTGAGTCTCAACATAGGAGTGTGAGGGTTCAAATGAACAGACTTGCAGCATGCATTACCAATGTTGTGGCCTCAGACATGATGTGCATGAGTGGGACATATGCTTAGCGCCGGGACGGTTGCTCCTGCGACAGTCAGCTCATTCCAGGACCATGGAGCAGTGTGCACACTAAAGTCCCCTGACACAGCCTGCCCTCCTACTCATGTGTGTCATCCAACACTGTGCACATTCACTGTGGGTACATCATGGCTCTGCCTCTGTGGCATTGTTCCCTGGCCTAGGTTGTATTTTTCACATGTGTGATACATTTGTCCACTGGACAGGGATACACCAGTTTGCTTGTGCATACTCACACTGGGCCGTGTCTGTGTGGCTATTCACAACAATCTGTTGATGTTTGTTTCAGACCAATATGTTTTGCCAGCCCTACAAGGTGATGTTGTGTTAATGAAGCTAGTTTTCAAGCACAGTGATTGTAACCCTGAATAAGAGGTGTCACTTCTTGATCGGTATCAGTCACATTGACTCAGGTATGGGTGGGTGTGTGCGGGAGGGGCGTACATGTTCAACCCTGATGTTTCATTGCCAGTTCTGACTTGTGTGTGATGAGTCGTAGTACAGACAGTCATCGTGCAGTGCCCTCGTGATGTTGGCCAGCGCTTAATGTTCGTGCGTCATTGCCAGTGTCAGTTTTTGACAATCATGTATCCTGGTTGTACATTTTTGCCACCTGTGTGTGGTTCAGATGCTACACAGTTGTGACTTTGTGTGCTGACATCTGTGGGTACATTCTGGCTTGCCATGAGGGGGAACCCACAGTACAGCTAGGCTTTTTTGCTACACAATTGCAGGCCCATTAGCTTATGCATTGTCCTGGATGTGGACATGTGTGCCACTCCAGATGACAGTCAGTAGGTCATATGTGTAGCCAACTGTGTGATCAGGTGACGGATAGCCATGTGACAAATGACATGATTCAAGTTGTTACACAGAGAAAATGTCCATTGGCACTCACTACACCTGTCAACATGTCTCAATGTTTCATATGCGTGACCTTGTTGTTTTGTTGTGAAGGACAATGATGTGCCTGCATGCCAGATGTCTCCCAAGGAAGTGCACAAGACACCACCGTTACACTTTCCAGGGACACGCTGGCACATTTTACAGTAAGGCACAGTTTGAACAAAACTTGTTTGGAGTTCATACATATACATCTTCCCAAAGTGTGCTAGCAATTGGGTTCGTCCTTGGTTGTTGCTGATACCAACTTACGAGTGTCAAGTCATCCAGACCACCCTGGTGCCATGTATATGTACTTACTGATACACCATTTCTGCCTAACAGTGGCTGATTTCAATGAGTCTGGCAGCTCAGACAATGACTGTGTACACGTAGTTTGGTGTGAACCTCCTTGTGTGACTTCTGCTATACAGACACATGTGTGTTGTGTTCACAGAGTGCCACATTCACACATGCTAGACATGTCCATTATGTAAAGGGTTGTGAATCTCCAGGAGTCACAATATATTGCTTTGGGGTGTCAAAAGTACTCACAGGTCTCTGAGTGTGGGGACACCTTCTGCATTGGCATGTGGTCTTTGGCCTTCGTTGCAACAATACTGTTTGTTTCACAGTGAACAAGAGGTGGCATGCCTTCATAGTCTCGCTGTGCTCAACTGATCCCAGACACTAGCTTTTCATGATCTTGTGATTTCAAGTTATTTGCTGTTGTGTCCTAATTTTATTTGTATCCAAGTGGCATGGTGGGTCAACCAACTGGGGAGTGCAGGGCTTACATATGTGGGGAGTATCCTAGATGTTACTCATGATGCCTTTCCTGATATGCAGTGTTGCCTATTTTGTTTGGACTCATGTGTCAGATGTATACAGGTGGCTGAATTTTTCCTGTCTCTTCACCTTGCCCACAGCATCATCTGAGGACACCGAGGGAGACACCGGCACGGACTTCGAGGAGGGATCGAGCAGTGGTGCCACCACTGCTGAGGAGTCGGTGGAATCCAGTGGCACGGAGGGCGAGGGGAGTGAGGCAGAGGACCTGCCCAGTACCAACACATACTACGAGGCAGACGGGTCCGAGGCTGAGCTCCCAGAGGGGGCAGAGGCTGCTCCCACAGCTGAAAGCAGCAGTACATCTCTCGCCGCCCCCTCCATTCCCATCACCGCCCTCCCACTTGCTCGGGTCCCTTCTGTCCGTGCTAGGCGCCCACATGTCTCCTTCGTGCCAGGCACCGCACCCCCTACCCCTGTCCCCCCTACTGCCCTCGCTGCCAAGTCTGTGGACATTCAGCGGCAGTTGCAAGTTGGGCAGACATCGATCCTGACTGTCCTCCATGGCCACACCAGACTGCTGACACAGATGGTGTCGTACATGGAGGGCATGTCATCAGCGATGTCTGACCAACGGAGGTTGCTGAGGTCCATGGACTCAACACTGACGGCAGTAGCAAATCACCTGCAGCGCTGCGTCCCCCCTACCCCTGCCCCATCCACAAGTCCCACAACCATGCCTGTCCCAGTCACACCAAGACATCCACACACACGCACCCCACCAGACAGTAGCAGCACACCACCACATAAGGGCAAGCGCACACCTCCTGACACGCACACTCGGGGGGAAGCAGGCACACCCACTGGGTCTGGGGCACACAGACAGGCACGCAGCCACAGTCCTCGTCCACATGACTCACTCCCCAGTCCCTCCGATGTCACTCCCCTTGGCTCCCCTGCACCAGATTCGGAGAAGGAGGCCTACTTTGCTGGGCTGGGCCTCAGCCCCACTAGTTCACCTGGGCGGAAACGGTCAAGGCACTCCACGGGTAGGGGAGTTAAGTCCCCCAGCCTGTCCACCACCTCCCACAGTAGCACTGCAACCCATCCCTCCGACCCCCCCCCCCCTCCTTGGGGCCTGTTGTTTCTCCGGGTGCAGGGGAGACGCTTGAAGAACTGGCAGAAGTGTGCAGCGCCGAGCTCGCCTTCACCTTTGGCACTGCCCCACCCCCTGTGGTGGAGTCGTCCGTCCCTGCACCCACCACACCTACCCTTCCCCCTGCTGTCCCTGCGGTGCCTGGTCCTTCCCCACATGATGCCCCCCCCCCCCAGTCGACGACACAGTCTTGTGATGTGCAGGCAAGCTAGGGGAGACGCATGGCCATGTGGCCCCCCAAGGACTGATGTAATGGACTGGCCATTGGCCTTTGTGAATAGTCTCGTTTACACATTATTATTTTGCTGCTGAATAAAGCCTTTTCTTTTTCGTTTGGAAAGTCTTGCATTTCAGGTATTGATGTTGATGCTGATGCTACAGGAGTTGGGGTTGTGGGCATGTGTTATGTTTCAGGGACATGTTGTACTCTGCTGCTCAAGGGGTGGAACCTGGTATCTGCGTGCCATCGCAAGGTCTCTCCAAAGATTCTTTGTCGTGTCTGCTCTTTGTGTTTGGAGACATTGTCCCAAGGAGTGTTCTTTCCTCTGTGTCACCTGGCATCTCCCCTGCAGAGAGTTGCACAATTGTTGTGTTGCCCTGTGTCTACATATCCTTGGCTGGTGATGGATCCCTTCAACTCTGGACATGCCTGCTCAGCAATGTGTCCGGCTGCATAGTCTGTGCCATCCTTGGTACTATTTGTACTCATGTATAGTGTGTTTTGCCATGCCTTCATGGAGACATTGTCCCTTTTCCGCACAATGCATGTGTGTAATCCAAGCCTAGTACACATATGGTACTTGTCCTGCTGGGTATTTGAACACCTGACTCACAATTGTGGCCTTTGTATCTGTGGGAACTCCACCCGATTCCTTCCGTGACAGACAACATCTTGGTTGCTAGGCCAGCACCTGAACATTACTATCAGTCCTGGGATGTGCGTGTCAGTGTGTGTTCTCTTTGGCTCTCTTAGTTTATTAGGCAGTGGCATGACTATACAGTCTTGTGGCATGATCGCAGTGTGTGTATTGTGCTGCATCTGCCAGGGGTGGTTATGCATGTGTTATTTGTCCTCACACCCACATGTGGTGTGTCATGCAGTGGGGGAATGACATCCATCCTCCTGGGAGTGGGACACTGCTGTCAGTGATGTGTTGCTATGGCACTATCATCATTGTCCTAAGTTATGTATACGTACATTGACCCATGGAGCTGTGGTCATCTGATAATGATGTACACCCCCCCATATGTCTGTCCACTGCTGGGAGTCCTCTGCACCCACCCCCATGGCTCTGTCCACTGCTGGGAGTTCTCTGCACCCACCCCTCATATGTCTGGGCACTGCTGGGAGTGATATGCACCCACCCCTCATATGTCTGGGCACTGCTGGGAGTGATAGGCACCCACCCCTCATATCTCTGTCCACTGCTGGGAGTCCTCTGCACCCACCCCCATGGCTCTGTCCACTGCTGGGAGTCCTCTGCACCCACCCCTCATATGTCTGGGCACTGCTGGGAGTCATAGCCACCCACCCCTCATATGTCTGGGCACTGCTGGGAGTCATAGCCACCCTCCCCTCATATGTCTGGGCACTGCTGGGAGTGATAGGCACCCACCCCTCATATGTCTGGGCACTGCTGGGAGTGATAGGCACCCACCCCTCATAAGTCTGGGCACTGCTGGGAGTGATATGCACCCACCCCTCATATGTCTGGGCACTGCTGGGAGTCATAGGCACCCACCCCTCATATGTCTGGGCACTGCTGGGAGTGATAGGCACCCACCCCTCATAAGTCTGGGCACTGCTGGGAGTCATAGCCATCCACCCCTCATATGTCTGGGCACTGCTGGGAGTGATAGGCACCCACCCCTCATATGTCTGGGCACTGCTGGGAGTCATAGGCACCCACCCCTCATATGTCTGGGCACTGCTGGGAGTCATAGGCACCCACCCCTCATATGTCTGGGCACTGCTGGGAGTCATAGGCACCCACCCCTCATATGTCTGGGCACTGCTGGGAGTCATAGGCACCCACCCCTCATATGTCTGGGCACTGCTGGGAGTGATAGGCACCCACCCCTCATATGTCTGGGCACTGATGGGAGTGATATGCACCCACCCCTCATATGTCTGGGCACTGCTGGGAGTGATAGGTACCCACCCCTCATATGTCTGGGCACTGCTGGTAGTCATAGGCACCCACCCCTCATATGTCTGAGCACTGCTGGGAGTGATATGCACCCACCCCTCATATGTCTGAGCACTGGTGGGAGTCATAGGCACCCACCCCTCATATGTCTGGGCACTGCTGGGAGTGATATGCACCCACCCCTCATATGTCTGGGCACTGCTGGGAGTCATAGGCACCCACCCCTCATATGTCTGGGCACTGCTGGGAGTGATAGGCACCCACCCCTCATATGTCTGGACACTGCTGGGAATCATAGCCACCCACCCCTCATATGTCTGGGCACTGCTGGGAGTGATATGCACCCACCCCTCATATGTCTGGGCACTGCTGTGAGTGATAGGCACCCACCCCTCATATGTCTGGGCACTGTTGGGAGTCATAGCCACCCACCCCTCATATGTCTGGGCACTGCTGGGAGTGATAGGCACCCACCCCTCATATGTCTGGGCACTGCTGGGAGTGATATGCACCCACCCCTCATATGTCTGGGCACTGCTGGGAGTCATAGGCACCCACCCCTCATATATCTGGGCACTGCTGGGAGTGATAAGCACCCACCCCTCATATGTCTGGGCACTGCTGGGAGTGATAGGCACCCACCCACCCACTTGCGCCCTTGCTGTGGTACACTGCTCTCCTCACCATACACCACCCCCAATTTACAGCTGATGTGCTGCACCAAGCTGTATGCCTGCATCCGTGGCGTGTGTATGCCTTGTGTCCATCATGTAATGGGGCTGTAGGGGTACGCGTGTACGGACCGTACCCACGCTCTGGGGCCGTAGGTACGGTCTGTATACGCGTACCCCTACATCACCACTACTATGGTGGTACGGACCGTACCCACGCTCTGGGGGCGTGGGTACGGTCCGTACACGCGTACCACTACATCACCACTACTATGGTGGTACGGACCGTACCCACGCTCTGGGGGCGTGGGTACGGTCCGTACCATCATAGTAGTGGTCATGTAGGGGTACGTGTGTACGGACCGTACCCACGCTCTGGGGGCGTGGGTACGGTCCGTACCACCATAGTAGTGGTGATGTAGGGGTACGCGTGTACGGACCATACCCACGCTCTGGGGGCTTGGGTACGGTTCGTACCACCATAGTAGTGGTGATGTAGGTGTACGCATGTACGGACCGTACCCACGCTCTGGGGGCGTGGGTACGGTCCGTACACGCGTACCCCTACATCACCACTACTATGGTGGTACGGACCGTACCCACGCTCTGTGGGCGTACGGTCCGTACACGCGTACCCCTACATCACCACTACTATGGTGGTACGGACCGTACCCAAGCTCTGGGGGCGTGGGTACGGGCCGTACCACCATTGTAGTGGTGATGTAGGGGTACGCGTGTATGGACCATACCCACGCTCTGGGGGCGTGGGTACATCCCGTAACACCATTATGGTGGTGACGGGTACGCGTCCACATCCACTTCCGTTGTGGCGGGACGTGGGATTGGTGGACACGCCCCCCGAAGTGACCACACCATGGAGGTAATTATTGTGCAGGTTGTATTTTGTGGGGTGTGGGTTATGTTTCCTGCCCCTTGCACCCCACCCCCCCCCCTTTGCCTCTGGGGGTTGTTCTGACCTTCTGCGGCGTCTGCGTCGATTTCTGTACACGAGGTGGTAGGCTATGAGGGCCGGGATGACGCGAAGGTTGGGGTCCATCGCTGTCCGTCGCGTACCGGTGCTCCTTGTTCGCGTCATCCTCAATTTCCCGGCAGTTTTTGGCTCCCGTAAAAAATGCTACGTGCGGAGTGACGTAGGCACGAATCGTACTTGCTGGTCCGTGAAACGCTGCCTGACTCCATCCGGACGTCGCGTCTGCGCCGTCCAGACTCAGATTTGTATGTATTTTTTTGCCGGTCGGTGTTTTTTACGACTCGTACGGAAATGGTGTTTCTGTACGATTTGTACTTGCGAGTTTGTAAGGTGTTTTACAGGATCGGAATCGACACCAAAATGTCGAGTTGGCTTTCCACGTCCAGTAATTTCCAAAGGAAGAGTGAACAGTTTTATGTCAGCAGTGAGGCATATTATCACTCGAAAATCACCCAAAAATACTTATAATATAAAAAGAACAGAAGAATCGAAGTACATTAATGATTACAATCCAGTGATTTTGAAGATATGGAATGCAAATATGGACATACAATATGTTGCAGATAACTCAATTGCTGTTGCTTGCTATGTCACATAATATATTACCAAGTCTGAGAAGACAGAATTGAAAGAAATGTGGGAGGAAATTTCACAGGGGAAGACACTTACCTACAAATTATACAGCTTCAGCTTCAAAATGCTTTCACATCGAGAAATTGGATCCTACGAATGTTCGGATTGATTGACATCTGCAAGTTTATATTCAAAGTCAAGAGGAATCATCTGGATAAGTCTAGGCCTTGCTGCAGCACGAAATCGAGTTTTGAAATCTGTTCAAGAAATTGAATTCTTGGCACTGAATGAACCAGAAACTACAGATATTCTGAAATCAAATATGTTGGATACATACTATCCAAATAGAAGTCCATACCTGGAAAACATATGTCTATATGAAATACTACAAAATTATAGTTTTTAAAAAAAGTTACAGAAGGAATAAAGGAAGGAAAATACGCTGTGATTGGCTATGAAGGATGTTTGGTAAAGCATGACAAAGGAAATTTGATTAATCACAGGAAATTAAGTTGTGATATTCCAGATAAAAGAGTTTTTCTTGGCGGACTGAAATAGAATTACTTGGAGATTTTGACTTCTATGAAGATTCTCTCAATGCATGTAAAGTTAGCATTGAATGTACAATTTTTCCAAATTATATACAAATGTTGAACGAAGAGATTAATCAAGAAAGAACTATTGCAGCTGAAATTGCTAGAGATAGTTCTCAAGATAGTCAGAGTTCTGCTCCCCAAAGTCAAGATCCACTAGGAGAAGCCATACTTGAAAATGAAGCGGCAATAGCAATGAGTGAAGTGGAAACGGTGATGCAGCAAGCACAACAGGAGAATATTGATTTGGAAAATTTGGAGGAACATTTAAATACTGAATAGAAAGAAATATATCACCAAGTTACACAAAATATACAACATTGATTACTGCATGAAAAGAATGATTGCCAATGTACATCATTTAGACCTATTCTTATGTACATCAGTGGACAAGCTGGAATGGGGAAAAATTTCTTGATTAAATGTTTGTCAAGTTATCTACAGAAAACAATGGATTCACATTTATCTTGTTTGTAACTGCTCCAACTGGGTTAGCAGCACATAACATTAAAGGGATTGCATTACATTGTCTATTTATGTTACCAGTAGAACATGAAAATAAGTTGGAATGCCACAAGCTATCTGGAGAAGCTTGTTTCGAAGTTTCAAGAGTACTGAAGAAAATGAAAATTCTGCTAATTGATGAAGTAAGCATGATCTCCAAATAATGCTTGCTTTTGTACTTTTGAGGATGCAGCAGATTTTAAAAACAAATTACGATGTTTTATTCGGAGGAAAACATGTAATTGTATTTGGTGATCTACTACAACTCACACCTGTGAAAGGCCAACCAGTTTTTAAAACCCTTCTTCATGAAGACACTAAAAAATCTTTGGGAAGTATTGGAAATGTGAACATTTGGATTTATTTTGAATATAAGGAACTTATCAAGAACATGAGACAAGCAAATGATGAAGATTATGGAAATATTCTTCAAAATATTAGAATTGGTGTCTTAACAAAGGATGGAAAAAATGCTTTAGAAAGTCGGCTAGTAAGAAACTTGTTTCCAAAAGAAAAAATTGCAGCTGAAACAATCTGCCAAAGAATTGCAGAAAATAAAGCTATAATTTTCCTAATGCCAACACTGAAAGAATGTTCTACATTCAATGAAGAACTGTTGAAACTGGAGAATGAACCGATAATTAAAATGGTAGCTATTGATAAAATAGAATATGAAGGAGTAACTATTCTTTTGTCAGAGAAATTGCAGTTAAAATTAAACTCTTTGGAAAAATCAATATCTAAGACTGCTGGTTTGGAAAAGACCTTATATGTATCTCTAAACTGCCGGGTAATATTACGGCATAATTTAGATGTTGAGAAAGGATAAGTAAATGGAGCAATGGGGAAAGTTGTTGACTTTGTTAGTTATGCAAATAGAGATGGAATTGAATTTTTAAAGATTAAATTTGTTCAGATTGAAGAGGTGAAACAGATTGGACGCTGTTCTGTTCATTTCTTGCTTGTAAAAGATTTGTATGTTTGTAGAAAACAGTTTCCTGTTTGTTTAGCATATGCATGACTATTCATAAATCTCAAGGTTTAAGTGTAGGCAGTGCCTTGGTAAATATTGGAAGTTCTGTGTTTAAGGAGGGTATGGCGTATGTTGCATTATCTCGAGTAAGAACGTTATCTGGATTGTATTTGATTGATTTTGATGAAGAAAAGATTAGTACAGATGTAAATTGTGTAAAAGTGTACAATAGGTTAAGAAGACTCTATGCTCCTAGCTTAGGTGTATATCCAATTTATGAAAAACATTTAATACGTCCAAAACTAAAATATGATAAAGATTTTACTGAGGTTGCAAAGAAAAAAAGAATTGAAAAGAATGATGAATCTGGAAAGAAAATAGAAGGGAGCACGGTTGCTAATATTGTAGGATATCAGTTTGAAAATAGTTCAGGTATCAACTGCTATGCTAATGTAATCGTAAACATTGTGGTTTTTTTAGAAAATCTACAGCATGCAATAATGGAAAATCGAGAAAAAAGATTTTGGTCTTTGTTACATTATATTTTTGAGAAGTTGAAAACTGATAAAATGAAAATCCATACTTCTTCTGATGTGCGGAATCTTCTGGATATATGTTCTGGATCTTCACAATTTACACAGAATGTACAGCAAGATGCTCAGGAATTTCTTATGTTTATGCTTGCAGTATTTGAAGATGAAGGTATACAAATTGAAAATCTGTTTGGACTACGTTACAGATGGGTTCATACATGTGACAGCTGTTCATTTTCATCTACTACTAAAATAGACAATGAACGATTCATATATTTGACAATGCCAGATTTGAACACAGTGTCTTTCAATGATTTAGTAAAATCAGCTAATCAACATATGGAATGTACTCAGTGCAAATAAGAAATGTTATCAACATTATTTATACAAAGATGTGGACAATGTATTATTTTAATGCTGCAATGTTGTAGAGCAGATGGAACAAAATTGGAAACCAAAATAACATTTTTGGTGGCAGGTCAAGTTTCAATTTCAGGAAGAATTTTTAAAACAGTGGCTATTGTTTTCCACGATGGAACTACTTCAACATCTGGACACTATACTGTATATTTAAAATGCAATAAGGGATGGACACTATGTAATGATGCACATTTAGAGTATAAATGTTGGTTGCCTAATGAATTACCAAATTCATATTTAATTTTTTTGATGCCAAAATTCTGAGAAGATATCAACATGAATTACTGACTATATTTTGGATATTTCCACTACAAATGATTTTAGATACATCATTCACCCTGTTGGAAGCATGTGAATATGATTTTAGAAGTCTATCTTGGATATCCTCATTGCAAATGTTTTCAGAAACATAATTCGGCCTATTGGGAAGGTGTGTATATGAATTCAAAAATTTATTTTCGATATACTTAATGGAAATATTTTCAGAAACATCATTCGGCCAGTTGGGAAAATGTTGGTAATTACGGATTCAATTATTGATTCTGTTCTTTCATATTGCATTTGGAAAATTGTGTTCGAAAGAAGGTTG
This sequence comes from Triturus cristatus, assembly GCF_964204655.1. Lineage (NCBI taxonomy): Eukaryota > Metazoa > Chordata > Amphibia > Caudata > Salamandridae > Triturus > Triturus cristatus. Next base: position 1,311,736,902 of record NC_140589.1, read on the forward strand.
TCATATATTTGATCTTTGTATTATATACTATGTTATTAAGGATGTTCATTTGTGAAAATATAAATACCAAGCTGCGTTTGTTGTAGATATTTCGAAGAGAAATATGTTTTTTTTAAAACAATCTTATTGATTGTATTTTTCTGCCCGCTGTCATCTGATGATTAACATTGAAATCACTGTTTATGGTGAAATTCAATACAATCTGAAGACAGCAAAAAAAGGCAAATTGAATATGTGATGTAATTGTATACTTATGTTGTGTTGCAAAAACTTTAAAATGATATGTAATAACAGAATTTTTTTCTTCTCTTTTACAGACCTTATTACTAAAGTTTAAAATATTTTAAATTTGCATAAAAAAACGAAGTGAATATAATTTACTATTAATTTGATATCTACTTGAAAACAGGTAAGATTAATTCACCCAAGTACTACCCTTGCAGTCTATCAAAGACACTGTCATTCCCCATACCCATCTCCAGTCACCCAGCCAGTACTATATACTAATGCAATCTGGCCACTAATACCCAAGCACTTATAAATACACTATGCACTCTCTTACAGCACTATAATCATCTAGTTACTAGTCACGTACTTATGGGATGGCCAAATTACTAATACAATTACAGCTACAATATTCTGTACACTATCCATGCAGATCTCTAACCACCTATATACTATTAATACACTCCTCTAAATACGAAGTTATTACCCATGCAGTGTAGGAATCCTCCTGTGAGTCCGATGCACTGCTCCAATCACCCATCCAGGCAATACGTAAGCACTTATAAATTCACCATGCATTCTGTTTGCAGCACTGTAAATATTCCAGTTACTAGTCATATACTAATGGAATGGACTAGTTACCTATACAAGTATCCGCTATTATTATTAATAGTAGCTTTCAGAGCGGATATAGTTAAAAATTAGCATTTAAAAAACCTTTGAAATTCACTGAAATAACCATAGGTTTCAGGGATGTTATAGATACAAATTAGCATTTAAAAAACCTTAGAAATTCACTGAAAAAACCATAGGTTTCAGGGGCGTTATAGTTAGTTGGACATTTTACTCATACAAAACCATAGAAATTCCGCTGTTATAGTTAGTTGAGCGAATTATAACTCGCACCCCCGCAATGCACTGCTGATGACGTCACATATTACATCATTCATGACATGGTCAGCCACATCACTGATGACATCTCTAAAGACATCACTGATGACATCACTGATGACATCATCCACGTGAAAATCTGATGCACCTCCTTACACCCTAATATTACCTTTGATACACCCACTGTAAAATACAGAATACCATTTTCAAAACCATCAACACACCAATACTAGTTACTACAAACGCACTCACTGATTCCTAGGTCTATACACACATCCACTCATTCACCCATACAACCATTCATACATGTAGTCACTGATCAATACAACACTATCATATGCACTGATACACCTATACAGACACTCACACACCACCCCTCATCCTAGTCAGTCATGCACTCATCCTAATCAGTCATGCAAAGAATCAATCACAGTTCCATTTACTCACCTACAGTTATACACACACCACCTCATTTATTCATACAGATACTAACACATACTTACTCTCTTATATAATCACTAATACAAGTATACACTCATCCATACAGCCACTCTCACAATCACTGACTCTCACATAGTCATTTATATACTCCAACTCTCACATACACTGCCTTTTACTTTTGTATTTACCTGGACATCTACCACTGAGACATCCATTCACTCACCAACACATCCATACACACACTCACTCACCCATACAACTGTTTCCACATGCACTCTTAAAGTAATACACCCAGTCAATCAACCACTCACACATCTATGCACAGAGTCACGCACCCCCATCCAACCACACACACACTCAGTCTCTCATACAATTACTCAGGCAACTAATCAATAACCCATATAGACACCCGTGGAGCTACTGACCAACTAATGCAGCAGGTTATACAACAACAGACTGATACAGACATTCACACAGTTTAGTCACTAACCCATGTATTCAGTAAGACACATTTAATCACTCACTTAAACAGTGACTCACACACCTACTAAATCCTCTATCCAGACACTTATACATCTACTAATTCTTCAATACAGCTTGGTGTATATATATATATATAATGCATATTTAAATTTTGAAGAAAACACATTCACTGGATGATGTCATCAGTGATGTCATCAGTGATGTCATTTGAGATGTCATCAATGACGTCATCAGTGATGTCACTGACCATGTCATGAATGATGTAATATGTGACGTCCTCAGCAGTGCATTGCGGCGGCGCGAGTTATAGTTAGCTCAACTAACTATAATGGTGGAATTTCTGTGGTTTTGTATGAGTGAAATGTCCAACTAACTATAACGTCCTTGAAACCTATGGTTTTTTCAGTGAATTTCAAAGGTTTTTTAAATGCTAATTTGTAACTATAACGTCCCTGAAACCTATGTTTTTTTCAGTGAATATATATATATTGACCCAATAAAAAGGTTACAGGGATGCTATAGTTAGGAAATATAATTTTCAAAAATGTAGAAATTCACTGTAAGAACAAAGGTTACAGGGACGTTATTGTTACGCTCAGATTTCACTCGTACAAAACCATTGAAATTCAGCACTTATAATTAACAGAGCTAACTATAACTTATGCCCCTGCAATGCACTGCCTGTGCCCTCACATATTACATCACTCATGACATGGTCAGTGACATCACTGATGATGTCACTGGTGACATCATTCAGTGACTGTAAGTGTGTTGTAACTGTTTCTGAGACTCAAAGATATATTCTAAGTTATTGCATAAGTTAAATTGCTATTCTTTTTGTACTACTAATGAGTGATACTGTTTCTAACATATGTCATCTGAGTGGCTGTGAGACTGTCTGTCTCAGTGTGGGAGTGGGTCTGTAAGTGGATGTATGAGTGAGTGACTGAGTGTGTGAGTGGCTGTATGGGGGAATAAGAGGGTGTCTGAGTAGCTGTATGGGTAAGTGACTTTGTTGCTGTATTCGTGAGTAAGTGGGTGTGTGAGTGCCTATATGGGTGGGTGAGTGGCTATCTGAGTGGCTGTGTGACAGAGTGAGTGTGTGTATGACTGGCTGAATTGGTGACTGAGTGACTAAGAGTGGCTCTATGAATGGGTAAGTGTGTGTGTGAGTGGCTATATGGGTAACTGAGTGGCTGTGTGAATGGCTCTATGGGTGAGTGATTGGGTGTATAGATAGGTGTATGGGTAAGTGAGTGGCTGTTTGAGTCATGCATGGGTAAGTGAGTGGGTGTATGAGTGGCTGTTTTGCATAGTATGTACCTGTGTGAGTGGCTGTATAGGTGAGTGAGTGAGTGGGCATGTAAGTGCTTGTATAGATGTGTGAATGGGTATGTAAGTCGTTTTGTGGATGAGTGAATGGATGTGAGTGGCTGTATGGGTGAGTGAGTAGCTCTGTTAGAAGCTGTATGGGTGAGTGAGTAGCTGTATGGGTGAGTAAGTTGTATGAGTGGCTGTATGAGTGAGTGATTGGGTGTGTGTCAGTGTGTGAGTGATTGTGTGAGTGGGTGTAGGAGAGGTTGTATTGGGATGTGAGATGGAGTGTGACTGGTTCTGTGGATGATGCCATCAGTGATGTCATTTAAGATGTCATTAGTAATGTAATCAGTGATGTCACTTACCATGTAATAAGTGATGTAATATGTGAGATCGTAAGCAGTTCACTGCGGGGGCGTAAGTTATAAATATCTCAGGTAACTATAACTGCTGAATTTTAATAATTTTGTACGAGTGAAAACTAAGCCTAACTATAACATTCCTGTAAGCTTTGGTTTTATAAGTAAATTTCAAAGGTTTTGTATTGAATTTTCAAACTATAACATTCCTGTACCCTTTTTTTTCAGTGAATTTCTATGTTTATCCCCCCAGGAATTTCAGAGGTTTTTCAATGTTATTTCCTAACTATAAGGTCCCTGTAACCTTTGTTTTTTAGCGTATTCCAAAGGTTTTTTAAAATTTTCTTTCCTAACTGTAACATTTTGGGCCCGATTCACAGAACTAACTTAAGACAAAATCCTAAACTTACTACCATTTTGGTATTCACAGAAGGCACTTACTCATTTTGGTATTCACAGAAGGCACTTACTCATTTCGGTATTCACAGAAGTTAGGACTCCTAACTTCTGTGAATACCAAAGTGAGTAAGTGTCTTCTGTGAATACCAAAATGAGTAAGTGCCTTCTGTGAATACGAAAATGGTAGTAAGTTTAGGATTTTGTCTTAAGTTAGTTCTGTGAATCGGGCCCTTTATCTTTGTGGGTGGGTGTGTGATTGCCTGCATGGGTCTGTGAGTGGGTGTATGAGTGGCTGTATTGGTGTGTGAGTGGGTGTGTGAGTAGTTTTATGGGTGTGTGAGTGGCTGTATGGGTCTGTGAGTGGGTGTGCTAATGCCTGTATGGGTCTGTGAGTAGACGTGTGAGTGGCTGCATGGGTCAGAGACTGGGTGTGTGAGTGCAGTATGGGTGTGAGAGTAGTTTTGTGGATGTGAGTGGCTGTATGTGTCTGTTTGTTGCAAACTAGTAAGGTGGATGGGGCGAGGCCAAATAGGCGATGCCTCCAGGTAATTTTGCATTTTTGCATACTCATAGTCATTTATAGGAAACACCAAGGATTTCAGTTGTTTTTCAATGTTTATTGCCCAAAAACACACTTGCTTTGCCGGCAGTTAGGCAGACAGTGGCAGTGTCCCTCGAACGCTTTGCGGTACGGCATACCAAGGCATTTTAAATACATAATCTTGGGCTCAGATCTTTTAAATTGTTTATTTCTGATTTTACTTTTTTGGGGTGCACTAGGGGTGCTTGTGGTTCCTACCTGATTGCGGAGGCCTGGGCTCGATTGCTGGTCCTTCCCGCCTTGGTCCGACACGGTAGCTAGTACCGTTGCGCAGAGGGCGGAGAAGGTAGAGCCAGGCACTTCCGCTCGGCGCGGTCAGCGGTCTAGCTGCCAGGAGAGTATTCCTTTAAAGGGCACAGGGCTGGTGTCCGCGTTGCGGTTAGGCAGACAGTGGCAGTGTCCCTCGACCCGCTTTGCGGTACGTCATACCAAGGCATTTTAATACATAATCTTGGGCTCAGATATTTCAGATTGTTTATTTCTGTTTTTACTTTTTTGGGGAGCACTAGGGGTGCTTGTGGTTCCTACCTGATTGCGGAGGCCTGGGCTCGATTGCTGGTCCTTCCCTCGATGCGGTAACTAGTACCGTTGCGCGGAGGGCGGAGAAGGTAGAGCCAGGCACTTCCGCTTGGCACGGTCAGCGGTCTAGCTGCCAGGAGAGTATTCCTTTAAAAGCCACATGCTGCAGCGGCCGCACGCCAAAGGCAAGCCCGTCTTCGCCCGTCTGCGGCCGACCGGGGCCCGAGGCCAGAACCCCTGGTGGTTTCGGATTCGGATTTTACTATAGCTCCCAACAGCTACACGTGCTCTGTTCCACTTTGGGTGAGCAGTGTAGACATAGCATAATGGCAGAGAGCAAGAGCTAGAAATGTAGACATTGTTCATTTACGGCGAATGCTCGGGTGGAGGATGAGGAGGTAGGCCCATCACTTAATTTTTCTTTAATTAACTGTAGGTCACTGAGGAAACATAGAGTGGAGATCTGCGACCATCTGGTAGATGGTCAGGCAGATGTGCTGTTCCTCACAGTGACTTGGTAGGATGAGGACTCAGTGCCAGAAATCCTTGAGGCACTCACTAGTGGCTATGGGATCACTAGAGTGGATAGACTCTCCGGCAGAGGAGGGGGGATTGCGATCATTTATAAACACGCTATCCAGTGCTCTCTCGAGCCGGTTGACATAGTAGATAGCGAGGCAGGTCTTTTTACGATTAGGACAGCCACCAATTACATCATTAAGGGGCTTCTGGTCTATAGACCTCCCGGACCCTCTACACAGTTCTCACCTAGTCTGATTAAGTGCCTCATACAACCAGCACTACGATATGAGAAGTTATTAGTGCTGGGTGATTTAAATTTGCACTTTGATGACGCACTTAACTCTGGGGCTCAAGAGATCCGTCAGGAATTGGCAGCCTTACAATTAACATTAAAATCAGAACTCCCCACACATCAGTTGGGCCACTTACTCGACCCTATTTTTGCCAACTGGGGTGCCTTAGAAGTGGAGCCCCCGCTCCCGGTTCTATGGTCCGATCATTTCCTGATTCCTTTTACTGCAAGTTTGCCCTTGCCGAAGGTACAGGGGAAAGTTAAGACCAAAATAAAACATAGGAAGTGGGCTGGTTTTTCTCAGGGGAATTTTAACAGGGCCCTCTTGTGAAGCCTTGGAGAGGCGCATCACAGATGCATTAGATAGCACCGCACCCTGGTCATTAAAAATGTCAGGAAGAAGACAAAAATCAGCTCCCTGGTATGGTGATGAGTTAAGAACTGCCAAATCAGCATGCAAACGCCTAGAAAGGCGGTGGAGGAAAGATTTTTCAGTCCAGGTGAAGAGCGAATATAAAATTAGCCTTAAGAGCTATCAGGCGCTCATTAGAAAGGCCAGGGCAACCTATTATAAGGAAAGGATCGAGACTGCTGAGAACTCAGCTAAAGAGTTGTTCAGGGTCTATAAAGAGATATCCTCCCTAGCGAAAATTGCAGCACCTATTGCAGGTTCAGAGGAATCATGCAATCGAGTGGCTGATTTTTTTGCGGAGAAGGTGGAGAAGATCAACTCCTCCTTTCCTGACTCTGCGCGCGATGGCTATGGCGTTGTGGTGGAACCTGTCGACATATTGGAGACAGAATGCCTCGATAAATTTATCGTGCCACCCCTGGAGATTCTCAATAAGTTAGCCATCAGCATTAAGTCAGGCTCACCCAGGGATCCTGCCTCCCCTAAGGTGCTTAGAGGGAGTATTGAGATGCTCGAGCCCTGCATTAGACATCTTTTGGAGCTCTCTTTCACCTCAGGAATAGTCCCCAAAAAGATGGAAAGAGGCAGTTGTCCTACCATTACAAAAGAAACCCCATATTAGTATGGACCAACTTGATAATTTGCGCCCTATCTCTCTGCTTCCTTACTTTGCAAAAGTTGTGGAGAAGGTAGTAAATATCCAACTGACAGCACATATCTGCAAACATAATCTCCTTCATCCTACCCAGTCCAGTTTTCGGGCCCTCTATTCTACCGAATCCACTCTACTCTTTTCGATAGAGACCATTCGGAAATATGTAGACGAGGGTCAGACGGCGGCCTTAATCTTATTAGACTTAAGTGCCGCCTTCGACACTGTTGCCCACCATACCTTGTGGCAATGTCTTAGGAAAGGAGGTGTGGCAGGTAGTGCCTTGAATTGGATGGAATCCTTCCTGTCTGAGCGCAGCTTCCAAGTGGTGCAGGGATCACACTACTCTAAACACAACAAGCTGAAACAGGGGGTGCCTCAGGGGTCTACCCTGAGTCCGACCCTGTTTAATCTTTACGTCAACCCCTTAGCGAAGATCACGGATAAATTCGGGATCAATGTTGTGTCCTATGCCGATGATACTCAACTGGTGATTTCCCTTACACAGGCACAGGATAAGGCAGCCTTCAATTTTGTGTCCTGCCTGCAAGAACTGGCTTCTTGGATGGGAAATAATTGCCTGAAATTGAATGGCAACAAGACCGAGGTGCTTGTGATAGGGAAAGCTCCATCAGTGTGGTCATCGGCATGGTGGCCCCAGACTTTGGGTCTCACCCCCACGGCTTGTGAACAGGCTAAGAACCTTGGGGTTTGGTTGGACACCAAGCTCTCCTTTGAGCACCATACCAGGCAGGTGGCAGGCGCCTGTTTTGGAGTCCAACGTGGTCTGCGGAAAACCTTAGATGTATTGCCTACTGCAGCCAGGAAAACTATGGTGCATGCTCTGGTGACATCGCGTCTGGATTATGGGAACATACTATACCTGGGTGCAACTGCTAAATGTATGCAGAGACTCCAGTGTATCCACAACGCAGCAGCACAACTAGTTCTAATGCTTCCTAAGAGAGCCTCTGCTAAGAGGGCCTTAGCCTCCCTACATTGGCTTCCAATTAGGGAGAGAGTTTGGTTCAAGGCTCTGTGCATTAGCCACCGGATCATACAAAGGAAGGGCTCTTCCTACCTGCATGACTTATTAACCCCCTACTCACCGACCCGGCAACTAAGATCTAGCGGGACGGGGCAGGTGTGTGTCCCTACCATCAAGAGAGCAAGGATGGATGGCCGCTCCTTCCGCTACTTGGCAGCACAGCAGTGGAACAAACTCCCTCAGAGCCTCTGGCTCTGAGATTACCTTTCGGAAAAGATTGAAAACATACCTCTTCCCTTCTGTGTAGACCCCCCTTGCTATGTACTGATTCTTAGCTCCCCTCTTTTGATGCCGAGTGTAGCTGGTACCGCAGCGCGGGGACACACTAGCCTAGTGTAACCAGGCGCTTCATAAATGTGATTTTTATTATTATTATTATTATTCGCCAAGCCCAGGAATCTAGGATCATTTGTCCTTTACAGAAGAGGCGCTTCAACTGGATCACCTGCTATGTTTATATTTGCAAGTACTTCCCATTGAGGTGTAATATCTGGGAAAGGAGCATCAAGGCCAGAAAGGAACCTCACCTGCCCGTCTATCCAACAAGAGTTCAAAGTTTTGCACAAAATGTCTACCCAACTGGAATAGTTTCTACTGGTTAATTAGTAAGTGCTACATTGTTGGGTAAATGTCTAGTGTGTATTCCACACTACAGCTGCATATTGGACCATGAGTAAATGTCTCCAGCGACATTGTGTGCATTTCGGCATTGTGACTGTTCCTTTTGCGTTTTCATCCAGAAATTTGTGATAACATGAATCCTATAGCAAAGACAACGAGACTACAAAGAGGTGAATCTCCACCAAACAAGGGTACTTCTTAGCTTTATGAAGCAAGTGCTTCTTGGTTTCATGGAGCTCTCCTCATATTGTTTGCCATCTAGAAGGATCACCAAAATCGGCAGGAATCACGCAGGGGGGGCTATGGTAAGGAATCCATCGTCCTGGTAAACAGTAGGAAAACCTTTGTGTACGGTAATATCGTTCACAACTAATTTTTTATAACAAGGACTTTGACCCAACATACCATTACTCTGCATAGTGCACCTACCCTGCATACCATTACTCCGCATTTTTTTACAACGCGCGTGCATTTACCATGCATGCCTTTACAACAAATTTCGTTGTAAAGGTATGTATCGTAAATGCACATGCTTTGTAAAACAAAATTGGGCGAGCCACGTCATTGTGCGGAAACAGAGGCTCTTCTGTTTCCTCACAACGACGTGCACCGCCCCTCAGAGACAGACGACGTGAAGCAGGAACCAGGAGGAGAGAGGAACCACGAGGAGAGAGAGGTAATGGGGATTGGGCCTGGGGTGGGGGTTATTTTGTAGGGTTTAGGGTAGTCTCAGGGGGTCGTGCGGGGTAGTGTTTCAGTGTAGAGACCGGACTGGGGATCGGGGGTCATGCTGGGGGTAATGTTTTAGGGTTTAGGGTAGTGTTTGTATAGTGTAGGGTAGTCTTGTAGGGTTTAAGGTAGTGTTGTGGTGTTTGTGTAGTGTAGGGTAGTGTTTTAGGGTTTAGGGTAGTGTTGGGGGGTTGTGCAGTATAGTGTTTGAATGTAGGGACCGGACTGGGGGTCGGGGGAGGGTCGTGCGAGAGGTAGTGTTTTAGGGTTTAGGGTAGTGTTGTGGTGTGGTGTGTGTGTAGTGCAGAGTAGTGGTTTAGGGTAGTGTCAGGGGTCGTGCTGGGTAGTGTAAATGTATGGAGAGGACTGGGTGTCACGGGAGGGTCGTGCATGGGTACTACATTAGGGTGTAGGGTAGAGCAGGGTACTCTCACTTACCTTTAAAACTTTTACTATGAGTATACCTTTACCACGCATGCCTTTGCATTGTAATGGCATGCGTGGTAAAGGCATAGTCGTGGTAAAAGTTTGCATTGTCATAACTTGCGGGGTCATTGAATATGTGTTATAAAAATTTCTTGGTGATGGTATGCAGAGTGTTTGTTAGCGGGGTAACATCATATATTCTTTGTGTACTACTGAGGTGGATAGGGCGGGGCCAAACAGGCTGAGCTTCAGGTGATTTTGCACATTTGAATACTTGTAGTCATTTAAAGGGAGAACCATGGGTTCTACTCTCACCAGGAGAGGCCAAGAAAGAACCCACTCATCACCGTCACAACAGATTGCATTCTAATAGATCAATGATGCATTTATCATCATCAAGGATTTTAGATCATTTTTCAATGGGAAACTGCTGCGAAAACACCCTTGCTTCACCTTCACCAAGCCCAGGAAGTAAGGATCATTTGTGGAGCTTCAACTGGGGCACCTGCTATGTTTATATTTGTAAGCGCTTCCCAGTGAGGTTTAATTTTTGTGAAATGAGCTTCACACCAGAATGGCTAAGCCAAAACTTAATGGGGGAGGGCTGATGTGCGGCCCCCCTCTCCGGGCTGATTTAAGCCCTGGGTACCCCATCCCCCAGGCCCTGGCCTCTTTATGCTGGGTGCCCTGGAGCCCACCCAGGGCACCCAGTGTGCAACGTTGGGGACCTCAGGGGAGCCTCAATGCCTCTGCGGTCCCTGCCAGCTCCCCGCCTCCACCAGGAGCAAACATTGCATCCAACTGTATGGAACAGCAAAAAATGCTGCTCCCTGCATGTGGGTGCAATACTTTCATCTGTTTTCTTGACCGCATGACAATGGGCAGGAAAGCAGATGAATAATCTGCTTCCAGCTGGTAGGAGCAGTTTTCCTGCTCTTGCCAACTGGAAGCGGACTTACTGTTTGCTTTGCTTGACGGGAGCTGTGAAAACTCCCACAATGCGAAAGCAAACTGCTATCTTCTGAGGGTGAGCACCTCAGTAGATAGCAGAAGCCGGTCCTGGGGGGTGGCAGTCCCAAGGGCCATTAGTGGCTCCGGGAGCAGGCCTCGACAACCCCCTCTTTTCATTTTCAAGTGCCTACCTTGTGGTAAATATTCTTTTACCTGGACTGAATTTCATACGGAATCTTAAATAAAATAGCTCAGAATAATAAGAGGCAGAATCCGTGGTATAAGAGGTTTCTGAATGGGCTTTATTCCAAAATGGCCGACTCGAGTCGCGGCCTTCAGGTTCCGTCACCACGGGGGTTCAGGAAGTGAAGTACATACTTTATTGACAGGAAATTGCTTTTATAGATCATACATTACAATGAAACCAATGTAGAAGGCGTAACAATTGATAAGAGAAACGATACTGTAAGTGCGTAACCGAAAATGGGCGTAATAAGGAGTAAAAAGAAACATGATTGGTCATGATGTTGTGCATAGGTGGATCTATAAGATAATACTTGGCATAGATGCACGCGCAGCAGCATGACGTGTAATTGACGTGTAACTAGGGGGTGAAGGGGACTTGACATTTAGCTCTACATGTGGAGACAAAAAGTCTAGGGGGTCAAGTCAACCTAATCCCAAATCATATCTAACATCCTATGTTTAAAGAACTATGTTATCCACAAGGAAGGACTCTCGGACAGAATCTATTCTATACTGACTGTGTGTGTGCGTGTACAAGCGTCTAAGTGTCTATATGAGATGCGAGAGGCAGAAACTTTCCATGGCAACAGGGCTATGATTTACTTGCATGAGGACGGAAAAAACCGAGCCCTTTGCTTGGGAGCTAAAGGAAATGTTTACCTAAACTACTAGACAGGAATGCATCGGCTGAGGAGCAAAGTAGATAATTCGAAGGTGAAATACAGCTTCTTGGCAGGCAGGCGAAACTGGCCGAGGCAGGCACCGTTAGCTGCACAGGAAGTAGGACAAAGTTCATGGATACAGATGCGAGCTCAAACTGATGCTGTCAGAGGCAGAGAGCAGGGAAAGGCTTTGAGGACAGAATCGGGCCTACTCTGCCTGAACTGCAAAAATGGAGTAACTTTAGCCATATAAAGTCGGTGGCCTTTCATACTTAGGAATTGAATATCCAGCCCATTGATGGCGGATCTGACAGAGGACATGTTGATGGTGGACGCACATGTGTTTGCGTCTTCGAAACTGGAACTGGAGGGAACATACATGTGCTTGTAACATGCACATAGAACCGTTGGGGTCCAAGATAGGGGACATAACTGATCAGGAAAATCCACATTTCCACATTCCCTCCTTGTCCCCTACTTGCCCGTCAAGAAACATCAATCTTCATTAGTCCATCGATTTGCTCATGGAGCATCATTTCTTCTTCTTTCTTCTTCCGGGATTTTGAACGAAAACCTTGATGTGGAATACACGATGTGGCACACAGACCACAAATCGCTGGTCCACATTGCAGGCATAAGCAGCAACTGAATATTATAAGAAGGCCAATACCTAGGAAGGACAGAACTCTCCATCCCCAGGCTGATATCACACTCCAAAACCACCCGGACCACGTCCAAGTGCCTGGATTCTCGTGTATCTGGCTCACAATCTTATGAAGGCGGGTTATAGCTTTATATACAGATGGCGAATTTTCTGGTATGAATATGCAGCAGCTGGATCCGATGACCCTACAAGCTCCGCCCCTATCGGCCAGGATGACGTCAAGGACAAGACGATTCTGAAGAACAACAATTCTCATCACCGATTGCTCCTCTGTCAGATTGCCTAGGGCGGCTATAGTCTCATTCACTACAGCTTCAAGAGTCTTGGTTAGCCTACGTATCAGCTTACTATTTGAAATTGTACCTATATAGGGAAAGATACCTTTATTGAAATCTACATACTTGTCCCATGCCGTCTCAGTATAATCGACAACTGGGAGATCTCTTCGCTCTCTATTGTGTACTAAATGAACATTTCGATAATAATCAGGAGGAGCTAGGAAAACAGGTGGCAAAAGGAATGCTATGTAACAGGTACCATCCCAATCTAGAGGCAGACGTATATATGCGGTCTGACCACATATAAAGTAGGAATGGCGAGAAGCTCTAAATGAAGATTTACCTTGATCACTATATTCTACTGTAGTAACGCATTTGCTATGGCCCATATGTATGGAACCAACTTTTCTTACACATAATTCACCCTTAACTGGAAATACTGACATAGTGGGCAGAATTAGTTCAACTTCGGATTCGACATTCAGAATCATAAGATTAGGTGTAAAATTACCTAATCCATACACTTCATTTTCTAGATCAGTTCCTGTTCTACTGGGGTGACCCTCCTTATCAGGGTAACAGACTTTGAATAAAACTAGATTCAGATTTCCCCATATCCAATGGTATTGATAAACTGCTGTGTCTGAGTCTATGGAATTTAGTAAACTAAACCATGCTCCACAGGAGCCATTATGTGTGAACGGATGGGGGAAAAAAGGCAGAACTCCTTTGTTATTCTGATAGGGAGGGAGTCGGCCACACACCCAACAATTAGTGGCACTACTAGTCTGATGGGAATGATGTAACATACTAATGAAAGTGTTATTACGCAGCGCAAGTCTATAGGATAATTCATGTGGGGGTAGGTCACTAAAAGAATGTTCATCAGTTATATTGAAAATATGTTTAGAAACAGGATAATACATATGCAACAATATACTTGCAGTAATTATTATAAAACTCAAGAAAAACAAAATTAATAATGTCATTATACAGTGGCTACGCAGTGCTTTACAGTATGCATGTCGTTTCAACATTGTTCTTGATTGTTCATGATTCAGACCTAAGGGATACATGTCGGGACAGATTCAACCGCTTCACCTAGGAGAGGACTTAAACAATCAAATCGTCCGACGGCCTGGGTCTAAGTTTCAGTTTGTAAAGGTCTGTGCTACTGGCCTCAGCCAAAGGTAGCTTTGAGTCAATGGGTGAAGACACACGAGGAGGACTGTTTATATCTGAAGGAAGTCCATGAAATTTCTTGATGTGGCTTGAATGGATCCAACCTTTTCTTCCTTCGATCTTCACGGCTGTCCTTGTGGTCAACAGGACTAGCTTAGGTGTCTTCCACCTGGGCTCCAGTTGAGTCTTTCTGTCAAAGTTCCTCACAAGGACATAATCGCCCGGGATTACGTCATGGGGTTTCACCTCAGTGTTGTCAGGAAAGGCTGCAGCTACCTGTGAACGACAAGATTGTAGTGCAGACATCAAGGAAGCCAGGTAATCTGTCAGCATATTACAATCAACATCAGTTATTTTACGGGGTATAGGCGTCCCCCACATATTTGGTGGTCTGCCGAAGATCACCTCATACGGGGATAGCCCTGTTCGAGAGTGTGCTACCATTCTTATGTAAAATAGTGCAACTGGTAAGGCTACTATCCAGTCAACACCTTTCTCCTGACATATTTTAGACAATCTGATTTTCAAAATTTGATTATGTCGTTCCACGAGACCTGCTGCCTCGGGGTGTCGGACACAATGAAACTTCCACTGATATCCCAGCAAAAGTGAAACATGTTTCATTAATTCAGATGAGAAAGGCTGGCCGTTATCTGAATATACAACACGTGGTAAACCGTACCGTGGGAAGAATTCTCGAACTAGCTGCTTGGCAGTGGTCGGGGCAGTGTAATCTGATACTGGGTACGCCTCAGTCCATCGGGAAAGAGCGCAGACAACTACAAGAACATATTTGAATCCTCGACATCGTTCCATCTGGATATAATCCATCTGGAGGGCTTCGAAAGGATGATTAGGAGGCTGAAATCCACCCTGCTCTACGGGAACACTTTTTCCTGGGTTGAACTGACAACATATCATACAGGTACGGACTTTTTGTTTAGCTGCTGTTCGTAAATGTTTATTAAACCAAATGTGTTGAATGCTGTCTAGCATGGCTTTCTCTCCTAAATGCGCCGGACTGTGAATTGTAGCTATAATGGCTTGGACCATAGAGTCAGGAAGAAACCATACAGATTTCTCCTTTGTCACCCATCCCTGATCTGTCTGGATCCCTCCTAGTTCAGTCCATTTCTTTATTTCTTCTGTTGTGGCATGTGACTGTATGTCAATTATATCAAGTGCGGGATCCTTAATCGTCATACACTGTATTGGTGTCCGAACTATTGTCTTTGTCAGGTCGGATGTGCGAGTCTGAGCAGTCTGTTTAGCTGTTCTGTCAGCTAAATCATTGCCTTGAGAAATGATATCAGTAACCTTCGTGTGTGCTTTACATTTCATAATCGATATAGCTGTGGGCAGATGGATTGCGTCTAACAAAGCATGAATGAGAGACCCATGCTGAATATGGGTCCCATGAGAAGTTAAATAACCCCTCTCTCGCCAAAGCACCCCGAAGTCATGTACGACTCCAAATGCATAACGTGAATCAGTGTATATGTTAACTTTCTTACTTGTGGCTTGAATACAGACTTGTGTTAGAGCAATAAGTTCTGCTGCTTGGGCTGACAAAGTATCTATACAGTTTGTTTCAATAACTTCAGTGTCTGTTGTGACTGCATACGCGGCCACTAAATCTCCTGTACTTGTTCTCATGCACGATCCATCTACATACAACGTCAGGTCTGGATCTAACAATGGAACGTCTGTTAAGTCTTGTCTGGGTTTCGTCTTTATTTCAATAACTTCAACACAATCATGAGCTAGTGGGTCTGTTCCAATTACAGGTAAAAGTGTAGCAGGATTCAATGTATTACAACGTCGGATCTCTATGTGTGGCTGAAACAACGTCAGTTCATAACCGGTAAGTCTTGCTATGGTCAAGTGTTGTGTTTGCGTTCGGTTCACAAGAACCTCTACTGCATGTGGTACTTGTACTGTCAATGGATGTCCTAACACTATGGCATCGCTTTGTCTGATTGCTAAAGCTGTTGCCGCCACTGATTTCAGGCACGCAGGCAAAGCCTGAGCTACGGGATCTAATGTACTGGAAAAATAAGCACATGGCTTGCGTAATCCTGCTTGTTCCTGAGTGAGTACTGACAAGGCAGTACCTTCGCGTTCTGTAACAAAGAGTGTAAAATGTTTGCTGTAACATGGTGTCGCTAAAACAGGTGCTTGACATAGAGCTTTCTTTAAGCTTTCAAACGCTTGTGTGTGTTCCTGGGTCCAAGGGAGGACAGTCGATGTGGCTGCCTCCTGTGTTGTCAACTGAATGAGTGGTTTTGCTAGAAATGCGTACTGAGGGATCCACTGCCTACAATATGAAGTGAGGCCTATGAAAGCCCGCACCTCCTTTTGTGTCTTGGGTATTGACATGTTAGCAATTAACTGAATGCGATCTGGTGTAAGCTGCCTTCCCTCCTTGGACAGCGAGTGACCAAGATAAATAACTCGCTGGACACAGAATTGCAGCTTAGAAGGAGATACCTTGTGCCCCTTGTCGGCTAGAAAATGTAAAACTGTCAGAGAAGCCTTTTCACATTCGGGTTCGCTTCGGGCGGTGATCAGCAGATCATCGACATATTGAAGCAAGGCAGTGTTAACTGGCATGTGGATACTGTCAAGTTCTCGTTTCAGTGCTTGGCTATAGATGCTGGGGCTTTCTGTAAATCCTTGAGGTGCGCGTGAGAATTTAAAGCTACGCCCATTTAAACTGAATCCGAACAAATATTGGCTTTCCGGATCTATGGGGACGCTGAAAAAGGCATTCTTGAGATCAATTACAGTAAAGAATGTTGCTTCGGAATCAATGGCTGTCAATAATGATGAGATATCGGGGACCACAGGAAATTGTGGCACAATGCATTTGTTTAATTTGCGTAAATCAATAACCAATCGATACACTGGCGGGGCTGTAGGATCTGTTAGTTTAAGAATCGGAATTATCGGTGAATTACATACATTGGAGTCTGTTTCTACAACTACTCCTTGGGCAATTAGCTCGTCAATGATTTTCAGCAAAGCCACTACAGCATCTTGCGGTAACTTGTATTGTCGCATTCGTGGTAGTACCACTCCTGCCTTTAATGTGACTCGGTATGGTGTAATGTTCATGCAACCAACATCAGTAGGGCCTTGTGCCCATAGATGTGCTGGTAAAGTCTGTAATCGGTGATCCATGTCTCTGGATACATAATGACCTTTAAAATCCCGTAAAAACAATCGTACTCCTTCCGGAGAACAACAGATAATAGCCCCTAGGGCTTTTAATGTCTTTATACCTAACAAGTTTTCTGGACAAGATTTGGTAAGCAATAAATCTGTGGTTCGTGTCAAGGGACCAATCGTAAGTGGAAGTGGCTGTGATACCTCATTAACAGTAGGCTTTCCTGAAAAACCAAGGGAAACATTTTGAGAGCCTGAGAGGGGTGCCCCTGGAACTTCACTACGCTTTATTGTTGTTCGACTTGCCCCTGTATCGAGTAAGAATTTTCTATCTTGACCTAATAATTCACTATGTACATAAGGTCCTTCTTGATCTACAGGAATCTCAATAAGGGGTAAGTCAACTTCCCTCTCTAGGCTAGTTCATGCGTAACGCTGATACTCAGGATATTCATACTGTGCAGTCTGATACATTTGTCGTGTTGTGGTTTGTGTGGCAGTAGCAGGCAACGGTGGTGCAGCTGGCACAAACTGTATGGGTTGTTGTGAGGCTGGCATAGACTGTTGCTGAGCTGGCATGGACTGTCCATGCTGCGTAGCTCCTTGTTCATTCTGATCCTGTCTGAGTGGTCGTGGTCTTTCTTTTGCAATACCTATAGCTATATTACGCTTCAGGACTTGACAATCGTGTACATAATGGCCTAGTTGTTTACAGTAATTGCATGTTCCCTTTACAGGAACTGCTGAATCTCCGGAATGTGTCACACCCTTCTTGTGACCATCCGCTGGTACTGTCTGGGAAACTAGCATTTTCATTTTTGTATCCTTCATACGTCTTTGTTCGTGTTCTTGTTCATCTCTAATTCTATTGTGATGATACTGTAACATTTGTAGCATTTGTGACGGAGTGTTACTTTGCCAGGTACTCTCAAATTTCAATATCCTATTCTTCACTGGAGGCAATGCATTTTCCACTAATTTTGTCACAAATAAATGTGGATACGACTCACTACTTGCTTTTATACCACTATTTACACCAAAACATTTTTCAAATCGGGCATAATAATCACTTGTGTCTTCATCATGCTTTTGTTTACAGGCTGAGATTGCACCCCAATCTTCCTTTTTCGTAGTTAATAAACGTGGCAGTACTTGTACTAGTAAACCTGGTAATGCTTTAACTTTATCCCCGAGCCCTGAACCTGCAGTTCGGGCCCTTTCCTCTGCTTCTAATGCTGTCCAATCTATTTTTTGGTCTCCCACTTCCCACTCTTTTTCTTTCAGCTTTTCATAAATGCCAGCAGGCATTAGCACCTTTAATATCGTCATAATATCAGGATAGGTGTACTCTCCCATCAGTAACATGTCTTTAATTTCTCGGTGAAAACCCGCTGGGTCTTTGTCATGACTGGGTACTACTTTCTTCATTTCTAACAATTCAATTTTTGTTATGGGTGTGTATACAAATACACGGTGAAACTGATTGTCTTCGCCTTTTATTGGGTGCACTTCTCGTAAGGGATTTTGTCTATCCATGTAATACGGCATTCTTTCCTTGCTGGGCAGCGAGAAAGGATCTGGGCTTACAAAAAGGACGTACTGTTTACGTGTCACTAATATTTCTTTAATTAACTTGTTACTAGAACCTCTCCATCTATTCGTGAGTAGTTCCGTTAATATATCAGGTAAAGGACCAGGATCAGCATGTTGGCTCTTATATAATATAAGGAGTTGCTGAATCATATAGATTCCAGCTAAATGTTGTTCATCTGGACTGAGGTTAAAAAACGTGTGTGCTACGGTCTCATCACCGTATTTTCCAGGACTGTCAATCCAGTGGACGGCTGATCTGGCTAATTCTTGCTCATCCATGGAATCGAGGAGGTGGTAACCCCTTCGTTCTCGGAGTATTTTATCTGCGACTTGAAACAAATGTTCAGGAGACTTCAGATTTATTATTGGCGTCGGATACGTTCTGCTATTATTTGGACATACAGAGTGTATTGGATCAGAAAAACATCTAGTATTATTACAGGATCTTCCTCTACCTACATAGGCTATGGTCTCTGACTGTCTTACGGAATCCCCTGATTCGGACACTTCATCTTGCTCGAACTCGTCTGTTTCCAATCTTTCTTCATGAATACGTTCTATTTCTTTACGGATCTTTCGGCACATGGCTATTATACAATTTTGCTTATCGTGTCTCCCTTCTGATATATTCTGGCTCCATCTTGTAAGAATAAGCATGGCATTCGGGTCTACCCCCGGTCGGTCTTGATTTCTGATCACACAGTTTATGAGGAAACGTAACAGTTCCCCCTGTATCTCTACTTTCTGGAATTCCATAGCTCTATTAATACATTCTGGATCTCGCCCTGTTTGAACAAAATGATATATTTTATCTAGATGCGCAGTCATTCCTGGTAACTTCGCTAAATACCCTGCGGCTCGTCTGATGCGTAATGATGCCAGGACCATTTCGTCCTCTTTACCGACCACCGGGTCATATCTACAATCTATAAGAAGTTCTTTAAGCGCACGTTCACTTACGAATTTGGGTGTACGTGAATGCGCTGACTCTTGAAAAACAAGTTTATTTATTCTAGGTGGCGTAGAAGTATTGCTAGCACCTCCCGTGGCCCCATCTGGGGCGTCGGGTGTGAATGGATTCGTTGAACGTGACACAGCAACTATAGGTGTGGACACCACTGTAGAATCGGTTGCGGAGACAGATGCGGAAACAGATGTGCTTGCCGAAGCTTGTGTCGGGACTTGCTGTTGCACAGGGACAGATACCTGATCCTGACGTTGAACCCCCCCGGCAGACGGTCTATGTGGTGCGGGGTTAGCATACTCGGGAGCTGCGTCATCTAGATATGAGGAAAGAAAAACATCTTCTGCGGTTCTGGGATGTCCTTTAGGATGTACCTTAATTGGAAATAATGGGGGTGGCAAGTCTTTCGGTATCTCTGGAGCAGCTTTAGGTAATCCTTCGGCTAGAAGGGGATACATACCATTCATAAGGGCATTTCTTTGTCTATCTGCTTGTTCTGATTTCACTCGGATACCTTCCTCAATTAATAGATTTTCTTGAACTTTATTTGAACTTTCTTTACTCTTCTCTTCTTGTCTACGTGCTTTTTCTGTACGTCTATGAGATTCTTTACGCCATAACTCAACAGCGTCTTTCTGTGACTGTCTGACTTTTCTTTTCCATAATTCTTCCTCGACTTTCATGATGCACTCTGCATCCCAGGTTCCCGCTGCGGGCCACCTTTGACTTTCTGGCAATCCCTTGGTGTAATCTACCCATAAATCAAGAAATAATATGGCATCTAAGCCATGCTTGTGATACATAAAGTGCCCTGGAGTGTCCCTAGGAGGAATAGGAACTGCTTCTTCAAGTACCCCTTTCCTAGTAGTGATCTGTCTTAATTTCGAAAAGAGCGGCATATTGACAACTGATCCGATACTTAATTTTGAACACACTTAATACAAAAGCACACTAATGAACAACCATTCATACCACAATATGCAAGACGTTTAACACATTAAACATTAAACATAAAACATTATAAAAAAAATGACCAACAATGATGACAGTCTGCATAACTTATCACCAAGCAGAATTCTCGACAATAACTAGATACTTCGGAATACTTGATATACTGCTAAACAGTACATATACACTGCTAAACAGTGCAGACCGGATTTGTGTACCCAAATCCGTCTTGACCGGCACAACCTATGTGCGCGTCAACACGCCTCCCCGGCGATGGTACTCACCGGGTAGCTCCTTGAAACGGAAGGCCTCGGAGAATGGACTGGACTCGATGACTGTGGACATCGGACCCTCTGGACATCGGGACTTCGAAAACCTGGTGGGCCTCTGTATACCTCGGATCTTGCTCTCTCAGCTAGGCTCTGGTCGGGATACTTCGCACTTCTCACCGCCTCGTCTGGGTTGATCGCAGCCTCAGTCGCCCCCGCTTGACCGGAGGGAGCTACAGGAAATCCTGCTGGTACGCGTTATGGTCCGTCCAGCTGTGGCAGGAGACCGGGCCTGCAACGCACCGCCGGCGCGTGAGATGAGAAAGTGTCCCTGTTCGGGCGCCATTATGTGGTAAATATTCTTTTACCTGGACTGAATTTCATACGGAATCTTAAATAAAATAGCTCAGAATAATAAGAGGCAGAATCCGTGGTATAAGAGGTTTCTGAATGGGCTTTATTCCAAAATGGCCGACTCGAGTCGCGGCCTTCAGGTTCCGTCACCACGGGGGTTCAGGAAGTGAAGTACATACTTTATTGACAGGAAATTGCTTTTATAGATCATACATTACAATGAAACCAATGTAGAAGGCGTAACAATTGATAAGAGAAACGATACTGTAAGTGCGTAACCGAAAATGGGCGTAATAAGGAGTAAAAAGAAACATGATTGGTCATGATGTTGTGCATAGGTGGATCTATAAGATAATACTTGGCATAGATGCACGCGCAGCAGCATGACGTGTAATTGACGTGTAACTAGGGGGTGAAGGGGACTTGACATTTAGCTCTACATGTGGAGACAAAAAGTCTAGGGGGTCAAGTCAACCTAATCCCAAATCATATCTAACATCCTATGTTTAAAGAACTATGTTATCCACAAGGAAGGACTCTCGGACAGAATCTATTCTATACTGACTGTGTGTGTGCGTGTACAAGCGTCTAAGTGTCTATATGAGATGCGAGAGGCAGAAACTTTCCATGGCAACAGGGCTATGATTTACTTGCATGAGGACGGAAAAAACCGAGCCCTTTGCTTGGGAGCTAAAGGAAATGTTTACCTAAACTACTAGACAGGAATGCATCGGCTGAGGAGCAAAGTAGATAATTCGAAGGTGAAATACAGCTTCTTGGCAGGCAGGCGAAACTGGCCGAGGCAGGCACCGTTAGCTGCACAGGAAGTAGGACAAAGTTCATGGATACAGATGCGAGCTCAAACTGATGCTGTCGGAGGCAGAGAGCAGGGAAAGGCTTTGAGGACAGAATCGGGCCTACTCTGCCTGAACTGCAAAAATGGAGTAACTTTAGCCATATAAAGTCGGTGGCCTTTCATACTTAGGAATTGAATATCCAGCCCATTGATGGCGGATCTGACAGAGGACATGTTGATGGTGGACGCACATGTGTTTGCGTCTTCGAAACTGGAACTGGAGGGAACATACATGTGCTTGTAACATGCACATAGAACCGTTGGGGTCCAAGATAGGGGACATAACTGATCAGGAAAATCCACATTTCCACAACCTGGAGAGGAGGTGGTCCCCTGGGGTGAGAACAATCCAGGAGAGGGGCCCCTCCTTCTAAAAAAATAAGAAAGCCCCAGGGAGGTGGTGCCAGGGGTCATAAATGGCCCAGGAGGGGGACCGAAAGGCTGCCCCCTCTGTTAATTGAATTTGTGGCCATGGGGAGGTGGTGGTCCCTGGGGCCCTTAAAGGGCAATAGAGGAGGGTCTGTGTGGCCCCCCACGAATATATTATTAAATCCCCAGGGATGTGGTGGTGGTCCCCGGGGATCTTAGGAGTTGCTGGAGGGGGGCTGCATGCGCCCCCTCCATATTTTTAAGCATAACCCCAGGACCTGGCCCACCCAGGGGCTAAAGTGTAAACAATGGTGGGAGACCATGTTTGTTTTACTTTTTGGGGGATGCTATTTATCACAATCCAAAGCAGTAATACTGTGCCTGGAGTGGTTAAAGGCCTTTGTCATTTTACAGCTTGACGTAGATCGCACTGTGCCAAACCTATGTTTAAAGACTTTGCTGTATAAAAGGCAAAATACTTTGTCCTTTTCTAGCTCAGGTGGATGGTACTGTGCTAATCCTATGCTTAAAAACTTTGTTGAGGAGGAGCTTAGCGCGTGATCAAGATGGCCGCGTGAGCCTAGAGCTCCCGAGACCCTCGCTCCCTCCGGCAGATATCCTGTCTATTATCCTGCTTTTGACGCCCGGAATATTGGAGGGGAGCCGTTGCTGAGGCGAGAGCCGTTGTCCGGATCGAAATCGCCCACCGGAGACCGAAGTTGTACTGCCTGGAAGTTTGTGGCCTACTCCCCGGAAGGTGCCCGGGACTTGCGTGGGCACAGTGCCCGTGCACTAATTGAACAACAGCGGCCGTGCGAGGGGCGAGTCGTCGGAAGGAAGGTGTCCTCACTTTCACTTTCACTTTCGCTTTCCTGTCTCCACCGCGCCCGGGCCTGGACGTGGGTAGCGCCAGTCACTGGTTGCATGGTTGTCTACTCTGTATGGGCAAGGAGATTGTCTCCGCGGCAGATTGCGATGTCGAGCAAATCGGACGCTGAAAAACAGAAGCCCAAGAGTACCAGGCGGGGAGGCTACACCCAGACTAACAACATGGACCGCTATGCCCACCAGAAGGGGTCACCGGGCGGATCGGGACAGACACTGGAAGCCTTGAAGGACGTGTCGCCCCCCTCCGCGGAACCAACCCTGCAAGATATCATGGGGGCCATCGAGGGGATGAAGTCCTCTATCGGGCAACAATTTGAGACCCTGGCGCATAAAGTGGACGCCATATCGATCGACGTCAATCTGATTCGGGCAGACCTGGGGAAAACTAATGAGCGGGTTCAGTCCTTGGACCTCAAGACTGCAGGCCTCCTGGGCGACGTCTCCGGCCTTCAGCTGGAAGTCCGTACCTTGCGGACTGCAAATGATCACTTTGCCCGACGGTTGGAAGAGTTCGAAGGCCGTGCATGGCGCAATAACGTGCGCATTATTGGGGTACCGGAAAATTCGGAGGAACAGTCGGTGGACCTGTTTGTGGAGGACCTGGTGGTGAACCATCTGGCGCCCAAAGGCCTTAGTAAGTTTTTTACTGTTGAAAGGGCCCACAGAGTCCCTGGCGGGAGGCCCAAGGTGGGGGCCCCTCCGAGGCCGATTGTCGCCAGGATCTTTAACTTCAGGGACCGGGATGCCATTCTGCAAGCATCACGGGTGTCCGGCCCGACGCTATTCCAGAACACCACTGTAAGTTTCTATCCGGACTTTACCCAGATGGTACAGAAGCAACGACAAGGCTTCCTGGCGGTCAAGAGAAGGCTACGAGAGATGGGACTGAAATACGCCATGCTCTTCCCGGCCAGGTTGCGTGTGGTGTTCGAAGAGCGGACTTTCTTTTTTGAATCACCGGACATGGTCGGAGATTGGCTGGACACATTGCCCCAAGGACGGACTAGCGTGGAACGCTCCGGTGGAGCAGACGGTGGCGGTGATGAACAATGAGCCAGGACTTAAGTACTAGATCTCCGGTTCCCCCGGGAGGGTGACAGTCCGGGGGTAGCGGGGGCAGTATGGGAGCTTTTTCCTCCTCTGGGGTTCTTTTTGTAGATTAGTCTTTGTATGGGGCGACAGGCACACTGCAAGTTGGGGGGCATTTTAGAGCTTACGCAGGGGTGCAGGGTGGGGGGTGGATTGGGGTTGTTTTTGGGGTTGTTGTTGTTTTTGGTTATGCAAGGCGTAAGGATGCAAGCTTCTGTGACTCTAGTGCGGTTCCACGCGGGCGGTGGTGGTCTGCTTACATGTTGGGATGGGGGGTAGGGGCTTAAAAATACTCAGTTGGAATGTAAATGGCTTGGGGGATCGTATTAAGCGTGGGATTGTCCTGCAATTCCTGAAGCGATGTACCCCTGATATTGTCTTATTGCAAGAGACGCACTTGATTGGTAACACGTGCTATGCACTCAACAGGAAAGGCTACAAATTTGTCGCACACTCCGGGTTTTCCTCGGGGTCTAGAGGGGCTGGAATACTTGTCAGGTCCTCCCTGCCCTTCGAGGTCGACTCCACTACTGTTGATGATAGGGGACGCTTTGCTGCTGTAGCGGGGAGGTGGGAGGGCAGGACGCTGGTCCTGGTGTCGGTTTATGTCCCTCCTGCACTGCAACCTTCCACACTTGCGGACTTAGAGAGGACTTTGTTGGATCTCCCAGAGGGAATGTTGGTGGTGGGTGGCGACTTCAATGCAGTTGGCTCCGGATTGCTTGACAGACACCCGCCAAGGAGCTCGGGGGGGGCTCAGAAGTGGCTTCCGGACTTTGTAGATACCCTTGGTCTGGTCAATTGTTGGAGACTACTGCATCCCACACAGCGGCAATACACTTTCCACTCCGGGGCGCATGGCAGTCTCTCCAGAATTGATTATGTGCTTACCCTAGCTGCACACGCCTCCTTTGTCTCTGAGGCCAGGCACATGGCACGGGGTATTTCTGACCATTCGCCGGTGTGGATCTGTATGGATGTTGGTAGAGGAGTGGGGGGTAGGGTGGCCCCAATTAACCCGTGGTATCTCAGGGACCCTACGACTCGTAGTGCGGTGCTGAAGGCGGTCGATCGTTATTTCCAGGAAAATCTCGGCTCGGTCACGTCGGCGGTGTCTTTGTGGGAAGCGTTCAAAACAGTGCTTAGGGGAGAGGCCCTCTCCTTGATAGCAGCGGCCAAGCGTCGGCGAGACGCGGAGGTCGCCCAGATTGAGGCGAAGATCGCGGATCTGGAGCTGGCATTGGAGTGGGAGGTCACGGCGGCGGCGCTGCACAATTTGACCCTTAAGCAGTCGGAGTACAAGGCCCTTGTGACGGACGCGGCCAAAGCCTTGAGTAGGGAACAGCGGGGCCGTCTGTACGACGTCGGGGACAAGGCAGGGAAATTAATCGCGTGGCTGGATAAAAAGGAGCGGGTCAATCGTGTTGTGCCAGACCTCGTGACGGAGGATGGCGTCGTTGTCGCGGAGCCGGATGGCATAGTCCAGTGCTTTGCGGATTACTTCCACACGGTCTATACCTCCGTGTCGGACAGGCCAGTGGGGGATTCGTGTGAACTCCTGCGTGATCTTGCTTTGCCTTGCCTTTCCGACATAGACAGGGACGATCTTGATGGCGATATCACAGTCGACGAAATCGCGGGTGCTATCCGTTCATTGCGTTCGGGCAAGGCCTCGGGCCCGAAAGGCCTGCCAATTGAGTTCTACAAACTCCGGCCGGATAAGATCGCTCCGCATTTGCGAGCTATGTTCGTGGAGGCGCGGGAGACGGGATGCCTCCCACGCGACCAGCGCCTGGCAACAATCGTGGTCATACATAAAGATGGTAAGCCCAGGAACAGGTGCAGCTCATATAGGCCGATCTCGCTCCTTAATGCCGAGCCGAAGATCCTCGCTAAAATCCTCGCTAACCGTTTGGTCAGGGTGATCGGTGATCTGATCCACCCTGACCAATCCGGATTCATCCCGCATCGTAACACCGCGTTGAACCTTAGGCGCATCCACGGAGTGATCGCAAGGGTGGGGACGATGCGGGAGCCGGCCATTGTGGCAGCGCTCGACGCAACGATGGCTTTTGATACGGTAGAGTGGGAATACCTGTGGGCTGCGCTTGCGAAATTCGGCTTCGGACCCGGATTTGTGGGCTGGGTGAGACTATTATATGAAGGACCTCTTGCTAAAGTCGCGGTCAACGGTAGGGCGTCCCGTCCCTTCGAGCTGGGGAGAGGTACCAGGCAGGGCTGTCCTCTGTCGCCGCTGTTGTTTGCTCTTGCTCTCGAGCCGCTGGCGGCCTGGATACGATGGCACCCAGATGTGAGGGGGATTCGCTGGTCACCTGACCACGAGGACCGCATCTCCCTTTATGCCGATGATATCCTGCTCTATCTCACTTCACCCCGGAAGTCCCTCATAGTTGTCTGCGACATTTTGACTTCCTTCGGGAGGAATTCGGGACTAACCATTAACTGGGGGAAGTCATATCTGTATGCCCTGTGTGGAGACGTCCCGGTTCCCCCGCGGAATCGCCCGATCCAGATCGCCCGAGAGGGTTTCATGTATCTTGGGATTTATATCTCTACCGACCCAACGGTACGGTACGAGAGGAACCTGGTCCCTCCATTGGCGCGCTTGCGGCGGGATGTAGCGGGCTGGCGGCGGCTGCCGCTTTCCCTCCTTGGCCGTGCTGTGCTATTCAAAATGATGTCTCTTCCCCGTTTTCTCTATGCCCTGCAGAACACCCAGGAGCTGGTTCCGGCCAGCTACTTTCGGGAGGTTGAGAGTCTCCAGCGCTCGCTGCTGTGGGACGGCCGTCCGCGTATAGCGATAGCAAAACTAACTCTTCCTTGGTACGATGGGGGTATCGTGCTTCCCGACATCAGAAGATACTATTGGGCCTCCCAACTGAGTGCGATCAATCATGGAGTCTACGGCCCGGCGCTTAGCCCTGGCTTTGCTATGGACCGGTGGTTGCTGCGTGGGGGTGGCTACTATAGAGCACTTTACTCGAGGCCCCCGGCTGGGTCCCTCACGGGGCCGACCGGGGTGGCGGTGAATGTGTGGAAGACAGTCACGAACTCGTTGGGCTGGAAAGATAGGCTCACCCTCGCCACTCCGTTGTATGACTCCGATATGCTGGGGAAACTTTGGCACTCTAAGGGATTCGAGAAATGGGATCTGATTGGCATCTCCAGGGTGGGTGACCTGCTGGCCAAGGGGCGGATTAAGTCGTTTGACGAGCTACGGACGGAATATGCGCTGGAGGGCACGGAATATTTCCGGTATGCGCAGGTGCGCCATGCGCTGCGGTCGGTACTCGTTGAGGGGGAAAAGGTGCCTGAGTCCTCTCCCTTGGAGGACCGGATCCTGGACGGCCATATGCCGGAGAGCACAATCTCCCTAATCTACAAAAAGCTTGTGAACGTCCGGACCGACCTCCTCCTGGGGGTGCGGGATCAGTGGACTAGGGACGGCCTTGAGCTGGACGATGAGGATTGGCAATACGCCGTCTCCTCTCCTAAGGAGGTCGCGATCCCCGCCAGACTACGGCTGGTCCAGCTTAAGATACTGCACAGAGTTTACGTCACTGGGCCCCGGCTGGTCCATATGGGTTTTTCCGAGGATGGGCTATGTAAGAGGGGCTGCGGGATGGTGGGCACCTTTCTACATATCATATGGGAGTGTGGTGTGATTGCGGACTTTTGGAAGCGGATTCACGTTGTGATGCAGGAGGTCACGGGTATTGTACTGCACCCAGAGGCGCGGCGCTGTCTTTTGAATGTGTGGGGTCCTACAGATTATGACGCAGCGCAGACTCAATGGGCGACCCTAGGCAATATGGTGGCTAAGCGAGATATAGCACGACTGTGGTGCTCTCATAGCCCGCCCACCCTGGATGCATGGAAGGACAACATGGACTGGAGCATGTTTCGGGAGAAAACGGTGTATAGTGCACGGGGGAGGCCTAAGAAATGGCATAAGGTATGGGGAAGTTGGAACCAATATAGGGGGGGCATATGTCTGCCTCCTGCCATTGAACCACCAGAGGAGCAACTTTCCCCCTAGCCTCACTTCCGACTTGGGTCTTTCTGATGCACCTCCGTTAGAATGTTAGCGCCTCTGCTTCTCCCTCATCCTCCCGATCGGTGGCTTTGAATTGATGTTGGAAATGGGGCCGCGCCCCCGCTGGGAACTGGCACGAATTAGTGGTGTATACTGCCTTGCTTGTTGTGTTTATTGTAGGTAGTTTTCAAAAATGAAACCTTTGTCTTTATCCTGCATTAGAGCTATGGAGGACTTCATGTGTTGACTGATTAGCTGCCGAACCTCCGGGATGTCGGCTGAATAGCTGTGTATCTGATTTATACGAATAAAGGTTTTTAAAAAAAAAATAAAAAAAAAATAAATAAAAACTTTGTTAAGAAAACGTGTTTGAGGCGAGCAGATTCAGAGTGTCACTGGTGTTGTAGGGTGCTCTATATGGGAGCTGCTCTATATATTTTAGTATCTTGATGAAAAAAACTTAAAATTGATTCATGGTAGTCATGTAATTACAGAAATTGAAGATCGGCTAATCACAGTTTGTAGCTTAGACATCCTCATCCTAATATTAAAGGACAGATGAAAAAGTTGAGTTAGAGAGGTAGACCAGAGAGTCTCCTACTTTTTATGGTCTGGCATTTGCCTCAGGATTAAACTATTTACAATAACATCCCAGTATGATCAGGAAAGTCAGGCACTGTCAGATTTCAAGGGTTAATATTTGGCTGTTCAGTTGCGGCATCTAACCCAATGGCTGGCCCCAAAACCAAATAAGGAAACATCCTCAGTAGCTAATTATTGCAGCAGAAAGCCCCTTTGCTCCATGTTTTATCAAACAGAAAGGAATGTCCTGGTGTCCCAATCCTGGTGTGGCTAACGACACAGGTCTGGGACAGTATAGTTAAACAAGTTCTCAGACAGGCATCTTTTTGACCTGAGGCAGAAGTATGGAGTCCTGAATGGTTTATTCTGCCATGTTCAGTAAAAGGGATAGCAGAGTGAAAGTAGCATGACTGTTGTAAGATGACAGATCTGCCATACCTAAGCCCAATTGGATTGGAGCAAGGATACAATCTTTTCACAGCCTGTTGGGCAAACCGATACTTGAGGAAAGACTAGTTCCATCACTTAACTTTATTGTACCTCAAGGTTCTTTGTAGAGCCACTTAATAAGATGTTCATCAGCTTTGGCCAAAGTCTACTAAGACCAAACATTTCTAATACAGAGCTGTAATTGATGAGGCAGTCATAAACTTTAGATTTTACTTGATTGCTTCTAGCGGGTATAAATGGCAGAGCCATGAAATTGTCAAGAATTGAACAGCCTTTGTGAAAGTCAGTTTGCATACAATCTAGTAAGATCCTGGCCTGCTACCCAGGTTTCAAGTTTTTTGACTAGGACTTTAGCAAACCTTCAGCGTCCAACAGGACTATGGAACTACAGCTTTTTTGATCGCTCTTGGGTCTTCCTTTGTAAATTAGCTGACTGAAGAACAATTTACAAGTCAATGGGAGCTCTGCACGCATTAAAATAATTTATAAAGAGGATTCAATGCTTTGGTCTCATTTCCTAGTTCAACTTTTAAAATATTTATTGGTATTCTAATAGGGTTGGACACATGGAAAGAATTAGAAAATGTAATTGACAAGGTTATCTCACATTCTTTCACTGAATCATTTCTTGAAACCCACTCTTGTGTTTGTGACTCTTCTTTAGTTTTTATTGAGTAGATATATTATATATGGCTCTTCCAGGCCTTACAAGGAACCAGGTATTGAGGGCCCTTCATAAGAGACTCAAACCAATGTTTGATTTTCTAGAATTTCTGGACTCAAACAGCTTGGCTCCAAGGATTATTGTGCTATAATAAGATAATGTCCCTAATATCCCATTTGTACTCGATCTCTCCCCATTAAAGTTTCAATTGTATGATTTCTAACATCATAAAAGTTTCTTTTCAGCAGTGCCCTTAGATGTTTTCTATTTTTTTTGATCTTGTGCATACTAACATCATATCAATCTCTATGCTTACTTAATATGGGAGATATTTCCCTCGTAGCAGACAGGTTATCCGTCAATAGTTCAAACACCAAAGTTGATAACCACTCCCACAATGCAACACACCATTCTCTTCCATTACTGGGCAGTGATTAACTGTAGCAAATTTAAAAACATTTGGTTATCCCAAAGTATTCTCACCAGTTCATTTAAAGGTTCTGTCCTAAGTGGTCATTGCATCTTGCCTTTATGAACCTCAGCTTAGCCTTTGATCAGGTCACCGAGTTGAAAGTGGTTCATTTTAGGAATTATTAGAGTTCATCCACCTATCATTGATTTATTGGAGCAGAAACTAAGCACAACAGTGGAACCCCTACTGCAAATCGCACCTATCTTGTTATACCCGAAATCCTTAACATAGAGGCAATAGCCATGTATATGTCAATGTGCACACACAGTTGAAGCACCCACTGCCAAGGTGCGATCCCAACAGGACTATAGAAATCTAAACAGAAACCAACCATTGCACAATTAATACTTATACATTAAAGCAATCAAAAAAGTAAGATTCAATTTCGGAGATGCATTTTCAATCTCCTTTTTATTCAAACGAATTCGGATTTTAGAATCAATCATTTTTATTACGTGATACTCATTCAAATTACACAGCTCAACTGCCTACAACCTTTGGCCGGCAGAGCGTAACGGTATGGTCAGCACACAGCATACAGGTCTACAGCCCGGAGGGCGACCCCACAAAAAAAAAAATGGTTTAGTGTAGAACAGACCTGCCGGGCAACTGCTCATGTACCACTTTTATAAAAAATAGAAAAACAAAACAAATAGACAAACCTCCAGCCCTCAACACCCCCAAAACCCCCGACCCTCTCCGCATCAGTCTCGAATCTCAAAGCCTAGTCCCCCGAGGTCAGCGGTCATAGCTCAGGATGAGTCAACTACCCCAGCAGCCCCTGCCGGTTCCAAAGGGATGAGCTGAAGAATCTGTAAGTATTTTGGGCACGGGACTTCCCTCAATTCCTTTGATAGGAGCTGCTGGAATGGACCCCAGAGCTTTGCATATTCTGACCCCTCCCATCAATGCTGAGCGACAGGCGCTCCATAGCGAGAAGGTGCTAGAGTCTCCGTATCCAATCCCTCGGGTCAGGTGGAATCGGAGAGCCCCACTGCGCCAGAAGAACCTGCCGTGCCGCATGCAACGCTAATGCAAGTTGTCTGCCCCGCAGCGAACGCAAAAGAAAGAACTTGGGATGAGGAAGACCCAACAACGTGTACGCGGGATCCCGAGGAAGCGTAATGTGGAACGCCCTATCAAGGTCATCAAGAACCGCCACCCAATACCGCACCAGCTTTGGGCAATGCCACAGCAAATGGACCAAGGTGCCAGGATGACCACACCCCCGCCAGCAGAGGCCTGACTTAGTGTTATCCCAAGCTTGAATACGCGCTGGAGTATAGTACCAATATGCCACCAACTTGTACGCAGATTCCGCACCCGCCGTGTCAGAGGCTGTATGATGGGCACGGTAGAAAATATGCTCCCATTCCTTGTGCGTCAGAGGGCGCCCCAACTCAGTCTCCCACCTAACCTGTGCCTTAGACCGCTGCTGCTTAGGACGCGCCATTATCATTGCGTACAATTCCGATATGAGTTTCCGGTCATCCTTTTTACAAACCAACCAGCGCTCAAAAGTGGTTAGGGGACGCAACATCAAAGAGAAATTAGAAGGTTGGGTCACCCAGTGCGCCAATTGCGAGTAATGAAAAGCGTCAGTCTTCGGTAAGTCAAAATAGTCTGCGCAGTTGAGCGAAGGGGATCATGCAATCCAAATCAAAGAGGGAGCCCCCCCTCTTACACCCCGCCTCCCTCCATCGCTGAAAGACTGGAGACGCGCAGCCCGGCTGAAAGTCAGGGTTATCCACTATAGGTGTCATAGGGGATGGAAACGTAGTCCAACCCTTGTCTCCAGCTATCTGATCCCACGCTTTGAGAGTCGGTGAGGTCACTGGCGACGAATAGAAGCCCCATGCCCTATGCTTCCGTGGAAGCCAGAGTTCGCACCATATATTACACCCAGCAACCGTCTGATCCATAAAGTTCCAGTGCTTGCTGGACATCGGTCTATTCCACTCCGTGACATAACGCAGACAAGATGCTTGGTAATAGGCACCCAAGAGCGGGAAGCCCAGCCCCCCCACGGCCTTCGGTGCGGTAACAAGGAATAATGCGAGCCTCGGCCTCTTATTATTCCACAGAAACATATTAAGAAGCCCCTGCAATTTCTGGAGAGTGCCCGATGGAGGCTGCGCAGGGAGAATCTGAAACAAATAAAGGACACGCGGAAGCACAGTCATTTTTATCGCCGCGAGTCTCCCGTACCAGGTCAGGTTAAGGTGAGACCAGTCGGACAGCGACTTGGAAGTGTGATCCACTAACAGGTTATAGTTGAGGGTGACAGTTTTAGCAATGGAAGAGGTCAACCGTATACCCAGATAAGGAATGTCGGAGTGCACCCACTGGAAGTCAAAGTCACGTTGCAGGTCGCGAACCTCATCTTCAGGGACACAGAAATTAAGAATCTGTGATTTCGAGTAATTTACTTTAAACCCTGCCACTGTTCCAAAGTCATGAAGCTCCCGTGCCAAATACCGCAGGGTGGTGTGAGATTGGGTAAGCAAAAGAATAACATCGTCTGCATACAGACTAATTTTGTGTATGTCAGCGCCAAATTTGATTCCCTCTATAGCCGGGTTCGAGCGTATGCGCTGGGCAAAAGGCTCCATATAGAGCGCGAAAAGTAGCGGGGACAAGGGGCACCCCTGCCGCGTTCCCCTGGAGATGGGGAAGAGGGAAGACTTACACCTATTCACTCTCACCGATGCCTTAGGGGCTGCGTAAAGACATTGCACCCAGCGTACAAAATTCTCACCAAGCCCAAAGGCCCGTAAAACAGGTAGTCCCAGTCCACTCGATTAAAGGCCTTCTCTGCGTCGATGGAAAGAAGACAGGCCTGAGCCCGAGATCGATGAACCAGGTCTATAAGATGAAGAATGCGCTTGGTGTTATTCCCACCCTGTCGCGTAGGAATAAAGACTGATTGGTCTGGGTCTATGATACCATCCATCAGGGGGCTAAGACGCGCCGCCAGGATACTCGCAAATAACTTTGCGTCTATATTTAAAAGGGAAATTGGCCGATACGAGCCACAATCCCTCGGGTCCTTCCCCGGCTTAAGGATGACCGTAATGGCAGCCTCCGACATGGAGGGTGTTACTTCCCCAGTATCCAGGAAAGAGTTGAAAAGACGCGTTAAAAGCGGAGCCAGCTCAACGCAAAAGGTTTTAAAAAACAGTGCTGAAAAGCCATCCGGCCCCGGCGATTTGACTATCTCTAGACGGGCTATCACAGCTATGACTTCCTCAATGCGAATAGCGGACTCCAACGCGTCGGCCGAGGATGCAAGCAACGGCGTAATGCGGCAGGATGCGAGATAGTCCGCTATCCCCTCTGATCCCGGCACCTCCCTACTATACAAGCACTGATAGTAATGTCGGAAAAAATCCACAATAAGGGTGTCAGTGGTATGCTCAACCGCTTGGGTATCCCTAATGGACTGACTCGCTGTCCGCTTTGCGCTCGCTCGCAACCTATGGGCTAACAGCTTCCCCCCTTTATCCCCACACAGGTAAAATTTATGGCGCAGGAGAGCATGCTCGGCCCTATCTAGGTCTAAGTGCTTCAGCATGTGCCGCTTCGCCTCAAGCTCCCTCCGCACCCTAGGAGCCCCTGTTCTTTTGTGAACAGACTCTAAAGCCCCCACGTCCTTCTCCAGCTCCGCTCGTTTAGCCTTACGTAAACGCGCGAACGCGGCTGCCAGCGTGATGATTTCTCCCTGCACCACCAACTTTAGGGCCTCCCATACAGCTGCTAAAGACGTACTCCCTTGGTCATTGTCTGCCAGGTAGGCGATGATCGTGTCCCGTATACGAGTAACTACCGATTCCGAGTGGAGCAAAGAATTGCGCAGACGCCAACCAGAAGGCGGGGGGCGCTTACCATGAGAGGTGAGCTGCACCGAAATGAGGGCATGGTCGGAAAGCGAACGGGAGGTGATAGTCACGTCTGATTAGCAGGGCAGGAGTGAGGTGGAGGCGAAGAAGTGGTCGAGGCGGGCTTAGGTTTTATGCACTGCCGAGTAGTAAGTGCAATCTCGCTCAGTGGGGTGCTGTACGCGCCAGACATCATGCAAACTGCCATCACTCAGCCATTGCCTCCCCCCTTGCAAGAGCGCGCCCGTACGATGGGACCGTTGCTCAGACCTATCCATACACGGATCCATCACCACATTCAGGTCTACACCCACCAAAATCAAGGCGGCCGGGGAAGCCAGAATCTCAGAGAGAGCCGCCCTCAGGAAGGATTCCTGGTGCTCGTTCGGGGCATACAATGACCCTATAGTGCAGTGCTTATCCCCCCATTGCACGCGGACCGCGAGGAACCGCCCCTTAATATCAACAACCTGGGAGAGAACTTTACAATGAGCGCGCGCGCTAAAGAGGATTGCCACCCCATGCTTTTTAGCCGAGCCTGAAGACCACAACTGTAAAGGGAAGCGCTTGTCTCTCATCCGCTTAGTGTCCTTAGGAAGGAGATGAGTCTCCTGTAGCAGACACACATCGCCCTCCGCGTGTTCCAGGAGGGACAAGATAGCAGAGCCCTTAACAGGACTATTCAAGCCCCTAACATTCAGGCTCACCACTTTGAGGATCCTACCCATAAAAGTCGCGGAAGGAAGAGCCGTGAACTAGCCGCATAACGCCCGAGCTATAAGGCGGAAAAGAAGGCAGTGACCCCGGGCCATACATCTCCCAAACCCAATGGAGAACTGATGCGGAGCCCCAAAACATCCCCAAAGCAACCCCGAAGCCCCAACCAACCCCTTTCCCCCAACCCCTAAGACACAAAAAACACAGAAAATACAAAGCAAAGAAGCAGGACACAAGAGCCCCGTAAAGGGACAACAGTCTGTCACAAAGATCAAACGATGAGGGGAACATGGCACCAAGGAGAAGAGCGCCACTTACTGGAGACGATATGCATCCAACACCCAAGGGACAGTTGATAGTAATAACACGCAACAAAGGTCCTCTCTCCTCCGGCGCCAAGAAAGAGTCCTCCTGATGCCAGCCATGCGCAGCTCATGGAACGCCGGTGTTGTCCGTCACCTGTGCCACTGATGTGACAGCCGCCTCCATCTCCATAAGACTAGAGGACACGTCAGGCTTCGAAGATTGTTGGGACTTCCCGACCCACTGCCAGCCATCGGAGCGCCTGCATCGACGTGGGGGAGCGCTTGCAATCCCAAGCTGAGGAGAGGACCGTTCCAGCCCCAGGAGCTCGTAAGCAGCATCCAAAGAACGGAGCTGTAGGAGCTTGCTCTGGTATTTGAAGATAAGCCAAAACGGGTGACCCCACGAATAAGGGATGCCTTGCTCACGGAGGTGACCAGTGATGGGCTTGAACTCCCTACGCTTGACCAGGGTGGAAGCTGCTAAGTCCTGAAAAAGTGTTGGTTGGTGACCCCGAAAGTGCACAGGGTTGAGATCACGGGCCTTCCGAAGGATTTGCTCCTTAAGTTAAAAATCGTGAACGCACACCAGAATGTCCGGCAAGGGAGCTTTAGCACCCCTCGGCAAGCCAACACGGTGAACGCGATCCATCTGTATGTCCCGTTCCTCATCCTCCCCCAAGATCTGTCGAAAGAGCTGGAGAACATATTCACGGAGGTCATCCCCTTCCCCTTTCCATGGCACAGCCCGGTTTCTGATATTATTCCGTCGAGAACGGTTTTCCAAGTCCTCGACTTGGGCTTGCAGATCAAGATTTTGCTCTGTGAGGCGAATGACTTCCCTCTGAAGCTGGTCCAAATCGTCCCCCTGCCCCAAATCATGCTCCTCCACAGTAGCGACACGTTCTCCAAGGGCATCCACGTCGCGCCGCACCTCTCGTAGATTGGAGGAGAGCTGGGAGCGAAGCTCCAGAATATCTTCATTAATGGCTGGGAATAAGTCAAGCATAAAATCCTTAGTTGCCGGCTGATCACTATCCTCAGGCTGCGGCGAGTGTGGACCCGATTGGGATGAGGAGGGGCCTGCTGATTTCTGCAAGTTATCCTTTAAGGTCTTATTACGCCTATTCCTGGCAGAAGACATGGAGATCAAAGCAGAGGCTCACACAGAAAAACTGGAGGCGCAGCAAAGAGGCAAGGACAGCCCCCCAAAAACTAAGTCAGAGCCCACCCACAATGAAGTCCAAAACCAGTAGGAAGGGGAACCAACAGGCTTCCAAAGCGCTTGTCCAATTGGTCCACAAGTCAGTCCTCAGGGAGACAAGACAAGGGCCCGGGCGCCGCAGGCACAGGGACCCAAAGGGAGGAGGAGGCCCGCACACACGACACAGCTCCCGGGGTTCTCCTAGCCACAACCCCACAAGAAGCTCAAGGACCCTCCAAGGTAGACCCCCACCAAGGTGCCCAGAGCCCCTACTGCGCCTGCCGCGCCCGGCCCCCACACCCAGGTGAAGCGCCCAAGGAGTCACCAGTCCAATAGTGCCTTCAAACCAGGCGGGAGGGGAGGGAGGGGGACAGCACTATACCACCGGTTCTCCCACCACAACGCCGACCGCCAATATACGGTCCGAGCACCAACTCCGCAAAAACAGCTAACTCTCCGCAGCCGCCGGCCAGATCGCACTGACCTCGCGCTGAGAATGGGACACCTCCGTGTAGTATGCCCCAGGAAACTCTGCTGATGGTCCCCTCGACCTCACCTCAGCGGGCAGTCGCCGCCCGCCGACTCACGGGCCGAATGCAGGCCCCTCGAAGCCAGCAGTGTAGGCCTCCCATGTGCGAAGCCTCCACCAAGCCCAGAGAATTTCCATGCAGAGGGGGATACAGTCGCAGCCTGCGCCCCCATGCAGCCGCACAAAGGGTGGGCACGGACCGTCCCACACAGCAACACCCAGCTAGGGCCCGCAGAGAGAGGCCCCGTGTGCGCTCCACAGTCGCGCAGCCCTCCGTACGCCGAAGCGCGGACCGAAAATCATCACTGTCCAGCTAGCACCCCCGCTCTCAGCAGTGCTGCAACACCGGGCCACACTCACCCCCAAGTCTCCACCGAGGCTCCGCTGTCCGGTGGGGTAGCATGCGTCGCGGGCCTGTATCGAGAGACCTCAAGGACGTATGGCGCAGGGCCAGACCCTCTCGGTATGCAAATGGCGGCCGCAACGTGGGTCCCACCGCCGTCGCTGCACCAACTCCGGGCCGACCAGAAGGCAAGCCCCAGTCCCCGCAGTCACCGCCTCCACACTGCCACTGGGTGCCCCAGCCGCCACCAATTCTCCTCCAGGCCGCAGATCGCGGGAGCCGACCAGATCCGGAAAGGCCGCCGGGCCACAGCAAGGCCGGGCCTGATTGCCCCGCGGAGACCTAAGACCGCCTCCACGCGCCAAAAGAAGGACAGACGCGGGAGCAGGGTGAGCCGCACACACAGCGGGGCACAACAGCCAGCTCCGATGGGCACCAGGAGGGCAGATAAACAAGGCGAAAGTCGCGCGGCGCCGGAGAGACACGGAAACGCGTCTCACTCCGCCGCCATCTTAGCCACGCCCCTTTGAATTCACATTTTAAATTTAAATTTTGCGGTTTTCATTCCGTAGCGGGTTATGGGTTTATAGGGGAATAGGGTGGGAAGTAATTTAATTATATTAAAAAAAACAAAATTATTATTATTTGGATATTGTGTTTTTAGTTCCGTAACGGGTTGTGGGTTCATAGGGGAATAGGGTGGGAAGTCATTTAATTATATTAAACGTATTGATTAATTGTTATTTATGACTATTTGTTTAATTGAGATGTTATAGTGTTAAATGTGTACAGTAATTTATTATTAATTAATTATTAATTGGTTGTTGATTAATTTTAATTAATTAATGCGTAATTAATTTTAGGTGTGAGTTGTGGTGTTTATAGGTGTAAAGGGTGGGAAGTAATTTATTTTTAATTTATGAATTAATAATTGGGTGTTAATTAATTTTAATTAATTAATTGGTTATTAATTTTGTAATTAATTTTAGGTGTGTGTTGTGGTGTTTAGAGGTGTAAAGGGAAGGAAGTAGTTTATTTTTAATTTATGAATTAATAATTGGTTGTTAATTAATTTTAATTAATTCATATGCAATTAATTTTGGTAATTGTGTAATTAATTTTAGGTGTGTGTTGTGGTGTTTATAGGTGTAAAGGGTGGGAAGTAATTTGTTTTTAATTTATGAATGAATTGGTTGTTAATTATTTGTAATTAATGTTAATGATAATTTGGTTATTAATTTTGGTAATTTTGTAAATAATTGTAGGTGTGTGTTGTGGTGTTTATAGGTGTAAAGGGTGGGAAGTAATTTATTTTTAATTGATGAATTAATAATTAGCTGTTAATTAATTTTAATTAATTAATTTTTAATAATTTTGGTAATTGTGTAATAAATTTTAGGTGTGTGTTGGGGTATTTATAGGTGTAAAGGGTGGGAAGTAATTTATTTTAAATTTATGAATTAATAATTGGTTGTTAATTAATTTTAATTAATTAATTGGTTGGTAATTTTGTAATTAAGATTAGGTGTGTGTTGTGGTGTATATAGGTGTAGTGGGTGGGAAGTAATTTATTTATAATTTATGAATTAATAATAGGTTAATTAATTGTAATTAATTATTTTGTAATTAATTTTGGTTATTGTGTAATTACTTTTAGGTGTGTGTTGTGGTTTTTCTAAGTGGGAAGGGTGGGAATTAATTTGTTTTTAATTAATGAATTAATAATTGGTAGTTAATTAATTTTAATTAATTAATTGGTAAATAAATATGGTAACTGTGTAATAAATGTTGGGTGTGTGTTGTGGTGTTTATAGGAGAAAAGGGTGGGAAGTTTTTTGTGTTAAATTAATTACTATATAGTTGTTAATTAATGTTAATTATTTGATATTTATTTTGGGTAATTGTTCATTTTTTTGTGTGTTGTTTTTACTTTTAAACCAAACCAATACTAGTCCCCTGTATTCCTCTGTGACTGTACTCGTGCTCCAGATTGATTAAGAACTTTCTAATCCATCTCCCAAGCTGACTCGGGCAAGTACATGCGCCAGCCTTGGTTTCCCCTTTTTAATCTCTAACCAGTCACATTACTTCCAGCGCAACTCCACTAAGGGTTTTCAGTCGCTTCTTCCTGCGCTCACCTGACATGGAGTAATTACATGACCTTATCTCATACACGGCTTGATTCCCTACTTACATTGATTGATTTCGCACTAGTCGCATGGTTGCTCAAACCTCACCGCCGGGCTCCTGATCGAATAGGATTCCCATTATCCCCTGCCCACTTTAGCAGTACCTATGCCAGCTACGGCTCACTTTTAATAAATTTTTAACACTAGTCGCATACCAGCAACCACTTCCATCCGGGGCATTTCTTCACCGAGTAATTTCAATGACTTCCTACCTGCGCTTATATTGACCTCCTTTTAATTTATCAACTATGGGTCACTTTTAATTAATTTTTGCACTAGTTGCATACCAGCAACCGCTTCCATCCGGCGCAATTCTTCACCGACTCCCTACCTGCGCTTAGATTGACCTCCTTTTAATTTACCTTGCGCTATTCGCGTGTTAGACCTCAGTTATTCCCACCATCTCTGTGGCTTAACTCTATCCTTTACTATAGCTCGAACTTGTCTACTGGCCCACTCTGCGAATTGTTTCCCCTGCAAGCTAACATTAACTGATTAGTAGTACATAGGTATCTACTCCCAGATTTGTAAGTTAAGCTGTTGTTTTTATTTGTCCATCCTGGGACCATTGTTGATTTCAATAGATTCTACTTGCTCACACTCGTTCTGTCCTGATGATGATCTCACATTCATGAGATCGAAATGCCGTCGTCTTTACAACCAAAACTCCACTACTGCAATTAAATAATTTGGAGTTTTGTACATGGTTGTTGTCAATGCGATGTAAATTTTACTGTCACGAGCACCCCTCACTTCACACACCTTCACTTTTTATGTGAGCACCAGAACTATTATTAGAAATATACTATGATACTCCATTTATGCTGTTAATAAATGTGATGTCATACCAAACCCTGTGCCCCAGCATATATTGCATAACAAGTCCCGCCTGGACTTCCTCAAACTGTTTTTACTTGACTAAACGCTGTTCCTAAAATTCTCCAGTAGCCTAGGCTACACGAGGACCTCAGTGGCCTCCCCCAGACCTGTGTCTTTTCAAAATACTTAATCACCCCTGGTCTCAATATTGGGGTTCCCTTGTTCCTTGTAACATATATCCACAGGGAATTTAGACACTGAATTGGAGGCTTTCAAGGTGGTGGGCCAGGGTTTTTGCATAGGCCAACCGGTCAGGCTGCGCAGGCTGCTCAATGACCCACTTACGGCCCGGGAAAATTAGTTAGCAAATGTTAAGCGTTCCCTGCCTACGGACCCAGCAGTTTGCCTCAGATTGCTGAAGCAGAGGGAAGAGATAATACTGGTCAACGAATAATTGCATTCTCTTGTCTGGAGACAATACCTAGATAGTTTGCATGCAATGGGAGGGTGGTGGTTAGGCTGCTGGCCTGGCTGATATGCAGGGACCAGAGCGGCTAAGCCACAACCCAAATAAAACACAGTCAGGGCTATCTTGTGTACTCACAGACTGCCATACTGTTGTGTTTATGACCTACTATAAAGATTTATATGGAGCACAACCAGAGCCCCCAGCAGCGGTGCTACATGGGCTCCTGGCAGAGCACAGCTCACGCATATAGGCGGGATGATCAGGAGGCCCTTGGGGGACCCCATCCTGGAGGAAGAGATCAGGTCACCATTACAGAACTGGCAGGGGGCAAGACCCCGGGCACAGACGGCCTCGCTGTTGAGTTCTACCAAACGTACACAGGGGATTTAACACCGTGGATTGCAGCCCTATATGCTCACTCGTTGGAGGTGAGCACTTGCCGGCCACTGCACAGGAGGCCCTCATTGTCTCAGTGCCCAAGCTAGCAGGGATCATACTGAGGTAGGAGTGTATAGACCTCCATTGATGT
This sequence comes from Triturus cristatus, assembly GCF_964204655.1. Lineage (NCBI taxonomy): Eukaryota > Metazoa > Chordata > Amphibia > Caudata > Salamandridae > Triturus > Triturus cristatus. The sequence goes on from NC_140589.1 coordinate 1,311,778,524, forward strand.
TAAACATTGACTACAAAAAAATGAGTAAAGTCTTGGCGGGGAGGTTGCTGGCCACCTTTCTGCGCTGGTTCACCCGAACCAGAATGGCTTCATCCCTCAGCGTAATACCTTATTCAATATCCGCCAACTGTTTCGCCTCATGGCTGAGACGCCGGAAGAATAGACCTGGTGAGCCCGGCTTTTTATGTGGACTTGCGCAAGGCCTTTGACACCCAGGGATGTGCCTACCTTCAGAAGGTAATGCAGAGGATGAACGTTGAACCCCCAATGGTGCCAGTGGATTGCTCTCCTCTACGTGGAAGCAGGAGCCAGAGGGAAAGTGTGGGTTGGCATTTCCAAATCCTACAGTGTATTTCAGGGAACACAGAAGGGCTGCCCTGCCTCACCCATGAAATGAAATGAAATGAAATGAAATGAAAAATTATATTTATATAGCGCATAGACTACCCGGAGGCCTCGCAGCGCTTTAATTGATCACTGTGGCGGGCCGCAGGGTGAGATTAGCACGTTTTTGCAAACAGGTGGGTTTTCAAAGCTTTCCTAAAAGCCAGCCGGTTATTATTTTCTCTGAGGGCTAAGGGGAGGGAGTTCCAAAGTCTCGCAGCAGTATGGGAGAAGGAACGGCCGCCCCAACGTGCTTTGTTGATTTTAGAAGTGGTAACTAGGTGCAATGATCCCGAGCGAAGGGCTCTGGATGGAGCGTAGGGCACAACTAAGGGGGACAGGATGGCAGGGCCTGTTCGATGGAAAGATTTGTGCACAATGCACATAGCCTTAAACTGTGCTCTAGCAGCCATCGGGAGCCAGTGCAATTCTTTTAGAGCTTTCTTGGCTGACTGCCAGCGGGGGATGTTGAATAATAATCGGGCGGCGCAGTTTTGCGTGACTTGGAGCCTGTTGGTCACTGAAGCCGGGGCACCCAGATATAGCGTGTTTCCATAGTCCAGGCGGGAGAGTATCAGGGCCTGAACCATGATTCTCCTCGCCTGGAAAGGAAGCAGAGGGAGTACTTTGCGGAGCATTTTCATTAGGCCGACACACGTGGAGGCAGTTTTGGTAGCCTGGACCGAGAAGTCCAGCGCTTTATCGAGCCAGATTCCCAGACTCTTTATCTGCGGTTTGGGAGGGGGGGGAGCACCAAGGCAGGTGGGCCAAATTGATGTCAAAATGGTCGGAGAAGGGTTACCCAATAGCATAATCTCTGTCTTCTCCCCGTTAAGTTTAAGACAGGACGATTGCATCCACTTAGCAACGGCCTCTAGACAGAGGCCCAGGGTGTTGGACGGCTCCTCAGTGTGGTCCAGAGAGACCACCAACTGGGTGTCGTCCGCGTAGGTGACAATACGCACGCCAAAGGGCTGGACTATCTCCGCTAGAGGTCGCATATAGACATTAAAAAGTGTGGGGCTCAGGGAGGAGCCCTGAGGAACCCCACATCTAAGTGGTTGCTATTTACCCTGGCGGTGGAACCCTTTGCCAGCGTAATGAGAACAGAGGGGATTCCCTGGGGGATACCAGGGCAAGCTGACGTACATGTGGTGTCCCTATATGCGGACAACATGCTGGTTTATTTGCGATGCCATGACCTGGGCCTACCGTGGTGTATGTCCATACTAGAGGACCTGGTTGCCACCATAGGCCTTATAACTAACTCTGAGAAGATGTATGTTTATCCCCTGTTCCTGATAGGGCGCGCCTCCTGCCACCTTGGACCGATATATTCAGTGGGCACCAAGCCAGCTGAAATATTTGGGGGTGTGTATGATGAAGACACATGGGAGGCTAACCTGGGGTGGCTTTACTGTGGGCACTCAGGGGCAGCATCAAATTTTACACTACCTGAGGCTCCCTATTATGACGAAGGCTGCCCAATTTGGGTTAAGAATATATTTCAGGAGCATAAAGCTACATCAAGGAAAGCCACTAAAATTACCAAGCGCACAGTAAGGGTCTCATTATGTTGGCGGAAAAATAGCCACCGCCGTGACGGCGGTGGTGATCGTTCCACCATCGTCATGAGATATACCCCCACCACATTATGATGCCAGTGGGTATCGCGGCGGACGGGAAGTCCGTCCGCCACTTTTCCACCGGTAGTAATCGTCATGATTGCCTGGCAGAGCGGTCAGCATGCTCACATGGCGGCAGAGCCTAGCAGGCTCTGCCGGGGCAATTATGATGCCGCGGAAGCCAGCCTTTCCGTGGAGGTTGAATAGCCATTGAAAGGCTGGCGGAGAATGTCTTCAGGGGCTCGCTGCGGGCCCCCCTTGTGTTGGGGGGAGGTGTGGGTGCACTGGGGGGTTTTCACTGCACTAAGTGGCAGGCACAGTGTAGTGCCTGCCACGTAGTGCTGTAAAATGCACAACATGCTCTTTTTGGCATCGCGACGGTGCTGCTGTCAGCAGCCACCGCCGCAATGTTAAAGGTACGGAATCCAACCGCAGCGGTGGCGGTCCCATCGTAATTGTATATGCGGGACCGCCGCACGCATGGCAGTCGGACCCAATCAACGCTACTGGGGCGGGCGGATCAAGTCCGCCCGCCATCGTAATGAACCCCTAAGTTCTCATATTTTCTTGCTAATTAGTTCTGGCTTGCAACCTTATCTTGATTTGGTTCACAATGCTTACTAAAGTGACCTTTCATTTAGATTCAGTTCCCTCCAACAGTGGGGTAGTGCCCGTCCGGCTATGATTAGCGAGAACTCGATGATGAAGCATACCACACAATTGTGTGAGTGAGAGTAATGTTTATAAAACCTAGGTTCTCCTAGATTTTGTGTTGAGAATAGTACAGGGATATCTGTCAAGAACTTATGTGTGACATCCCTATTTGTGTAATGGAAGGTTCGAGTTCACCTACATCTGAGTCTCATATTCGAAACAAAGTTGCCTTTTTATCATATCCATCCAGCCATCAGACTATACCAGTGCTCATATTAGAATCCCTAAGCCACCCACCTCTCCCAGTACCCCATTAGTAAATGTATGTGTGCTGGGGCAATGCATAAGCCCTTAGCTGTGCCTCATGCCTTGGACCTGTAAATAGAAATCACGATTAAAGATAAAGTGGTTATGATGCAAAATAAATTCATTTTTTTCTAAAAGCATCTCTCTTTGTTGACAAAAACCCATGAAGTGATAATGCAAGAAATATATTAATGCTTGCAGTTCATCCATGGTTTTATATTAATTTATTAAAAAGGTCATGTCTTAAGTAACAGGTATGCAGTTTGATTGCTTGAGTACTCCTTCCAACCTGTGTAACACATCTCTATTGTCGCTTATTTAGAAAGGAAACAGATTTCTAAATGGAGACAAAACTCTATTCATCTAGATCATTGGTCATCAACAGACACACTACACTGAAAACTATGGTGCTGCTCCGACAGCTATGCATTAATTTGTGCATTTAGGTTCAGGAGTATAGTGTAGGATCTACTAGACACTAATTTTTCAAACAACATAGATCTTCATAGCTCAAAAGACTTTCACTTAACCAGTTGGTCTATCTAGTAGGTTTATGTCACTATTTTACATAGCAAGAAGTTTAACTTAGTTGTAGTTTTTCTCCTACTATGAACATTTGAACATTAACAATAAAGGTGTGACCATCCTGATCACAGGGTTTCATGATAATCGTAATCTCTCGCCAATCCTGTAATTGCTTCCGATTTTCTTTTGGATATATTTTAATTCACAGTCATTTAAACATGGCCCACATCTTTCCAGACCACTTCTTTATATATCTTAATCAACACCTATTTAATTTTCCGATGGCAGAAGGTAGAACATGCTTTTAATCGAATTACTGTCCTCAGTTCCCACAACTGAAAGGCTGCAATGGAAAATTATTCAACCTTATTTTCATACTCATACTCTGCTCTAACATAAACAAGGTTACAATATCAGTTACAATATCAGTGATGGCATAGCTGTGAGCCTCAAAATTAACCTGCGCAACACTCATTGGAGCCTGAACCTTCCTACACTAATGAGATTTATAGAATCTTTACTTTTCAGTAAATGTAAATAGCTTGTTATAGATCACCTGTAATGTATGGCATTTGTTATATTGTCTTTTTAGAAACTATATGCACCTTGTCTTCCACTACCTCATCTCTGTGGTTGTGGTAAAGACATGGGAGAATGCTGCAAGAAAAAGTGGTGCAAGAAGGAAAAAAGGAAGGAGAAAGGTGGGACAGTCCTGGAGCCAGAGGAGCAATAAAATATTTAAACATGAAAGAATACAGCTCCTCGTGTCTCTTAAAAAACAAACAAAAAGTCAGAATCTCAGTGGGGTAAATAAACAGAAACATATGAAAAAATGTCAATTATTCTAATCATAAAGCATAGCCAAACCTAAGAAAGTTATACAGAACTTACTGAACTGAAACAACCTGAAAGGATTGGAGTTCTATATTGGGATCTAAAGTAAATATTGTGCTGGGAACACATTTATTAAAGAAATGACTGTCTAAAATGATAACCATTTCATTTTGTGAGATAACCCTCTTCTTCTCCTCTAGCATGTTGGGAGTTCTTAAATAAACTGCTTTATTTCTTCGTCATCGATTTTTCAACCGTTAACTAGCAGTGCTTTTACTCTTAAGCAAAGTTAACATTTGAGGTTATAAAACCATATCAAGGAAATATTTAGCACATGTGATATGTATATGTTGTATGTTGTAGCTTAGGGCCTCATTTAGATTTTGGCATATGGGTTACACCATCACAACAGTGACAGATATCCTGTCCTCCGAAATATAATTCCCATTCTATCCTATTTATATCACCGTTGTGACGGAGTGACCTGCCCGTTCAGATCTAAATCAGGCCCGTAGTCAGGATTGCATGTTGTACATATTAAGTAAGTGTTCCTAATCATGATTAACACCCACAACAAATAACTGTTTTGCTTCGTTAGAGAGACCAATTCTGTTCAGTTCCAGTACCTTCCCAGATGAATTGGCCGGCAATCCGCTTCAAGAACTTGAACCAGAAGGTGTCCTTGAAGGGCTCATCCAGAAGGACCTCGCAGATCCAAAGAGAGGGCTCTTGGGTGGAGAGAGGCACCTGAGTGGGCTTCATGGGCACAGCCCCTTGAGGGTCCCAGTGCCCCATCTCCTGCCGGGAGCCAAGCATGAACAGCTCAATGTCGGTGCAATCCACTGTCAGGATGACTCCAAAGCGGAACAGGAGCTGCTGCATTCTCAAAGAGAAGAGGGCAGAAGGACAACCACCAGGTCAACACAGTGCTAACAACAAGTGGGATATAAAAGGGGTGTGTTCCAGTTCCTTGAATTTTCTCAATAATCAGCAAATTAAGACGGTCCGGGTGACACCTTTCAACATATGTTTGTCGTAAACACTGAAGTTTTATGATTAAACATCCAATTCTGTACTGAAGGATTTGTTTAGGAGTTAGTGCAACAATGTTTTGGGAGTCGCTTCAATAAAGTCAAATACCACTTTTTCTGTATCAAGCAGCGAAACATAAGTGCAATGGAGTCTTGAATTCTTTCTTGCAAGCTTACACATAGCACCACCCTAGGAGAGAAAAAAACACACACTGCTGTTATAACGGGAAACAAACTGAACTTGACACAACATAGCATTAGCCATATTGTTCTCAGCCCCAAACAATGTGGCCACCTACTTTAAACTCTTATTGGAATGGGACCCCTAAGGCCCTGTTGACCACCATGAGAGGAAATACCTAAAGGTTTGTGGTATCTTTACTACTGAGCCAAGGAAAGAAGTGTCTCACAGACTAAACAGGAGTGTGATCAGTGAATTTGAGGCATGTGGGTGGTATCTAGGGATGTTCTTCTAAAATATCCCTTAAATAGCCATAGTTTGACAATCTCTACAGTAAAAGTTGAACCCCTATCTTTGGGCATGATGGACGAGTTGGAGCTGCAGCATCACAAAGGGACTGATTTTCAGATATACCTTCTCTTGGCAAGACTGTGAGGAATCAGGAAATCTGCCCATAGTTGCTAGAGAAAGGCCATGTAGTTCAGCATGCTGGATGATGGGCAGAGATATGAAGCATTTTTTAGGTCACTTCCTTGGTGTCCCAGGCTTTATGATGTTTCTTTAGACAGCTAGGCCTCAGGAAGTGATGATCATGCACATTGAAAATGAACCTGTTGCATGCACCTCACTGGCTAGTGCACCAAGTGGACCAGTGAGAACACCAGAGTTGTTTCTGGAGACAGTTACAGAAAGGCTAGATAAACTGGGAAGCGTCCATGCTCTGAGGAGGGAGCCTCAATGTTGTACACTGCCACTGCTAGGACATTTGCTTCACATGCCTTTGGGAATTGGCTGGACTGCGGTCAGTCCCACATATAGCACTGAGATAGCACAGGCCTTTTGAGGAGGAACTGGTGTTCCTTAGATTACTGCATGTGGGTAAGGACCTGGGAGCTGCTGCTCTTGTTATGAGAAGCCTACCACTGCAACACAGATCACTCAGATCGTCTACTGTATTTTCTTATGGTGAATCCCAGGAGAGAACTCTTGAGACAGCACACTTCACTTGACAACAGGTGTTTGAGGACCATTGAGTTTCTCTTATGCTTGTGGGCACATGTGCAACAAGATCCCTTCCTTTTGAATGAAGTCATGCCACAACTCTAACAGGCCTAATTAGACTCTCCTTAGACAACTCTATAGCAAGTTAGGTCACCGAGCATCCTACTTTTATCGATATGCATCCAGCTGCGAGGTGGTGTAGAAGTCTGTAAGTTACACAGCACGTTTGCACCCCTCACTGTATACCTATACACAGTGTAAGTTCGTATGAACTAGCAACTAGGGGTTGATCTTTTCCACCAGACCCTACCAATACTTCTGCAGGAGTGTCTAGGAGGACTGAGTGTTGTCTATGGTCTGAGGCGTGAAATCACAGAGGATCAAGTCCTGGTGATTTGCAGTGGGGAATATTTGCAGGCCATGGGGTTCCTCTCTGGGGAGTGTGGTTCTTTTTGCTTGCACCCATTTGGTCACTTTTTTGAGCCAGTGCAAGATCAAGGAAGGAGTGACCAATTTCCACAGCATTGCTATTGTTCTTTTGGCCAGAAATAGTGCAAAGTCAGTAAAGTGGATCATCACTTTGCTGGGGTATTCTAACACCTTAAGGCACTTTGAGCCATGGAATAGTTGCACCAGGGAGTCCTTCCATCCTCACTTCGGGTGGGCAAGCACCTCAAGGGGGGTCACACACAAAAGCTAAGTATATCCACGTCACTAAGCATCTACCATGGCCTATTGAGTACAGAGTGTGGAGTGGTGGGTGTTGTGTCTGTTCCGATCCATGGACTCCCCAGTGTTGTTGAGCGCCGCCTGGAAAGCCCCATAGGTCAGGAATGCTCCCTCATGTAGGCCGTGGAGCTCTTGAAAGGACGGTAATGGTCCCTCCGCGAACAAGTCGCTGAGTGTTCGATACCGGCTTCCTCCCATAGCCTTCACAGTGGTTATTCATCCTGTCCTGACGTAAGGGCAAACCCCGGAGCAGCACTATTGGAATAGGGTCTTATGGTTTTGGCTCTTGGGAAGCGTCTTTGAAGGCACTTGCGGGCCATGCAGAGGAGGAGTGGGCATGGGTCCCTTGTTTGGAAGCTGGGAGGAGCAGGAGTGTCAGACAACCCTCGCGAATTCCTGCCTGTGGGATCCCCATCTTGTCTGTATAATGTCCATAAGCCAGATGGTCTCCCACTGGAGTAGAGCGGCCAAATAACAGCAAGTGAAATTTTAAGCTTTCATTTCTTCCAAGAAGGATATCGGTGCAACGTAAATAAAGCCACTCTTTTCCATTTGCGGCCCAAGGGCATACACCAAAACACACAGAGAGGCATCAATACAGTCTTCTGCTCATAATATTCTTTGCTTTGCCAACTGGAGGCCTCTATAGCATCTGAGACACAATACAACTCCCTAACAGACATACCGTAACCTCAGGTACCCAAAAACCAATGGTCTACCTTGTGCTATGGAACAGTTAACTATATAGAGCATGATGGCAACTGCTGGGGGAAAAGGAGCCTAGCCGATGAGGGCGCCTGGATTTGAATATTTAAGGAGGGGTGTCGACCCGGGAGGGTGTCATGCACTGGGTAAATTGTCTCTCCTGCTGTGGATTAATGCAGGCAAAAACGTGCATGTTGTGTGCACACTCCGGCTAGGGTTCATCAGTCGAGAGCAGCTACACAAGTTTGTCTGAGGGGTAATGGTTGATCGTTCCAGCTACGATGACTGTGACCTAGAGTTCAATAATGAGTCTAGGAGGTCACCTTTTTCTCCCACCTGCTTGTAGAAGTAGATTATTTAGGTATCCCCCTTCAGTTACCAGTGACAGGTATAGACGGCAGCAAAGTGCTGGATCTGTATCTCTGTACTTTTTGAATTGGCTAGCGACCTCCACGCAGACAAGAACTTCAGCCGAGTCCTTCATGCTTGCCTCAGACAAGGAGCAATTGTTCAGCACTTAGCGCCATATTCTGGAAGCTCCAACAACCGCATGGGCCACGAAGATCCAAATACACATGTGTTCAATAATTCGGAAGTGCAGCCATCTCCCACTGCCAGACACAGTGCATCCTCCAGATTCAAATTATCCAGCCTAGGATACAGTTTCCTCCTCACAGAAGAATCTGGGAAGGTCCTCCAGCAGAATGGATTGCAATAGTCATTGCGTATGTGCAGATGACAAGGTCCATCTTCAAGAGGGCTGCTCTCACTCGAGACCTTCAGACAGCCCTGGAAATGAAGAGCTGGTAAAGGATAAAGGATTTGAGGCTGAGGTTGTCCTTTTGGGACAGTAGATATCCTCCATCTTGCACCTTCATTCTTACAACATTATATTTCACTAAAAGATTTGCATAGCCCTAACAGGCACAGCTGTGGTGTTCGAGGAGAATGTACCATGTGCATGCATCATATTGATAACAGATCACATTTGAAAAAGAAGCATTTGCAATGCACAAGGTCTCACAGTTGCGAGAGTTTAAACTATTGGCATTGTTTGATAATTTAACACATAAATAAAAAGCATTGTCATGTACAATGCCAAGAGCTCAAACTCTTGTAAATGCGAGACCTATGCAAAGACGCAGTCGCCATTGTCCTGGGCTGCTTAGAAAGTGAAAGCACGCATGGCACGCTGAATGTAGCAGGAAAGCATGTCGGGCATGCAGTAGGAGAAACTACTTAAAGAAAATAGATGTACTGTGTAACAATCAAAGTAAAAGGGCCAGGCCTCATGGGAGTTTACGAATGACAACAAGGCAGCACTAAGGAGGGACTAGCAAGCCTATTAACAAATCAGAAGGGAACATTTACGAAGGACACTGACACAAGCAAATGACAAATATGGGCGGAGAGTGGGCGGGGCTTCAATTCGATACTCCAAAACAGCATGGCTCACAGAGCAGCGAATGCGCTGCCAAGGCTCGACCTAAAAAGTGTATGGTTCCTTAAACATCAGTAATTCTTAAATATATATAAAAGGATCCCTGCTTACTTGGAGCTATTGGAATTAATTTAAGTTGGATGCCAGCTCTCCTGGATGCAGCTTCTGCACAGGACCTCTCAATATGCCTAGGGGTGCCCTGGGGCACTACCCCAGTGAAACTACAGTGTGGGGAGGCCACCTGAAGGTCTTGCCCAGCAGGTACAGCAAAATGGCGTACATATGGAGAAACAGTTTGAGAGGTCCCACGAAATCAGGAGCCCGACAAACTGTTGCCAGATGGAAAAGACTGGGGCACATAGGGACAAAGGAACCATGCCACAGACTACAATGTTGCAAAGGATGTTGCGGATTTTCGTCCTTATAATAACCAACAATATTAGTTTCTGAACATAAATGAATGCAAATAGGTACTATGGCTTCAACACGGCGAGCATCAATCGTGGCTGTACAGCATGTCATGCGTGTCAATCAAAGCCGGGCTTTTGGGTCAACAGTACTATCCACACTGCACAGTGGTACTGGTAGACTTAATCTTTCCACTGTCAGGTTCAGTATAAAAGCCTCTTCAAGAAAAGTGCGGCTGAATTAAAAAACAGAATCACATAAAGGTGTTACAGACACAGAGTTACTTCCAAAAGTCCAGTTGCCCAAGTCCCTGTGTGAGTAGAGCATACCAGGTACTTGTTTTGAACTCTAGGACGTTCCTGAATTGTAGCAAGGAATGCATCAGACTACAAGTCCCGGCAAGCAAAGCAAAAACCGGGACCGGATAAACTACTGACGCACGGAACCTGGAATCTTCAGAGCTCTGTACTTCTGTTATTTATGACAGTACCAAAAATAAGAACGAATTAGCCAGTCATACAAAAAAATGCACAATCCAAAACAAGGTCGACCTGCATTTAGTGTTGACAAAATTAGTTTTGCAAAGCTGCCACGCGGGTTATTGTCTCTGTCTGTGCCTGTAGCCTAGCCTTCAGATTGCTAGTTTGTCATTCAGAGGTCTGCGCTGGTTGGTTGGCTTCTCGGCTTGTATTAAAAATAAAGCGTTTGCGTTTGTTAATAGAGCCCTGCCGCCGAGGAAGCTGCGGCGAGAATGTTTACATGATCTCAAATTCACCTTGCATTTATCTCATGTTATTCTTCCGTCGCCGACGGCCAGTGTCTCCTCGAAATCAGTCCCCTCTGCAACACAGGCGCCAGTTAAGCCTGCCCCTTCCCTCCTCCCTCGCCCCCTCTGCACGATTATTTCAGACGCAGGCGCTTGTGCAGTTAGTTTATTTAAGTCAGTCCTCTGAGAATAACCTTGAACTGAGGGCGCTGGTTATTTCCCCAAAGCATGGACTGCAGCGTATCCTACAATTTATGAAACTATAAATGCATGCATTGCATAGGGCTAAATGGGTAGCATTGCAACTAGCTAACGATAACATGTTTCACTTTATATTTTTTATTGATCCTGTGATGCTTTTGAACTTTTGAACTCCTTGTCTTTAATATGATATTATTGCTTTTCACTGGCTTGTATATATCGCTTAGTTTTCTAACCGCTCTATATAATATGCTTTGGTACCGTATTACGCAACCTAATATATTGTTGCTCTTGTGCTATTTTCTCTGTGAATGAGAGATACTTTGGGGCATATTTACAAACCCCTATCGCCACCACAATGTTATCACAATGTCACCTTTAGTGACGTTGTGGTGGCGATAGAGGCTTCATTATTTACAAGGCAGCGATTTAAGCCTTACACGATGTACTTTGTGTGAAAGGGAAAGGCATTGGGTGTTGTGGTGGGCGTTTCACCGCAACACCCATTGATTTTGAAGCTGCCCCCTATTCACAAGGGTGGCGTAAATAGAAGGCAATGCAAATTTAAGACCAGGGAAAGCCTGTAGCGTTGCGCTCTAGTCTTCATGTTCCGACGTGATGACGTAGAGCGTGGCGGCAATCTTGCATATCGGCAGAGAGCGCGGAGCCCGCGAATGGAGCACAAGTCTCCCGGCGCTCTCCCTGTAAGTGCACTTTTAAAAGTGAATAAAACTATACTTACCTGCAACCATAAGGGTACAAGCTGTTCTTCATGTACAGGCATTACACTACAAATGGCAACGAGGGTCTGGACCCAACATGCAGGAGTCTAAGGGGCAAAACGAAAGGAACCTGGAGCTACACGTGGCCTAGTACATCCGGAGAGCAGCTACCGCCAAAACAACAGGTACGCACCAAGGGGAGAGCGTGGCAGAGGGGATACCTACCGCCAGAAGCAGTCAACCACGCGTAGATCACCCACTGCGCCCGGCAGCTGCTTCCTTACCCAAGATAGCATAGGGGCCGGCTCCCGGGGCACGGAGGATCAGCACATAGCCCGCATACAACCCCTGAAGCAAGCTAGAGGCTGGAAGTGAGGAGACACGGCAGGTGCCTGACTGACCACGCAGGAGGAGGATAGAAAGGTCCAGTGAGAGTGCCAATACGCAGAGGCTAAGCGCCCCGATAATAGAAGGGAGAGGAAACGCGTGAGGCCCTGGCAGAGCAGGCAGAGCACAGCAGAGGGGGCGGATTGGTGTCGCAACAGAGCCCCCCACGCCTGCACAGACAAAGCACGCCAGGCAGTCCGAGAGGAGAAGAAGAGTCGCCAGGTAGCAGAGCGGAAATGTGCGCCCAAACATCCTCGCTCACAACATCGATTCCCTTCCTACCCAGACCGGGGGATCCCTCGATGAAGTGGGAGGATTGGAGGGAATACTTTATGAACTATCTAGAAGCCCTAGAGGACGAGAATGGTGAAGAATTTCCCAGCAAAAGAAGGAAGAGGATATTACTTCATAACCTAGGTCCGGAAGGCATCAGAGTATTCCAGAACATAGTTCCTACTCCAAGGCAAGCAGCGGAGGACGACGTGTTCCAGCACGGTGATAGAGGATTTGAATAAACATTACAGGCCAGCGGTTTGAACGTCTACAGACAGATACAACTTTCAACAACGGAAACAAGCAGTAGGAAAATCTATAGATGAATACGTAGCAGCATTGAAGAAACTGGCAGTCACGTGTAAGTTTGGGATATTACATGATGAATTCATCAAAGATCAAATAGTCATGCACACCACTAACTCGGCAATCCAAGACAAACTGTGGGTCAATGGAGAGGCGACCCTGAAGGAAGTTATAGCCATGGTAAAGAAAGCGGAGCTATTGAAAAGATGTGCGGAAGCAGCGAAAAAAGAAACGGCCCTCAGGCCCATGGTGAACAAAGTCACGGAAGCAGAACCTCCAGAAAGAGGCAAAGGAGGAACAGGATACACGAAGACACAGACCAAATGGTCGTCCCGACCAGCACCGGCAAAGAAACCTGGCAACGAAGGCAAGAACACGTGCTACAGGTGTAGCAGTCCGTCTCATCCAGCGTAAGATAGGCGGTGTCCAGCCTTCAAGGCCAAATGCATGTTTGTGGGATAAGAGGGCATTATGAAAAAGTGTGTTGCCGCAAGCACAAAGGAGCGGAAGTCAAGTATGTCACACAAGAGGCAGAAGAGGAAAAAGAAAGCGAAGACGATGAAGACAGCGTATTGTGCATAGATGAACACATACTAGGGATCAACTGCAACCGCTCCAAGAAACCCCAATGTGACCTAGTGATAGGAGGGATACCAATACAGATGGTAGCAGATTCGGGATCCCCCTACACCATAATACAACGGATGGTGTGGGACGAACACTTCAAAGACAACCTGGGTCACCACCTGGAACCCCCGGACATTCGCCGAGTCACATTTACAGGAGACCCGATTCCCATGGTAGGATACCGCAGTCTGAAATTCGAATTCAAGGGACGAAGTGCAAGGTGTAAACTATACGTGGCAGAGAAAGGGCCCTCGGTCCTGTGGTGGATCGACCAAGGAGACCTAGGAATACAGTTGAACCCCGGTGGCGTCACACAGGTCCTGATGACCAGCGAGGACCAACGACCGGACGTCTAAAAAATGAAGGAAGAATTCCCCACTGTATTTGGAGGCAAGGTAGGCAAATTGACAAAATTCACGCACAAGATCGAACTTAAGACGGACGCGAAGCCGGTGTGCCACAAAGTGAGGAAAATCCCACTGGCAATAAGAGAAAAGGTACAACAAGAATTACGCAGACTAGAAGAAAACGGCATCATAGAACCGATAACAAGTGCTGAGTGGTTGGCACCGTCGGTGGTAGCTATGAAGCCTAACGGCAAGGTACGCTTGTGTGTGGACCTGAGGGAGTTGAACAAAAATATAATAGTAGAAAAATTCCCACTACCAAGGATAGACGAGAGGCTGGCAAGGACTAAGGGTGTGAAATGGTTCTCGATCATCGATCTCACTTCAGCCTACCATCAGATAGCCCTACACCAAAAATGCCGGAAGTTGACGTAATTCATAACCCCATTCGGGTGCTACCAGTTTCGCAGGATGCCATTTGGACTGGCCTCGGTGGCAGCTGTATTTCAGAAACTCATGCATAAGTTGTTTAAAGATGTAGAAGGGGTACAGTACTTTCAAGACGACATCCTAGTAATGGGCATGAGCAAAGCAGATCATGATGCCAAGTTGCCGAAAGTCCTACAAGTCTTGGAATGCAATGGACTTACGGCAGAATGGGACCAGTGCTGGTTTGGAATGACGTCGGTTACATACTTAGGACATGTGATCAGCGACCAAGGTATCACACCGAAACAATTCAACGTCAAAGCGATATGTGAAGCACCGCCCCCAAGGACCAATGAAGAAGTCAGGTCATTCCTAGGCATGGCCGAATTCTACAGCAAATTTGTACGGCACTGCGCCACCAAAACACACCACTTGCGACAACTCCTACGGGACAAGACAAACTTCGAGTGGACGAAGGAAACACAAGAAGAATTCCAAAGAATTAAAACAGACGTAAGCTCAGCCGTACCTCTGTGTGGCTATGATCGACAAGCCCGATCAGTATTAACGACGGACGTGAGTGAAAGGGGCCTAGGAGCGGTTCTAATACAGGAGACAACGGGAGGAGAACTGACCACCCTCGCCCACGGAACAGAAGTACAGTGTGATAGAAAAGGAGATGTTTGCAGTAGTCTGGGCCATGGAAAAGTTCCGCCAGTTCCTATGGGGCACGAGATTCAGGCTAAGAACAGACCATAAACCTCTGGTCAAAGTCCTCACGTCATCGGGACATTCGAATGCTACTCCTCGCATCGCGAAGATGACAATGAAATTATTAGATTATAGGTATGATGTGGAACACATCCCGGGACAGAAGAATAAAGTAGCTGATTATCTAAGTCGAGCATCAGCCATGGAGGAAGCGCCGCGCAGTTCCGAGGAAGAGGATACCAAGGTGGCATTCATGGAAGATCACGAACAAGTGATAGGCGAACAGGAGTGGAAGGAAGCATATGAGACTGACGCAGACATAGGAACGGTCAAGCAATTCATACTAAGAGGATGGCCAGAGAAGAGGCACGTGGAAGCAGCGCTCAGGAAATTCTTTGAAGTAAGAGAAGAATTATCAGTATGTGATTGAGGGATCTTCCTGCGAAGAGGAGAAAAGGTAGTTCCTCCCAACAAGTTGATCCCACACTTACTGGTTCTCATTCACGAAGGTCACTTGGGCATTGTAAAGACAAAACTCAGAGCGAAACAGATGTACTGGTGGCCGGCGATGGATAACCAGATAGAAAGGCATGTACGGGAGTGTGACCAATGCCAAAGAGGGGACAAGTTCCAAAGCCTGTTGCGACCACACTTAGGGAAATTTGAAAATCCAGATAGCCCCTGGGAAGACCCGTCGATAGACATTTTGGGTCCGATATTGGACGGTCAAGGGATCCAGAAATATGTGGTAGTACTCGTAGACCGTTACTCCAAGTGGCCAGAGGTGGACATACAGGAAGACATGGACACTGACAAAAAATAAAGTTTCTAACAGCTGTTTTCCTTAGAGAAGGTATCCCACGCTCCCTCCTAAGTGAGAATGGGCCTCAGTTCATGTCGGACAAGTGGAACGCGTACATGGGAAGGAATGGTATAAAGATCAAACACACATCCATATACCATCCGGCAGGAAGCGGCGAAGTCGAGAGGCTTAACAGAGTTATAATGGGTTCAGTACAGTCGGCGATAGGAGCCGGGAAGGACTGGGAAAAGGAGTTAAAGAACATGTTATGGGCATACAGGATTACCCCGACCAGCACAGGATACAGCCCTTTCCAGATCCTAAGAGGACGAGACCCATTCACGAAAGACAATGTAGCTTGGAAGGAGCGCACTATCACAAGCAAGTGGTCTCCAGCAGTAGTGCACCACAATCTAGAAAAAGCACAAAGAATATACACGGAACACTTCAACAGAAGACGGAATGTCAAAGAGACGAAGTTAGAGATAGGAAAGTGGGTTCGAGTCAAACTAGCCCAGTTAAGAAGGAAAGGAGACAGCAAATTCAGCGCACCCATGCAAGTGGAAGAAGTCTACAACCGAGCAGCCCGACTGAGCGCGGGAAAGTCTGGTCTCAGGACAGGATGTCTAAATGCAACAAGATTCTGCATTGGAATGAAAGAGAAAGAGGACAGACAGTGAATCCCATGGCTCAAGATACGGAAGATAATCTGGAGGGAGGAAGCACAGGAAACACTAGAGAGAGAGAGAGGGGGGAAGAAGGATGAGGAGTGATCCCGGGACTTTGGAACTATCGGAAAACAACAGTGGATCACCTCGTAGAGATGTTCCCCTGAGAACAGAACGCAGTGAAGCGAGAGAGTCCCATGTGGTTCCTGTACGCACTTCCAGTACCCCGGTGAGACGCACCCGCACCGGAAGAACAGTGGTAAGACCGTTGAAGTACAGAGACTTTGAGATGGGAGATGGGAAGGAGACCACCGGTAAGTAGATTGTGAGACTTTATCTTTATTGTGAAATGTTTGTCTATAAAGAAGGGAGATATGTAGCGTCGCGCTCTAGTCTTCACGTTCCGACGTGATGACGTAGATCGCGCCGGCCAGCTTGCATATCGGCAGAGAGTGCGGAGTCCGCAAATGGAGCACAAGTCTCCCGGCGCTCTCCCTGTAAGTGCACATTTAAAAGTGAATAAAACTATACTTACCTGCAACCATAAGGGTACGAGCTGTTCTTCATGTACAGGCATTACACTACAAAGCCTGGTCTTAAACAGGCGAAACGAGGAGACATTTTTTATTTCTCCTCGTTTTTGGCTGTTTCCATGTGTGCTGCGTTGAGCAGCACACATAGAAACAGCAAATTGCCATTGATTGTTTAAGTGGAGGAAAGTGACCCTTCTTGCACATAATCAATCATTTTTTAAAATGTTTTGCAACTTCTATGTGTGCTGCATTAAGCACCACACGTAAAAGTTATAAAACGTCATTCAAAGATTGGTTTTGCAGGAAGGGGGACCTTCCTGCACATAAACAATCTTCCCCTCAAAGCAGACACCCTTGCATTATGGTGAAAAAAATGACGTTTTGTAACTTCTATGTGTGAAGCATTAAGCGAAACATCATTTAAAGATTGTTTATGTGCAGTAAGGGAGACCTTCCTGCACATAAACAATCTTCCCCTCAACGCAGACACCCTTGCACTGTGGTGCAAGGATGCCTGTATTGGCGCTAGGCTGCTAAGATTAGCTCCAGCGCAGGGAGAAACACTGGGCTACCCCATGTTGTTGTACATATGGTGTAGCCTGCGTTTCTGAAGTGGCGGAGTGTGGCGTTAAGCCAACAAGGCTAACACTGCGCTCTGTCACTTCTTAGTAAATATGCCCCTTGTCTTCTAATACCATAGCACCCATTATGTGTGCATAAGAAAAGTAATTGCTGCTAATATCCTAGCTTTCGCCAATAACTTTATGCCTCGCTTATAATCACTGGCAAACAATCATCTAGTGGCTTAAATATACATGTTTTGTTGCATTCTAATGTCTATATTTAAAATGAGGGCAAGTGAAACTGAAGGTATGCACCAAAAAATGCCCACACTGAATAGTAAGTAACTTTCAAGTTCTGATCTCAAGCAATGCCCAGCCCCCAGCCGTAGGTAACAGCAGTGGGGTGGTGGGGCCGCATGGCGGGGGCTTTCAAGGGACGATGGAGAGGGAAAATTAATTCTTTATTTAGTTTTGCCTTGCAATCTTCCCTCGAAATCACCCCCCACTGCTGTTACCTGCACGGCCCGCGGCTGCCAGCCCACCACCTCCACTGTCCATCTGATACACGTTAACATTTAAGAACGCCCAAGAGGGAGATTTATAGCTAATAACTAATGCAATTCTATTTCATCAACCTCCAATGGATACAATTTTAACAGGGATAACATGAAATAAAACATATTTTTAACTTGAAAAATGCAGGTGCTATGGCCTTAACCAGGAAGTGTTGCATTTTAGTGTGCATTGTACGTTGCTGTGCCTCAAAAGACGCTTAACTAATAAAGGATGTGTGGAGCAACTCTTTAAGGAAAAAAGGGCAATGTTTTCAGAAGGTGAAAGAGTGCTGTAGAAGGTCTGCTCCTTGTGACCTTCACTGACCTTCCTTTCCACTAACTGTTTGATAACGCCGGGTTCTTATCTTATCTTACCATCTCTTACCACCCATAAGAATCCTCAGGTCGACTGGATCTTTTTACCTGCTGTGAAGTGTAAAGGGGAGAAATCAATCCATCCAAACAAGACCGATAACCAAATAACTACAACTCTAAAGAATCACTAGCTCCAAATTAAGTTTAGGGGGTTTATTACAAAGCCAAAAATAACTGAACATACAAGCACCTCATGACGAGGTTAAGAAAATACATGGGAACTAATACAAAGTTTAATCTACGCAGCAATCTAACTCGATGAAGCATAAAAAGAATAATGAACTCTAAAATTATCAAGCAAAAGATAACTGCTCCAATATCTAAGTCAGTCTTCATGGATGCCTACAAAGAAATTGATTAGTCTGTCCATACTCTTTCACTAAAGTGACATTCCTACTTAGCGTTTCCCAAGGCAAGATCAGAAAAAGGTGTCAGCTCGTGAAGACTTCCTAAGAAGTACACTCACGTTGAAGGGGTCAGTAGCCAAAGCTACAGCATCATTCTAAGTCTTCTCCCTATGTATCGATCCCTTACACCTGCCCTCTAACGCCTCACTGTCTCATCTCCTAAATCTTCCCTCGGGGCACTGTCCCTAATACAAAATGCACAACATGGAAGACACGCCTTCATTCCACCTCTCTGGCTGGACACCTCCTGGAGGTGATTTTCCACTGAAACGTGTACGTCGTCCAATAACGGTCGAAATGTCCTTGAGTCCCAGACTCCCTCAGCACCGAAAGTATCGGCTTCTCATTATTGGCATTCCTGGAGACACTTGTAGCAACTCTCCTCCATACCTAACTCCTAAAACAAAAAGTTAGTCTTTGCTAACGAGGACGATGTCCTTGCACCTGCAACAGAAGCTTGAGAAACTAAAATCCTTGCACGCACATCATTTTTTCTGACTTTCTAAATAAGAGCCTTCCCAAGGAAATACGTTTTGGGCCTACGATATTCAGCTAACATAAGAAATGCGAGTAGGCCTTCTCATAAGTAAACAGAGTCAATTAGGCCTCTATACATCAAAACTACACACATTAATAACCATTGCATCTATAAGCACTATAAGCACTATATTTCATTACATTCAATATATAAGTAATCAATCCTACACGTGCAGACTTTAATATTGTGCACATTTAAATCTAATAGATTACATTTCACACAAATTAGTTTACTAGGCACCTTACTCTAGACAGTTACATTTTAAAAGTCATGAACTCTTCAACTAACACGAATTACATTTCTAACATTACATTCACATTTTATTATTACATTTACTCCTCTAATGGTCATCGGTTAATACAACATAAGATACATATGTAGGTGCGGACTATACATGATTATGATGCACCCCTAAAATTTTCAAAACCACATGGCTCTCTATCATGGTTTTTCCTGCTGCTGATGGTTTTCTGAACCCCTTTCAGTGCTCTCACGTTTTCCCAGGTCCTTAAGAGCTCAGCCAGTCCAGGTTTTTATTTTGCATTCCGAAATGTGTAGTTTTTGTGATTCCATTATAAAATAAGGACTACAAGTCCCAGACTGCAAACAAAAAATCGAGACTCGATGAGCTACTCACACGTAGACCTAGGAATCTATAGAACTCCTTTGTTTCTGTTTGTAGGGAAGGTGCTGGGTGATTACCCCAAAGCAGCGATCAGCCTGTGAACATGCACTTCGCCCTACTTTCCTTCAACTGACTCACCTATGCAATACTTAAACTCCAGTCTTACCCTTCCACCTTCCTCCCCATTGCGCTAACTTGGAGATGCAAGGTCTAGAGAGAGTATGGAGCGAAAGGGTGATGGAAGAGTGAGGTTGTGAAAGAGGAATAGAGGAAGACAAAGAGAACAGAGAGCTTGGAGAGAATAAATAGGCTCGAGCAGCCTGGGATTAACAAAACAATCATTGTGAGGATGTAGCCTTACAGCTAGAGCGGTCGACCTCGAAGTGAGGAAACCGGGATCGAGTCTCGCCGTGCCCACCAAAAATGAATGTGTTCTTCTGTAACGAAACTGGTGCTCATGTAAAGCGCTCTGATACCCGATTTCTCAGGTCTAGTTTGCGCTATATAAAACTCTAAAAAAATAATAAAAATTGGTAAATCCAAATGGCCTTGCTTTTTGGACCTATTTGCTTTGTCAGTGATGTGTACCGATGCTGTGCCGCATTGGATAAAATTTAACAAAGGCGCAATGCCACAGCTGACTTGGCTGGGTAATTTTGTTGGCACATGAATGTGTGATGACATATGCGAGTCTATGCATCATCACACACGTGTGTGCCCTCAAAATTATACAAGTGCCATTTTTTTTATTTATCAGTCGGAGAAGAACTGGTTAAATAAAAAATAAAAAAATAAAGCACTTTTTTAAGGCAGAGACTCTGGCAGTAATTTGCTGCTTGGCCCTGTCAAAAAAAAAATATATATATATATATATATATATATATATATATATATATATATATATATATATATATATATATATATATATATATATATATATATATATATATATATATATATATATGTATATATATATATGTATATATATTTGAAAAAAGTGACCGAAGGGGTAGGTGGGGGCAACGGAGGAGCACAAACAATTTTTCGTAATATTGCGAGTTCTACTGCACATTCAAAACTTGATACTGAGAAAAAAATACTGGGTAACACTACAGAACAACACAGTCCAGAAGTAATCTCTCCCAAGGGGCACCAAAGTACAGACAATAGTGGGAATGCAAATCTACTTCAATGAACCAACACCACTAGTGATGGATTTACCACATTGTGTGGCAGAAAGGTTCGTAATTTTAGTCACCAAGATCTGCTCATATAGTCCAAAGAAGATCTATCAATTGGTAAAAAGTGATGTACCTACTCCATGTAAATCAAGGACACAGGATGGGTCATCCCTTCAGCCCACTGTAAATCGCTGTCGAATGACTTAGCTCATGAAACCATCTCAGGTAACAAGCTTCCTGACATACTAAATCAAGGCTGTCAAAATCAAGGTGCTCACAATTTAAAAGAAGTACATAAACCAGTGACGGCTAACCAACCCATGAACAGGTAAACACCATATAATAAGCACTTTCATGTTTTCAGACTCTATCATCTCTGCCAGTTTCCCAAATGGCCTCAAATAATGTACAAATAGTGTGGAATGCAAAATTATCAGAGAAGTCAGTCTCACTAGTGGTAACTCCAATGCTTGGAGAAGCACTGAATGAGCTGAGTAATTTTGATGGAAAGGATGTTATGTGGAGAGAAATGTGGGATAAAATAACAACAAATATAATTGACCACCTGTTTTCACAAAACATCAGAACCAACTCACAATCTCGGGGAAGACAGCTCTTTAGACCAACGTGTGAAATATCAATTATAAAGAATATAGGAGATCTTAGAGATGTTTACCCACTTTCCACAAAGCACAGAGGGCCATATGTAGGTAATTTCTATTTACCTATTCCTAAATACCGGATTTTACCGATTCGGTATTTAAGAATCGGTAAATAGAATGTAGGTAAAAAATTGGTAAATTTTACCGATTCGGTAATATTCGTTATTACCGATTCGGTATTTACCGAATCGGTAATAAGGCATACCTTCCCATTCATTCCTATGGGCCTGGAGGCCCATAGGAATGAATGGGAAGCCATTCACTATTACCGATTCGGTAAATACCGAATCGGTAATAGGGGGAGCATATTCAAGGGTGGCAGGGTGTCACATTGACACCCTGTTGCACCCCTGAATCGTGCATGTGTGCACATGTGGCGCACATACATGCCCTAAGGGCATGTATGTCTGCCACATGGCACTTTTAAAAAAGCACAAAATTGCTTTTGAAAAAGTATTCGCTATTTACCATCAACTTGTAGTTGGTGGTAAATAACGAATCCTTAAACCAAAAATGCACTCACTTGAGTGCTCCCTACATAGGATTTAAGGATTCGGTAATTTACCGATTCGGTATTTTACCGATTTCTTAAAATACCGAATCGGTAAATTGCCGAATCCTTCAATCCAGCCTCCTACATCTCAAAGGGCTAAATACCAGTCGGTAACGGAAAATTTACCGATTTCCGGCCGTTACCGATCGGTATTAGCCCTCCTACATATGGCCCAGAGTGTTCTAATGCCATTAAGGAATTAAAAGTGGCCTACAGGATGTCCTTAAAGAAGAAAAGAATGGATGAAGCCGACACATAATGGGCCATATTGCATAAAATAATCGCAATGAAAGATACAAAACAAGCATTGGCCGCGCGAGTGGCGGGAGAAGCGGGAGTAGTGTGCACGCACGGCCAATGCTTCCCAAAAAAACAAGGATGCGAGCTTGAAACAAGCATTGGCCACGAAAGTGATCGCGATCACGATCGCTGTGAAAGCGAAAGTGATCGCGATGACGCGCTAAAGGAGTTCCTGAGTGCTGCTAGCTGGCCTAGCTCATGGCGGCTGCGCGCGTGCACGCTCACATGCACGCAAGTGCTAGGGCAGCCCGCAGCACTTAAAACACTCACATACAAAATGTCTCTCCGAGCCAGCGCATGCGCTGGGCTCAGCGAGACCTAAAAATGTTCGGTGGGGCTTTTCTTATGGGCCAGCTACGGATTACGACATTTCATCTAATACAAGCGAAACGTACCTAAAGTCCCATTATGCGACTCGCGATTTTTCACCTTATACACTAAATGAGTTTGTTCATAGGGGGACTGAAATATTTGAAAAACAGCTAGCATTATTAATAACTATAAGTAGGAGCACCCGACCCAAATGGGATTCCAATTGCCTTAATGAAACAGAATCCAATGGTGTGTAAGAGAATATTAAACCCTGTGTTCAATCATATTCTGCTGACAGGCAAGGTGCCAGCTTCATGCCAGGCCCAACAATCCAACCACTTCACAAAATAGGAATCCGAAATACCCAACAAACATTCGCTTGATAGGTCTTTTCGACGCTGAAGGAAAACTCTTTGCCAAGTTTTCACTATTACACTTAACTGACTGGATGACACCTAACAACTTGCTGCCTGTTTATCAGACTGGTTTCAGGGCAGGATGTGCCAACTCAGACAACATAGTAGCACTGACATTCCTCATAGAGAAGGCACTAAACCTTAGAAAATTGATTTATGTTTGATTTGTGGATGATTCTTCTGCCTTCGAGAGAGTAAATCGCACAGGACTTTGGTCAAAGCTCTTAACACTGGGTCTCCAACTTGCTTCATTTGATAATAGCTCGTCACTCCAACTCTTGTAAGCAAATCAATTTGTTTACCAAGCAGCACGTTTCCCACAAAATTAACATTAAAAACGGGCTAAAGCAAGGTTGTGTACCAGCCACAACTTTTTTTTTCACTATACATCTCTGATTTAGGCAACTACATAAAAAAAATCTGTACTTCCGCCACCGAAGCTGGGAAATTGTCCTGTCAGCCATTTGTCATATGCAGATGACCTCGTGATCCCCTCTCAGAACCCAATCGGACTGCAGCACCAACTTCTAGCACTTAATTGATATAACCAGATCAACAGTCCATCCACTGATATCAGTAAAAAAAGAAATTGTTCGGGAGGGGCCTACATAAATTTAAATAACATGGTGGAGTGGGAAAATTCATTACCTCCTCGTCCGTCTTCCTCGCCACAGTATTCACCAA
This sequence comes from Triturus cristatus, assembly GCF_964204655.1. Taxonomy (NCBI): domain Eukaryota; kingdom Metazoa; phylum Chordata; class Amphibia; order Caudata; family Salamandridae; genus Triturus; species Triturus cristatus. The sequence goes on from NC_140589.1 coordinate 1,311,802,291, forward strand.
TGAGCCTTCGGCTCCCACAGAAACTCCAAATGCAATTTAACATTCTAGTCTCCCTCTCCCTCCAATATGGCCCCCAGCTACGACAGCCAATCCCATAAAGGGATACAAAAAGCTCCAAAACGACCTGTTTTTTTGTTTCTGCACTACTCCGAGTGCTGTGTCCCTGCTTGTCAGGTGAGTGTGGGGCGGCGGTCCTGCTATAGCGGACTCTTGGGCCCCGTGTTCGTTTGGATGGGGGGGAGTGGTATGTGTTGCTATGTTCTTGCCTGCTTGTGTCCCCCTGTGCAGCGTGCCTCTCCGGTTTCTGCTTTGGCGGAACCGGCGTGGCGGCGGTCGGGTCGTTTGGTGTCCCGCCTCCTTCCTGTGACAGCGCCTCTGTGTCCTGCTTTAGCGGACTCCTGGGGCGCGTGTTCAGTGCTTGCTGACCACGCGTCCTGCTTAGCGGACTTATGCGGTCGGCGCTTTGTTGTGGTTTACCGCGCTTCAGTCACGGAGCGCTGTATGCTTCCTCTGTTTGGCCTGAATTCGTGGAGATTCCTCGGCGGTTGTCTGAGGCAGTCTTGGGTGGCGATTCTTGTGCATTAAGGGGCGCGGGCTTCCGGCTCTTTTTGTTTGTGTGCTGGGGGCGTGTCCTGTGTTTTTTTGATGGTTACTTGCACCTGGTGGCCATTATAAAGGCTGTTTCTTGTTGATTGCTGCTGGATGGTTCTTCCTTAGCTGCCTTTGCGTTTGCTGTTATGATGGAGGTTACTGATGATGCTGTAGCTCCTGCCCTTGGGGATGTTGCTTCTGGGTCTCAGGATGCTTTGCCTTCCTTGTCTGTGATTCAACAGATGATTTATTCAGCTGTGGCTGCTGCTTTGCGTGGCAAGTTGACTGCGCCTCCTTCTAAGAAGCTCAGGTCGGATCCTGCCTCCCAGGTTGATTCTGACGCTGAGGAAGATGAGGAGGTTCGAGGTCGCTTTGTGCAGGGTACTGATCTTAAAGACGTGCTGGGGCACATTCGCACCAACTTGCTGTTTCCTGATTCGGTTGTTCCGATGGAGGATGATTGTTTTGCGCAGTATCAGCGTCCGGATCCTGATAATCTTCCTTTGCATTCTTCTGTGGTGAAGGTGTTGGAGACTGAATGGAAGAATGTTGACAAGGGAGCTTTCCCTCGCTACTTGGCTAAACTTTACCCTTTACAGGATTTTTCTTCCAAGTATCCTTCCTCGGTGAAGGTTGATTCCTTGATGGCAGCGATGTCGTCTCAGGGGTCTGTTGTTTCTGAGGATTCCTCTCCGGCGGATCCTGTGGATCGGAAGGTGGATGGGGCGGTGAAGCGCACTTTTTCTGCTGCCAATTTTCCATCCGGGCTGCCACTTATTCTTCTTAAACCATTCAATCCTTGCTGAAGGATTTTCAGTCCTTGGCTGAACTGTTGGACCAGGGCGAGGATATCTCCTCTACGTTGGCCATGATGGAACAACAGGTTTGTCTCCTTTCGGACGTCTCTTTTGATGCCTTGGGTGCGGCTGCTTCTGCGGCTGGTTCTTCAGTGGCCACTAGGCGCCAGTTATGGCTGCGCTCGTGGAAGGCTAATGCTGCCCAGAAATCTTTGCTTATGAAGATTCCTTTTACTGGAGTTAAGCTTTTTGGTCCTCCTTTGGAGGTTATGGTGAAGAAGACGGCGGAGGATAGAAAACTGCTGGCTCCGGATCGGACTGGTCGTTTCCGTTCTTTGGGTGCTACCCATGCCTTTGGGCCTTCTCGTAGGGGCCGTGTTCACCAGCCCTTTCGTGGTAGGGGGCGTGGCCGGGGTGCCCCTTCCGCTGATAAGTCCCGGTTCTCCAATGTTCAATCCTCTGCTTCTGCTCCCTCCAAGTCATGACTCTGTTTCCCCGGGGAAGGGTCCGGTTGGGGGTCGGCTACGATTCTTCCTGGCATCCTGGAGAATGACTGTGTCAGATCAGGGGGTCCTTCGGGTGGTTTCCGAGGGTTTTCGCCTTGGGTTCAGCCAGGATCCTCCAGACTATTTCAGGTCCACTCCTTGCCCCAGGTTGGCTCTCAAGAAAGCGGCGCTTTTGGCCGGTATAGACTCTCTTCTGGCAAAAGGTGCTGTGATTCCGGAGACTCAGCGGGGGTTGGGGGTATACTCCATCCTGTTCCTTGTGTCCAAGCGCACGGGGGATCTCAGACCTGTCCTGGACCTAAAGTGGCTGAAAGGGTTCGTTCCTCCTCAGACTTTCAAGATGGTGTCTCTGAAGTTGATCCTCCCTCTGATTTCTCGGGGAGACTTTCTAGCGTCAATCGATCTACAGGACGCCTATCTCCATGTGCCTGTGCACCCCGCCAGTCAGCGTTTTGTGCGGTTCTGTGTCCTGGGTCGGCACTACCAATTTCAGGTATTGCCTTTTGGTCTCTGCTCTGCACCCAGGGTGTTTATGAAGGTTCTGGCACCTGTCATTGGTCATTTACATGGGGAGGGCATTCAGGTGTTTCCCTACCTGGACGATTTATTGATTTCTGCTTCTTCTCTTTCTAAGGCGGTGATCCATGTCCAGAGGGTTTGCCGAGCCCTGGAACAGCACGGCTTCCTGGTGAATGTGGGGAAGTCCTCCCTGGTTCCTTCGCAGGATCTGACTTTCATAGGGGCTCGTTTCAGGACTCTGTTGGGTCGGTGTTCCTGCCACCTGCTCAGATGGAATCCCTACTGTATGCTGTTCGGTCCCTGCTGTCGGGTCCTTCCCAGCCTGCGAGATTTTGGTTGAGGGTTCAGGGTCTCATGTCCGCTTCCCTGTCCGTGGTTCCTTGGGCTCGCCTACACATGTATCCCATGGTGTTCCACATTTTGCTGCATTGGGACCCCTGTTCTCAAGATCTCGATCTCTTGATTCCTGTGTCGGTGGGGGTTCGGGTGGCCCTGGAGTGGTGGTTGGACGTAGTTCATCTCTCCTGGGGTTGTCCTTTTCTGGTAATTCCTTCTCGGGTCCTCACTACCGATGCCAGCCTCTTGGGCTGGGGTGCTACTCTGGGGGACTCTTCGACTCAGGGTCTTTGAGATCCGACTGTGATGTCTTGTTCATCGAATTACAGAGAGCTGAAGGCTGTCCAGTTGGGTCTGTTGGCCTTCTCGGACCTTCTCTTTGGTCATCATGTTCAGGTCAGGACGGACAATCAGGTGGTCATGGCGTATCTAAATCATCAGGGAGGCTGCCGGGTTCCTTCCCTCAGTTCCCTCAGTTACCAGATTTGTTCTTGGGGAGAGTTGCACCTAGAGTCGCTGTCGGCTGTTTACCTTCCTGGTCGGGAGAACGTGGTTGCGGACTGCCTGGGCAGGGTCTTTCCGTCCATGGGGTCCTTGTCCCTGATGTGCCGGATGTTCCGGGCTTTGCGGAGGAGGTTTGGGTCTCCGATTGTGGACCTGTTTGCTTCCAGGTCCAATGCGAAAATCCGTTGCTTTTGCGCGATTATGCCATGTCCGGAGGCGTGGCGGATAGATGCTCTGTCCTTCCTGTGGCCGAAGGGCCTGTTGTATGCGTTCCCTCCTGTTCCCCTGATCCCTGTTGTGTTGCAGAAGATCAAGAGGGAGGGGGCCCTTGTTCTTCTGATTGTGCCAGGTTGGCGTCGCCGCCCGTGGTTTCCTCTCTTGTTGGAGTTGGCGGTGGGCACGGGATGGTTGTTGCCCTTCGATCCTTTTCCTCTGATGGGGCCTCCTCTTCCTCTTCCGGTGTTCCGGTCCTTGGGTCTGCGGGCCTGGCTCTTGAGAGGGACTCCCTGATTCGGGGTGGGTGTTCGGTGGTGGTTGCTGATGTTATTCAGCGGTCCAGGCGTCCATCTACTTTGCGTTCCTATGCGAAGCACTGGGACAACTTTGCTGCTTGGTGCATTCGGCACGGTTTGTCTCTGTCTGACTTGGATCCTGCCCGCGTTCTTGATTTTTTGCATGAGGGTTTTGATTTGGGTTTGGCCATCTCTACTCTTCATGCACAGTGGGCTGCCATTCGGGCCTTTCATGCTCTTCCTTTGGTTTCTGTGACGCCGTTGGTGTCCAGGCTTTTGAAGTCTCTGGCTTTTCAGCGTCCCCGTCCTGTTCTGTCTTCTCCTCCTTGGGATCTGCCGCTGGTTCTGCGTGCGCTGCAGTTGGTTCCGTTTGAGCCTTTGGAGTCGGTTGACCTGAAGTTCTTGACTCTTAAGGTCGTCTTTCTTGTGGTTATTGATTCTGCCAGGAGGATTGGAGAGTTGGGGGCTTTCCTGCGGCCGGCTCCTTTTTTGTGTATTCTGGATGATCGTGTTGTGCTGCGCCCTCACCCCACTTTTGTTCCGAAGGTGAATTCCTTTTTTCATCTTTCTGCTGAGGTGATTCTTCCGGTTCTTTGTCCTGATCCTTCCTCTGGGGATGAGTCGTTGCTGCATCTTCTGGATGTTCGGCGTGCCTTGTTGATTTACCTGGATCGGACTTCTTCTTTTTGCAAGGTGGACAATTTGCTTGTGAATTTTGGTTTGTCCCTTAGGGGTTTGCGTCCTTCCCTCTCCACTCTCAGTCGTTGGATTAAGGACGTTATTCTGTTGGCTTACGGTTCTTCTTCCTTGGTTCCTTCTCTTCCTGTTCAAGGGCGTTCCACTCGTTCGGTTGCTGTCTCCTGGGCCGCTTTCAAGGGGGTGTCCATGGAGGATATTTGCTGTGCTGCCACTTGGTCTTCCCCTCATACCTTCATGTCGCACTACCGTCTTCAGATTGGTGGTGGTGCTTCGGTTGCCTTTGCCTCTTCTGTGCTGGGTTCTAAGGGTCCCATAGGTTGGAGGTTCTCTGTGTCTCTTTCCTGTTGTTGTATTAAAGTTTTGCTTGCCTGCTGACTTTACTGGTGGACTCTGTTCTTACATGAAGCTGATATGCTTTGGTATCGGCTCATTGGTGAATACTGTGGCGAGGAAGACGGACGAGGAGGTAATGCCCCGGTTACTTACCGGTAATCCTCATTACTCCGAGTCCTTGTCTTCCTCGCCACAGTATAGTTTCCCTTTCCCTCCCGGCCCTCTTCTTGGCTTCATGTCTGCGGCTTGGTTTCTCAGGTCGTTTTGGAGCTTTCTGTATCCCTTTATGGGATTGGCTGTCGTAGCTCGGGGCCATATTGGAGGGAGAGGGAGACTAGAATGTTAAATTGCATTTGGAGTTTCTGTGGGAGCCGAAGGCTCATTGGTGAATACTGTGGCGAGGATGACAAGGACTCGGAGTAATGAAGATTACCAGTAAGTAACCGGGGCATACCTTTATATGGGCTTCCAACTTTATAAACATTTAACTTCAGCACAGCACCTAAACACACTAAAAACAAAGGCCATCACTGTAACAAAAGCCTGAAAAAGGTTTTCAAAAGCATACCGTGGGTGCTCCATCAGGCCAAATATAACAGCTTTTAGGGCCAAACTAATTCCACTTCTGAGTTACTCTCCTATTGTGCTAAATGAAAACAAGGTCAACAAAATAAGAACAATTTGAAAATCCTCGCCTTCTCAAAATGCTTGCCTTCTTTTCAACTTATGAGTTCTACCCCACATGCAATGATCAGACTTGAACTAAGTCTTCCACCAATCGAGGCGGCTCACAGGACTTAGAAAAGTATTTATTGGGTGATTGGGCCTCAACTTATGCAGATTCCCTCTTAGGCTTGGTATATCAAGGTTTGACACAGAACTCTGGGTTTAGTTTGTGTCTCTCTCTCTGATGAAATTATCGCCATTCTCCAAGATGCTAACCATGTATAAAGGATATTTAGTTGATGTCAGGTTCAATTCGCAAAAGAGTCATAAGGGAAAGGCTTCAGGAGTCCTGTGGTATAAGAGACTTAATAAAAGCATCACTACATAAACACTCAGAGCGACTTATGGATTCTTACTTTCAGTCGATTCAGCAGTATATTCACTCTAACTTAGAAGCATTAACAAAACAAAAACTTTTGAGATTTTGCCTATTATACATTCACCTGAAAGAGGTGTCTGGAATTCTACATCGCGTGCCCCTAACTGCAGACTATAACCATCGTAATGCATCCTTAGAACACATTATCTGTCTTTGTGGCGGGCTGAGCGATATCCGCATTAAGTACTGCCTCCCTTCAGGTAATACCTGGCAGTAAGAGACATTGAGAATATAAAATTGTCTCCCCAAACCATGGGAAACAACTCTCATGGTGTGGGAGTCATTGGTAGTTGATTTTTCAAACAAACTCCTGCGTTGGTACTGTCTGTCAAACTTTTAACACATTGACTGGAACTGCATTTGCGACAAAGCAGAGATGTGACACTTCAGAGTGCGCCCTTCTAGTGACATCATCGATGCGTCATATTTACTGTATAATGCATCATGTCACAAGGAAGGACAGATACGTCAGTAGTATTGACGTATATATTTCGGCGCAAAACTGACGCATTGCTGGAGTTGTGTGGGAAGCGTGACGCAACTCCAGCAATGCAGGGGGATGGCTATGATTATAGCACTGCATCACCCTTACACCTACTATGAGGCAGGCGTAAAGATTTGATGTAGTGGCATCCTAGCAGTGGCGCAATGTAATCTTATAGATTTCAATGCGCAACTTCTATGAGGCTTTGTTGCAGGGGAACTCCTAACCTGCATACATAATACCTGATGCAGATGTAATGTAGCGTAGGGTTTATGAAGTGACGCATCTGCCTGGATGCGTCACTTTGTAAATATGGAGCAACCTGCCGCATTATTTATGACGCCGCAGCGTGACAAAGAGTGATGCAACAGCGACGTAAATGTGATGCAAGGGCTCATAAGCCCCATAGATTCTCTTGACCTCCATCTATTAATCCCTCTACTCCCCTTAACTTTATTTTTGTGCATTATGTTATCTTCTCCACATCCTCGCTGTATTGCTCTTTCTCTTTCTTTAGTTATATGGTGCATTATTTCACCTTCAGTTTTTACATTTAATTTCCTATAGATGTACCAGTCATTTGGACATTCACGCTCTGCATAATTTCAGCAGTCTGATATAACTCATGGATAACACTCTTCAGACAACTCTAATGTATACGAGTCCTGTTTTACATTCAAGGTGTTTTATCATGACATGTATACATCTCAGTTGTCTTCCTTCTTAAAGTGAAAGAAAAAGATTTGAAATCTAAAATGGTGGGGCACGAGGAGGAGCAATATTCAAAGGTTGTCAATATTATAATCCGGTGGTGATGACTTTGAGATGCCCTCTACCTTCTGTTCTTTGGAACTCTGGAAATGGGATTTGGCAGAACCCAACTAGGAATTTGTTGACATGCTCCTGATGTGCATCCTACTGAAATCAACAGTACATGATGCAGCACATTTTGGCTTTAACACTCATCACAAGGTCATTATCAACCAATGGCATAACACAAAATGATGAGGTCTCCGGAACAATGAGGTGAAGCTCTGACACTGCCATATCTCGAGTGCCTAATTTGTAAAATATTAAGTGCCATGGCCCTTCACGGAAGGCCAGTGCAGCCTGCACCACCGATCTCCTGCCAGTCCAACATAACACCTAACCATCGCACTCCTACAAGTTAGACAATTGAAACCATTGCAGCCCACACAAAGCTATAATGACGACATGAGAGGCTGGTATTATTCATTTTAAATGTATATTGACTTAATAAACTTGCTTGCTTTGCTCATATTCAAAACAGCACACCATGTGGTGGACTGACACTAGAGCCGGTTCTGACAATTAAGTGCGGGTGCTGAGCACCGGAAACCACTGGCACAAACTAAGCACTGCATATCTCATAGGTATTCATAGGACCTGCCTAAATGAGAGTACCCTGAAGAGTGATGGTGGGGGATGTGAGCCGCGGTGGCTGCAGGGGCCTACGACATGCTCCTTTTATCAACATTGCTTGGCCATCGGAATTGAAGCTGTTCCTATGTGTGACGGTACCACGGGCCAGCACTCAGCGCTGAGCATGGTCTACACTTAACTAGGAAACAAGCCTCAGGCTGCGGTTACAGTTATTTTAGGTCTGGTATTAGTCAAGACACTCGATTTTACTAAAATTACATTGATAATGAACTTAACTATAGTGACTGTCAGCCAGCCTTCTTCATCCATTGGTCTGTTGCTGTGTCATTCATATTTTTCTTCTGCCCACTGCAACATACATCCTTGGGTAGTGGGTCAGCCCACTTCATCCATTGGCTAAATTCACTGTGAGTGATTCTCCTCTGTCACAAGAAGCATATCCGCCCTCAGAGTAATTCCCTTCAGAGCCAAGGACTGCTCAGGCAATGTGTGCTTTTTGGTGCGTGCTCAGCATCTCCACCAACAATAAAGTTCTGCATAAATCATGAAAAAACAAAAGAAGCATTGCCCAAGCCGAAGACCTTGCAGCCAACGCCAGTGCTTAAGCTATTATTCCCTTTGTTAATTCGAACACCTTTATTTTTCCGGTTCTTGACGCTTGTGTGAGCTACCTTAACCAGGACTATAAACAAAGGGAAAAGGGCAAACTAGAACGAGCTTGAACATATGACATTGTTCATTGCATATTTCTTATGGAAATGTAGACATTATTTCTCAAAATGCACTTTTAATGACGCCTGTGTGCAATATGGTGCCACTGCCCCTGTCATAGTTCATATGAACCTTATTAGCCTTGTGACCCCGTCGGTGTCGAAGTTTAGTGAAGAAACATATTGAAGGTCTGCTCGAAAACTGGAGAAACAGGTTTTTTTCCGCGACGAGGGGCGCAGGAACGTGCTGTCATCACGAGTATGTATGACATATTCATCACGATAGTCTGCCCATCCATCCCGTTAATTGAAGTCTGTCTGGCACTGTCAAACTGGTATTATGAACATAAACTGCCAGAATGTCTTTCCACTTCCGTGTGCGACAGTCCATACTTATTTCTCAGAAAGGGGCAGACAACACGCATGTTTGTTTTCTCTTTTAGTATAGATAAAATAGATCTTTGAAACAAGAGGACTTGTGCTGACTGACCAGAAGGTGGCAGTGTAGCTGCGCTTCTATTTTCAACTCCTCGTATTTGGGAAATATTTCCATTGAACCGAGTTGCAAGTCTGAACACGACGTACTGAGGTCGTCACGTGAAAGCCACGTGCACGGCTGTGTCTTGGTGTTAGACAAAATGCACACATATAAATATTAATTTTATTGTACGCCTGAAGAGCAGTATGGAAAATACAGCATAATGTGAAATTTCGACCACATAAGGCTCAAGTCAAGAGCAAATGTATTAGCAACAATGTATTTGAATTAATGGATAGCTGTTTTGGTCTCAGTAGGGAAAACAAGCATTGGCATAGCCAATAGGTCTCGCCTTTGGGACCTTAAAGTGTTTAGTTATCCAGCACAATTTCCTTAGTGCAACTGATAGAGATCAGGGTATCTATAATATGCCCACTACCACGGATAGAGTAATCTCACAGTTACACGCACATACATTCATCATACGCTAGGGCCCATTTCACTAACATACGCTCAAATACTCTACCGGCAATAAACCTGTGGAAGAAAACTCCTAAACACCCTGCATCTGTATCGAGGTCGATAAGACCTGATTATTATGACTGTCCTGATACATAATCTAAACAATCTATACCACAATAATCAAATAATGTACACAATAATCGACAAGAAATGATGACCAACACCGTATTCAAAGGTATGGTACTTTATCTAAATTAGTCAAAAAAAGTAAATCAGAATAAATCATTTTTTCTCATAGTTACCTATTCTAGCTAAATGTCAGAACGGGTCAGGACAAGTCTCTCGGTAAAAGTCTCTCAAGACGAAGTCCTTTCAGCATCGATCCTCAGCAACGCAGATTTGGTACGCAGCAAAGGCAAATGGCAAGTGGCAAGTGCCCTCCCTAGGCTAACAATTCTTATAGCAAATCACACAAAGGAAAGACACATAAAAGTTTGCAATATCCGCTGAATCACTGAGCAGAGCGAGAAGGAAAGGATGTCACATCGCTACATTTGGAAATCTCCGCTCAGGAAAAGCTCACAAAATAAAGACAACGGAACAGGAACCAAGAAATACATTCATATCTTGTAGATTCCACATCTCCTCGGCTATGAGACCATAGTTCGTTCAGAGTCTTTCTCTAAGGCTCCTTTGTCTCCCAAGGCTGCCAAGGACGTTTCATTTTCACTTGGAGAACACCCAAAACTGCTGCTGTCCTCGTGGAAAGTTTTCAGGCAAGCAAATAAGGACTGTGGTCATTTAACTTCAGGACCATTTCCAGCAGGGGTCTCCCTCGTCACAGTTTTCTACTTTCAACTCAAGGCCAGGCTCATAAATCAGCCATCTTTCGACTAGGCCACCATAGGCCACAATAGATCATCTTAATTAAAGAGACAAAAACAACGTTACCACAGCATAGTGATTAAACAGTGTTAACCCCACTAATACCCTTATGTGTATGTAATTATCTAGCCTTGCAACATAAAAAAGCATTAATTCGAACAGCATTTCGTGCTCAAAAATAAACAGCACATAGCAACGTTTAAACATGAAAACACATATAACTCGCATGTTATTATCAGTCAGCACGTTTATGCTCACCCTCGTGTAACTTTCTCTTATGTTAAGACAAACGGATTGATTAATATAAACACACTTGCACAAGACAAATAATTAACTGTTAACTATTAATAAATTAATAAAACGCATAGACATGCCAGAGCTTCAAAAACCAATGAATTTTCAAACTGAAAACTCTGCTCCAGCACAACAACATCAACTGTTGCATGGCTTAACACTTATAAGGTCCCAAAGGCGAGACCTATTGGCTATGTCATTGCTTGTTACTTTGAACCTCCAGTACTTGTTGATTCAAAAATACATTCCAACTAAACATCAATTCTTGAGTTCTTAGTTAATGCTTTTAATTTCAGGAGTGCTGAAACTAGGGTTGCATGAGGTGCTGCACTACACCCAGAATAACCTTTCCAGAATTCAAAAAGCAAATGATCAATAAATTGACCTTTCCTTTTGTTTTTATATTGACGCATTTGCTGTGCATCCAAAGGCAGAGGTCAAATTTCAGGGAATGTCTTCTGACAAATTGCTTCTTATTCTTCTCTTAACATGGAGATTGACGTTTACTTTCCACTTTCCTTACTCTAAAATGTGTGAATTTTGCATCCAAGTAACAATCCTGCAGGGGTATAGGGAGTGTGAAAGGAGAAGGCTGCAGTATGTCAAATATTATCTAACACACAACAAATTCGAAATACTTGTAAATGAACTTTACAAATGTTTCAAAATACATCAGCAAATAAAGAGTAAATGACTAATAAAGATAGGTCAAGTCAAATATTGGAAACATATAGAGTTGCAAATTAGAGATATCAATGGCAAACATGATCTCTGTCCATGACTGTGCCATACCACTCCATGCTTTACTCCTATATTTGGGACAATAGGCTGCAAAATGCACCACTAAACGCATATTGCGATCCTACTGTTCTGCTGAATGGATGTGGTTAATTTGCTAATGTTGTCCATCGTGAAGCGCTTTAATTTTTAACAAACCCTGTAACTTCAGCAGGGCAGGCCCTACATCGGACTGGCCAGGACCGCAACCTGGGGGGAAAGAAAATGTGGTGCTTGTTGTGGGGGGGGGAGGGGTTGTTGCGATGTGACAGCAGGAGGTGTCAGGAAGATTGGTGGAGGGCAGGGGGTGATGGGGTGATAACAATTACGCTGAAGTACATTAAGGGCTGATTAAAAAGTTTTAAAATGACCTGATTAAGAACAAGTGGGCTAGACGAGCTGCTGTTTGCATAACATTAAGTCAGGCAGCTCCCTGCTCCGCCCCTCGGATTATTGTTGCCCTGGTCCTGGGCCTAGCTAGCCAATGCCCAAGGCCAGCCCTGGACTTCAGGGATGTAACACTGCTAGCAGCACACTCCCACTCCGAAAATAGTTCCAGCTCCACTCTGCTTAGTTACTTGTAACAATGGTTTATGAACATTAACCAGATGGTTTGTCCTAAATATGAGCATGTAAAATTGATGCGTATCCAGAGCTCCTGCAGTAACTATACATTATTTTCACTTTTTGACACTCTGGTGGCCACCCGAGCCGCGCCTGCCTCATGCAGCAACATGCCAATGTTTCAGGAGAAATAAACTTAGTGAAAACTAGCATTTGTCTAGCCTTGCAGTTGATGGTCACTTATTCCAAGGGTGACCTGGAGCAGTCTGTGGTGGGTATCGGCAAAAGAGGAACGGTTTAAGTGCATATGATTCACAGGGTGGGTTCTCGGTTGCTGTCAATAGTGACGCTGAGATTGGTGAACAGTGATGTCTAGTTTATACAGCTGCCCAAAAAAAAAAAGTATCCCAGGTGAAGGTGCTAACTGCCGCCGGGAGGATGGCGCAGGGAGTTGAACACTTACTGAAAGTAAATGGGGCGAGTGGCGCACGAGTTTAAATGGCAGTAACGCAGGCTTTATCTGCCACCCTTTCCAATTCTGTACATTAAATATAATAAACAAGGTAATAATACGCTGCAGTTGCAACGTTAGAGAACAACAGAAAGGCTATAGGCAAATAGCTTGACTCCTTCTAAACTCCCCAGACGGAGTAATACTGTGAAAACTGTAGCAGTCCCGCTGGTTCTGCAGATTTTCCTCCTGGCAGGTGACCGCGCACCACTCCCAAGGGCACGTCACATGGCCCGTGGCCCGGCGGCTCCTCCCGTACCCACAGCCTGCCCTGCCTGGGCCACGCTCCAGGTAGGCTCCAGGTAGGCTGAACCCCATATCACCCACGGCAGCCTCCCCGTGCTCACCCCTCCTCTCTACTACTTCCCCAGAGTCTAGATGCGGGCAGACAGACAGACAAACAGCAGGCAGTGCTGCCCACTCAGCCTCTCCCGGGATCACCTCTAGAGCCGCCAGGGCCACGGTGATCCGCCGCTGAGCCGGGCTCAGACCTGCCCACCTCCCCTCCTCCCCCGCAGCAGCTGATCCGCCGCCTCCACCGCTCTGCAGCACGCAATATGGCGGGGTCGCTGGTGGAGAGATACAGCCGCCTGGCAATGGTAGGTGACCTTCATGCATGTGGGTGTGTGTGTGTGCACGTGCGAGAGAGAGAGAGGAGAGGTGGCACGGGCCTGGCCTGGCCCGGGGCCTTGCCACGACCTCAGTGCCTTGCGCTTAGAGCTCTCCACTCGCTACCAGCCCAGCCCACGTCAACAGGCAGCAGCAGGTACCTGGCTGCGGCCACGGCAATGCAATGCTCAGTTCCCGTGACACCGCACCGCAGTGACATGTGCCCTGCATGTTTACACCAGGGCTGGAGGCTCGCGGGCACCTGGAAAGCATCCTGGAGAAAGTGTTTTCAGGACTGAAGCACGAGCGCACCTACTACCTTTGGGTTTCCCATCACTACTGTCTGCTCTAGGGAATGGCTCATGTTGTTTACTAAATCTTCTTCCTGTAGTAAAATAGACTGACCTCATCCAACAGGTCTCCCACGGACAGGGTTACGGGATATTTTGAAATCTCCGCACTCAGAATAAAAACGAGGAAGTGAGGAGGCTGGTGATGTCTGGGACAGCGCGCCTGCTTCTATGAAAGTGAAAGCGGGTACGGCGCGAGATAATTAAAAACATATGGCCCTGCGCGCCTATTGACGCTGAGGGGGGAGTGGTGGGGGGAGTGCAGCCAAGAGCACACACAGCGTTTCCCTTGCGAGAGTTTGAAAGTTAATTACAAACAGATGGTTTCAAAGCTCGCTCCTGCAAGGAAATCGCCAAACGTTCAGGCGTTGCCATTGAGAGCAATGCAATGTGTGCACGTGTTTGGCCTCAAAAGCGAATCGATTCCAAGAGGTCTCCTCCTATGCAACGCATGTGCACTGCGTAGGCGAGACCTAACAGGAAAAGTGGGTTCCCGGCTACTGCCAGTCTATCCCAAAAGTGTTTCTTTTGCGCAGGAAATAAATGTGGGTGAGCCAAGAAATTAGCAAGAAGAAACGAGCCAAATGTCTGGCTTGGCTCTAGGAGACCATGCACCAGCCGAGCATTGAACATATATGTCATGTAAATCCTGCAAAGAACATTATGCAAAATATGATAAAGTATCTTTAAAACTTAAACATGTGTAAGCGTTTCAACTTAGTACATCAGATTATATCACTGCAGGGAGAGGCATTTATGAAAAGTTATAGTTTTTAGACATGAACTTACAATCATTCATACCCCCACACCACGTCGGTTTGTTACTAGTGAACTAAGACCAGTGCTAAATTTGTAAAATTAATAAGTGCCAGGGCTCTCGGCATGAGGACTCTGCAGCTTACACCACAAATTGCCCCTGCCATGCTGCTCATGATAGTAACAACACAACTATTAACCATCACATTCTTACAAGTGTGACAATTTGGACCATTCCAGGCTCCAAAAGCTATAAGATTGGCTTGGGCGGCAGCTAATAGTCATATTTAATGTATATTGAATTCACAATAAATTGTTGTTGTGGTCAACACAAAATTAGGCAGACAGCACGACTTTGTGGCAGACTGTCATAAGCATCGGTGTTGACCATTAAGTGCAGTGTCGAGCACCGTAAACTACAGGCTCAAATTAAGCACTGACTAAGAGGCAAGTCAATTGTCATGAGTACCGTCGTGACACCAGGATCCACAAGAGTACTATGGACACTTCTTGTCGTTTTATGGACTTTATTTTATTTGTATTACTTAGCGGTCAGGAGAATTCTTCCTTGCTTTATGTACTTTAAATAAATCTAAATTCAGATATCACAGTATTCCCATAGAAAGGTAACATCAAGATTCAAGTTTGGGCATTACTTCATACCCATGTAACCAAAAGCTATAATTCTGGGAAACCTTGTCCTTTTCCATAGTCTTTCTAAAATGACCAGGAAGTAGTCTCAAGTCTTTCCTCCTCTATTAAGGTGGGTGTATTGGGCGTTAGAGCTCCTGATAGGGGTTGGGTCTCTGGGAAGAAGAAAAGGAGAACATCATTAGTCCATCCTCCCACTAGCCAGCTACATCCCTGAAGATCACTTGCCTGAGAAGAAAAAAAGAAAGTCAGCCTGATGTTCCAGGTTACATGTTTGCACTTTAAACACTGAAAACACAAGAATATGGTCCACATGTTCTAGTGTAACTGTTCATGTACAGCCTGAAAAATAAATTCCCACTAGCTAGCTTCTTCCCAATAGACTCTGGAATCAAATTTATGCAGGGCTTCAGGGTTTTCTAACTCTCACAAGGCAGTCCTGAGTTTCAATTGGTTCTTTCTCAGGGAACACCACCCCTTAGTTGAAAAGCTTCCTTTTTATTGGACGCAGTGTACCAACCCCATTCTCTGGCCCTGCCCCCATATTAGGGAATCCCCCTCCCTGCTCCTCTCAGATCCAAATTTAGCAGATAGCAGTAATGCCATGTCAGCATGGATTTGAGGACTCATTGGTCCTGTTCGATTCTGCCTTCTGGCGCAGGGTTCCCATAGTATGTCGGCTGACTCTCTGTTTGCCCTACACTCACATCTTGTCTACTGAGGGAGTAGACCGAAATGCTGCTGCCAGTTGCACCGATCGTGTAGATGGACTGGCAAAACAGCAGAGTGGCATTGTGATATTGCGACTTGATGTACATGGCACTGAACATTGAGGTATCAAGTGCCATCTCCTGAGTGTTTCACATGTTCACAATCCTACACACAAAAAATCAGCATGACATCATTCAATCAAATTAAAATCATGGCACAAATTATTTGAGAGATTTAGTGAACAGAAGGCTTGGTTGCAATAGATGATCCCTATGCTCCGAGAAGTATGTGAAACACACAGAAAGGTCTCTGACACAGTCTTGGAGCTATTGCCCTCATTATATAAACAGGATCCGTGGATGTTATCCCCTAACCACTGATCCTAGTACCATTTGAAGTGACAAATCAAATGTCACATCGGCTCAGCTCCTCTCAGCCCAGTGCTGCTTGAGATGAAGGCCTCAACACCTTCTTGAAGTACAACACATCTTGCACCTATTCACCGTTCTTTGAGGCCGTAACTAGGGTTTCCTGAGATGCTACCACTCACATGTCCTGTTCAAATCAGAGGCAGATTTTTTTGTACATGGTGAATGTCTCATGCCAGGATCCAGTTCCCAATGTATGATTTACGAGCTGGAAGTTCTCCTTCGGATGCTGAATTGATCATTTTGTTTCTTTCGTTTTGTCGCAATAGCCACAGATCGGTCTCATGGCTGACCATGAGGGGTGATGGACTGGATGGATGCCACAATTCTCCATGTGCTCACAGATAGTGTTTTTTTTGTCGGTGGTGGAATAAGGAGTGTTTCTGCATTTCCAGAGGAATGTGCAAACAGATCGCACATTTTTGCATCAGCAACAGTCAAGACCCCTGCTAAGACCAGGAATGAAAATGCTAATAGGAAAATTTTGCTGTCTGCAGGGAAAAGGGAATTAGGAAGCTGAGGTTCAACTTATATTAGTGAATATCCTTAGCTCAGAAGATATATATGAAGTAGAAGACCGAATGAAAAAAAGACTAATAGCATAAACAAATAGTACAAATCACAAGTACCATAGCTAGAATAAATAGTAGTTTGCATGCCTCATAGAAAATCGTATGCTTCTAGCTAAAGAGTTCACAATAAGACAAATAACTGTTATTTTCACAGGCTCTCAGGAGACATACAGCAGGTATTATGAAAGTGCACTAAGTGGATCTTTGTGCATGAAGCACCAAGAATTGGAAAGTTTATAACATTCGTGACCAAGAATTATCAGTTCAATTAATAATAATAATAATAATAATAATAATAATAATAATAATAATAATAAAACAGAAGCTTATAAAGCGTGACAGCTACCCCGAACAGGGGCGTCCCGGCGCTGAAAACATAAGGCAATAGCACAGGTAAAGAAAGGTCAAGATCCACCCCTGTTATCTTAGTCTGACTTGAACAGCCAGGTCTTTAGGGCTTTCCGGAAAACAAGTTCTGTGTTAGCCAGGCGAAGGTGACCTGGCAGGGAGTTCCACAGTGTGGCCGCTCTAACCGAGAAGGTTCTACCCCCAAGACGGGCTTTCCTAAAGTGGAAAGAGTGGAGCAGATTTTGGGCGTTAGAACGCAGTGTGCGGAATTGTTTGTAGGGGCGTAGTCTGTCTTCCAGATAGCTCGGGCACATGCCACTTAGAGCCCTGTAGGTCAGGGTCATAGCCTTAAAAATGATTCTCTTCTCTACTGGCAGCCAGTGTAGTCTCAGAAGATGCGGAGAGACATGGTCTCGAAAAGGCAGGCGGCAGACCAGTCTCGCAGCCGCATTCTGTACTATCTGGAGTCGATGAATCGCATATTTAGGAAGGCCAAGGTACAGGGCATTTGCATAGTCCAGCCTCGAAGTGACTGTTGCATGAACTACCGTTTTGCGGCAGTCTTCAGGTAAACAGTGCAGAATTTTCCTTAGGTTTTTTAATTTACTAAAACAAGTTGCAGAGACTTGCTGGATTTGAGCTGAGAGGGAGAGATCTGTCTCCCATCTCACCCCTAAATTCCGGATGCATTTAGCGGGGGCGGGCGGTGGACCCATTTCCACTGGCCACCACAGCTCTGCATCAGGGGCACCGACCTGACCGCAATATCCCGTAGGCAGCCTTTAAAATTCATAAAGGCCTCAGCCGACTGCTCTTTAAAAGAGAAAAACAGCTGGGTGTCATCAGCATAGGAGATCGCTTTAACACCCCAATTGGCGATCAAAGAGAAGAGCGGCGCGAGATATAGGTTGAAGAGTAGGGGGCTCAAGGCAGAACCCTGTGGAACACCACACCAGAGATGTCTCGGATCAGACTCAAATGGCTTAAGGGCGACCCTCTGCGTGCGGCCGCTCATATAGGATGTCAGCCAGGCTAGAACCTTACCCCCAATGCCCGCGGCATGTAACCTCTGGATCAGTATAGAATGGTCCACGGTATCAAACGCCGCAGACAGGTCCAGTAGCACCAGCATTGCCGAATCACCTGAGTCCATTGCCCACCTAACTGACTCAGCAACCTCAAGGAGCGCGGTTTCAGTACTGAAACCATCTCTGAAACCTGATTGTGTGTCATGTAAGGCCCCTCTAAGCTCGATGAAAGAGGTCAATTGGTGCTGCACCAGTTTCTCCAAAATCACAATGGATGGTTTCAGTTCCTACAAGAAGAGGGATTAACAGCCAACAGTTATATGCTGTAACAAATATAGGGGATGTCTCCATAGGATAGGTGAGTATGCAGAGAGGAGAAAGGGTACTCCTTTGTGTGGTACGTGGTGCCCTCACACACCTTTACGAGTGTATAGCATCATCATTGGGCAAAGTTGCTCCTCGTTGGGGTGGCGCTGCAGTCCCTCACGGGCCCCGTGAAGGGCTCTCTAGCGGAGATCTTTTAGGAGGTGCCGCATTTGTGACTGAGGGTGTGTGGGTGGGAAGTAATAGTGAGTGCAGATTAAAATGAGTCAGGAGGCCCTAATAACTTTATTTGAAGGACCCCTGATCCAGAATAAAAATCCACGGGGATGGAGATACACAGTTGTGCCGTTTGGAGAGGGGACTGATGCTGAACATCCTGTGATTCTGGGCAAATCATTTAATCTCCCCGTGCCTAACAAAAATGAATGTGTGTCCTCATGTAACGTAACTGGTGCTATTTAAAGCACTCTGATACCCGATTCGGGTCAAGTTCGCGCTATATAAAACTGCCCAAAAATCACTGAAAAGCATTATAGTAAATTGTTCATCCTGTACAACTGACAGGTGAAATATTCTAATAGAACTGAAAATTCTTGGTCAGAATGTTTCAAAAATTTCAATATTATGAGCATACCGATGGCTTCAAATTACGCAAGTTTAAAGCTTATCAAAAATCATTGTAAAGGGGTTACTTACTGGCTTATTGAAGAGTTCTTTAAACATAGAATTTAATGACCAATCTGCCATTCACATAATTTCCTCCAAGGGAGCTCTTACTGCAAACAAGTATGAGACCATGGCGCCTCTGACTGTATGGACCCCCAAAATGGAGATTGCCACCCTGGCTTCAGCAAGAAGCCACTTCATACACCAAGCTAAGGTAGTACAGGAGACAGAAGCATTAGGGTGGAGTAATGAACTTAGCAGTTGACCATTAGGAGATCTCCTAAGAGATGATGTGACTTTCTCATACTCTCTTAGACACTGAACAGCACAGTTTCAGGTTTCCCACAAGAAAAGGGAATTCTACCTGTTTAGTTGCCGATTAGGTCCTTTTGGTAATGAGAAAAGTTACACCATCTGGGGTAAACGACCTACCTGCTAGGTCAAAGGCTCAAACATCTGAAACACACTTACAGGAAACCAGGCAAAGAAGAACAGTTAACTTGGCAGAAAGTTGTTTTCTTGTTAAGAGATAATTCTCTAGCCAAGACTAAAGACATTTAGGTTGCAGGAAAACATCCCAGAGACCAAAATATTTAGGTTGAGGGAGAGCACTAAACTTAATACCCTCTCAAAAGCTTGGACCATAACAGTTGCTCTCAAATTGCTCTGTTAGCCACAGGAAGATGACCAGCAGAGATTGCTGATCTATAAAAATGTACTGTTCTGTACGAGAGGGAGGCCACCCATTACTAGGGAAGCTTGAAAAGTTGTGATATGAAATCATCAGCTGCCATGGGATCCACATCCCATTCCAGGCACCAGCATGACCATCTTTTCCAAGCTGCTGGATATCTCTTTTGAGCGGAGACTTCCAAAGCAATGTCAGTGAGGTCAAGAGCTTGCTTCAAAATGCCTGGCACCTGCTAACGTCTCTGGAATGTATTTGGCCTATCAATTTCAACTGATCTGATGTGATTAGAGGGTTCTGGAGGAGATCAGGGACCATGGTAGTCGAAGAGGAAAATCACAAGACAGTTCCAAAAGAAGTCGGAACCAGGTCTGAGTGTCTATAGGTGGGTATTCCGAAGCAGTTCTGCAGATTGTCTCCGGACATGAAGGGCTACTCGCAGGATCATCGAGAAGAAGGTAAAGCCATAGTTCAGTCCAGTCCATTTCTGCAAGAAGGCATCCATCGCTTGCACTAAAGGATTCAGTCTTCAACTGAAGAAGGATGGTAACTGATAGGTCTGTCAAGATGCAACGAGATCCATCTAACACAGACCTCACACTTGCATGATCTTGGAAATAAGGGATGGATCCAGTTTCCACTCACTAGAATCTTTGAGGTAGAGCCCAATGTATTCTGGCTGCCCAGAAGGAGAACCGGTATCACCGAAATCTGATTGAACAGACAATATTTCCAGAAGTCCTAGGCAATCTCTGACAGAAGATGCTATCTCGTCCCTCCCAGGTGATTGATGCATTGGACCACTGAAATTCTGTCCATCTTGAGTTAGATACACCATTGAACATATTGGGGGAAGAAGGACCGAATTGCAAAGGAACCTGCAAGCAATTCTAGACAATGTGTAAGAGAAGTTTGGATTTGGTCCATCTGCCACCAGTAGTCAAGTTCCCACAAGGAGCACCCTAACCATGGCGGCTAGTGTCAGATTTGATCACGATGTCTGGAAGGAAGCCAAAAATGGCCTTCCCGTTCCATGCACACATGTGATCAAGCCACCATTAAATTATTACTGCTGCACTTTATGGAGAGAAATTGTTAGCTCTAAGGGTTTAGTGAGAGTGGACTCTGACATTAGCAGGAAGTCGTCAAAATAGTTGACTAACTGAAACTCTCTGGCTCTGAGATATTCCACTACCAGATTGAGCAGGTTGGTAAAACACCAAGGAACTGAGGACAGCTCAAAGGGCAAATTGCATTGCCTGATTAACATATGGCTCTTTGAACTCGACCATCCAACACTTCTGGATCCATCTGCATTTTCTGTTCTTTTGCTGTGAAGAACATATCTAATTGGTATGTCCTGCCATGCCTTCCAAGACCAGTCTATGCCTTTTTTAGGATCCTAAACTAATTTCCCCAGAAAAGTGGATAACTTGGGGTCTATGTCAGATATCAATGAAACCTTACATGGGATGGCAGGTCGGAGATGCCTTTGGGTAACATTTTCAGAGTCTATTTTGCATGTATGCTGCCGTCTTGGGGAATGGCCTCCATTCGGAGGGACATGGATTTAATATATTCTCCGGATTTAAAGTGTTAGGCAACAAGGTGGAATGAGAATCAGAGGAACTTACTCCTGAATCACGGTCTTCTATTTTTTGGGGCAGGAAGCAAAGACCTAGCTTCCTCACTCTCAAAGACATCAGTATCTCCTTCAGGGTTCTGGGTGTCTAAGAGGGAGGCAATACTTTGTATAGCCTCATCGTCATCTTATCCATCTAGAAGGGGTGTGAATGAATATAAATATGCCCTTTTTAGATATTTCAAAAGCATCAGCTCTAGAAGCAGATTTGGAGGACTGTTTTGAATGGGTTGCAGACAGTGCCGAAGGACCTGAAGGTAACTGTAAAGAAGGATGAGACAAACCGGTGAAAAAAGTCTGAAGTTGTTCAGCCATAGAGCCCAACGAGGATGAGATAGTTCTGTGCATATAGTTTTGAAGGGCTTGACCTAGGCCAGGTCTATCTGGGTTCAACTCAAAATCTACAACACCCTTGGATGTCAGGTCAACAAGCATATCCGCTTAATTACATCGAGGCATCTTAAGATACGCTCAGAATTCGGAAGAATCAATTGAAGTCCCCAAAGAGTCACCATTTTATTATTGAAAGGTAGTGCCCCCTTCTGCCCCAGAAGAGTCTGTTAAAAAGGGGAGCAGATGGGGTGGGGGGCTAACCCTAGCGAGGCACAATTTATATAATAGATTAGACTATGTAACTGTAAGCAATGATCAGTATAGTACATAGACTAATTGTGCTGGTTCTGGCAAAGGATGTAAGGGTAGTGAGTATAACCCTCAGGTATAGGGAGAGGAGTTGGCCTAACAGCTAGGGCGGTCAGCCTCGAATCAGGGGAACCGGGTTCCAGTCTCGGCAATGATGCTGAACATCCTGTGATTCTGGGCAAATCACTTAATCTTCCTGTGCCTAACAAAAATGAATGTGTAATCATATAACGCAATTGGTGCTATGTAAAGCGCTCTGATACCAGATACCTTCGAGTCAAGTTCGTGCTATATAATACTCCATAAAAAAAATAGACCTGTAATCAATTACTATTGCAGCCCAATGCTCTTGGTGTCAAAGGGTTAATATTTTTACAACCCTATGCACATGGTGTCAGGCAGAAGAAAGGAATTAAGGTGAGGTGGGGCCACAAGCAAGGGAAAAATCACCTCAGAGGGCAGTCTAAAGGTGCTGAAGGAGAGCGGGACACCACCCGAAAGCGGAACGCCTCATGAAGAGATACGGGGCAAGCTGGAGACCAGATTAAGGGCGTGGAGGGTCTGCAATCAAGCAGCTTCAAAGTCTGGAAACGAGCTAAAGAAGAGATTTGAGGAGCATGAAGTCTGGGCAGCTGCTGACAGGTACAACGCTGATAAAATTGCGGCGGTGTATAAAGCTCTGTGGTGCCTGACCAGCAAGGAAAATAAAACAAAAGGTACAGATCAACACCAACAAAGTCCACTCGGCAGAAACAATGAGGTTACTCACAAAATCAAAAGTGATCAAACATTGCAATTAGAAAAACATTAATTAATCAATAAATCACTGGAAATAGAAGAATGAAGTACTTAACATAGCCGCTAAGCAGCAATGAAGAGACAGTGCTTAAATTGTTCACTCTGTATATAAGTCAACATGAGTACTGATTGCATATTGGACATTCTCCTATTGGGATACATAATTCATGTTGGATCTCTGGGTATTGTAGTTTTTTCTACTGCACCTGTATGGGTTACTATGTTTGTTTACATGGCTGTTGTTTAAATAAAGCAAACAAAAGAATGCATAATCTGAAGCCTCCTGTCCTGTCATAGAATTATAACTGACTGACATTTTCTGATAATAATAGCTTGATTTAACTTTTTTAACACAAACAGAAGAAGAAAGATGGGGAAGGGAGCAGGTGGGATGAGAATATAGGGACATTGCTCAGAAAAGGCAGGACTTGATTCTTAGAACTAGCGAATGGGTCAAGAGTAACAGAAAAAAGAAAGAGGAGACATTCACACTTAATTAACTACATGGGAAACCAAAACAGCTATAGGAAGAAAGAAAAAAGCGAGAAGCAAATTAAAAGTATGAAAAAAGAAAATGAACTCTGGGATAAAGGACAAGGACTCTACAGGCAAACAAGACCAGGAGAAAAGGATCACAAACTTGAAACTTGCAAAGGAATCCAAAAAAGAAATTGATGTAGGGTTTCGGGAACAGAAGCAGTTGTAGCAGCAAAACCGGGACCAGCAACCAAGTACTCAAAAATCTTCAAAGCACATATGTAGGAGCTGGCCATAAAGCAAAGCATAAAGCAAAGCCATGCTCAAGCAAAGTGTACGAAGAAAGGCTTTTTTGAGAGCAATGAGTTCTGATTTCAAGGGAATTCTTTTGCAGATAGACTAAGGAGGAAGCACAGGTGGGAGCAGTGTGTCAGTTGTGTGCGATCAGGCCGGCACTGGGAATCACACAAGTGACTAGGAAATGAAATGTGTGCAGATATTGCAAGAGGGAAGAACTCCACAAGCCAGGAGGCAGATGAATGAAAACTGAGAAATCAGAAACAAAGAAGAGACTGGGAGATAGAGGAAAGCCAAGAGAGTGTTTAAGTGCATGTGGGTGAATTTGTAGGAATCAGGTAAAAATAAAACAAGCAGGGCTTCATTTCCAGGATGCAATCTTGCCACAGTATGAGAAATAAAAGGACTACGTGGACCAGAATGCATCAATACGGTAGTGTGAAAAACAAGACTAGAATGAAAAGGGTTGCTATGTGATAAGGACTTATCTATCGTAAAGATGAATGACTGCAGGAGCCCATGAGGCCCTTGTAAGCTGTACCTGGCAGCAGGACAGCAGAGTTCCTAACTGCATCCAGTAATACTTTTAGTGTGCACATGAATCTTTCAGCTCCGCTATTTGCTAGTGATCAAAAAGATGTTATTTTGATATGCTTAATGTTGATAGCTTAAAGATGTTCTGTGAAATCTCATCCTTGAGTTATTTGTTTTGCTTCTCCCGTCTTTCATTAGATTGTTGGTAGTTTCCACCTCAGGGTCACTACAACTTCCACAAGATCGTTCATGATAGGAAACGACATTTTCCCTCACATTTCTGCAATATATTCCTACAATTGTTGTTTTGGGTAGCTTTAACAGCTACTTTCAGGAATTAGTCATTGGCTACTTTATGCCAGATTTCCTCCAGCAATAGGGGGAGAGGCCTTGAGAAATCCAGGAGGAGTTGTATGTGCTACTGAATTTCTTGGGCCTAACCCACCTTTATTCAGTTGCTCAGAAACAGTGGTTTGACTGGTGGTAAGACAAGTGGCAAGAACCAAATTTGTAAATAACTAGTAACAAACAGTTTTGCAAATAAAAGGTCCACTTCTCTATTAGTGGTGAGCCATGAAACAGAGGAATGAGTGGTTTGTGGTCAGTAGAAAACTGAAAGTAGCTTCCTTATAAGCAAAAGTGAAAATGCCGACACCTCCAGAAAATTGCTTTCATCTTCTTCTCCATAAAATAATATCTCTGCTCTGTTGTGGTAAGACCTATCTGTTGGTCATGAAGTTGCATCATGAAAGACTCAGATATAGTATATTTCATTGCAATGAATGTTTGTTTGGGATCCTGATCTGATGCATAGGTGGTGCCAGACTCCATCTCACCCACTCACTCACTCATACAGCCACTCACAAACTAAGAGAATAAAGACAAAAGGCTTCTTTAAATATATTTTGGAAATACAATGCTAATTTTGTCTGGACAGGATTATAAAGTAAGAAACAAATTGTATTGAAGGTACTGAATAGAAAGGAAATTACCCAAAAAGATGGAGAACATTTCGGATGAATTTTTTAGGGATTAGTTACAATTGCTGAGTCAAGGTCACATGTGGAACAAATACAACAGATAGGCTGCAAGTTGCAAGAGAAAATTGAACCAAGGAAGGTTTTAAATGATGCTATTACTGAATCACACAGAACCAGCTGGTGCATGCATGCACAAAGAGCACACGACTGAAGCCTGTGACCCGCATTTGCTCAAAGGCAGACACAAACACATAGTACCGTCATGGGCCTCCATGCAGGCCACAGACCTAAATAATAGATTTAGGCCAGTTTCTTTTTATTTATTCGTTAATGATTTCTTATATGTTATATCCTCCGTCCAACACACTTGAGTGCTAAGATTCAAAGTGGAGATACTCAGTTATGATCCACTTAAAAACCCTATTGTTCTGCTTTCTCTTGACAGTGTTGGAAGATAAGTACCTGTTCAACAAGTAAACTTATTTGAGATTTATAAGAATATACATTTTCTCTCTCCTTTTTTGGCACCTGTATTATCCCCATCCAAGCATTGGCTGCCTGGCCAGCAGGGAATGTGTTCTATTCCCTGAAGTAAAAGCAGTGTATTAGTTGGCCTTGACGTAGCTGTACATACGTGAAATATATGACAATGCTCTGTTTTAACTAGGTCATGTGGAGGGATAGTGCAAACTTATGGCACAGTTATTTCAGCTTAAAATGCAAATGGCTTAATGAGCGTACATTTGGAAATTCCCCACAGACTATAGTCATTTGGAACAGATTTTGAAAATAAATTGCAGTTTTTCCCCTTTGTATCTTGCACTAAACACACACACAGAGGCATCAGAAACAAGATTGTTTTTTAGCATACCTAGAGCCCTCACAAACAAAAGTGATAACTGAGGAACCCAAAGGTATTTTTAATTTAGCTGGATCCTGTTTCTGTCCAGTACTTTTATGTAAGAACTTCCTCCTACCGCCAAGTCCTCACGGACGTTTCGTCCGTCCTGGTAGCACTATCTTACCAGGGTGGGGAGAGGATGCTGATGATGAAGCATGACACTATTATGTGTATGAGGCATCCTCTAACATTAAGGATGGCTTTCCCATTTTGAACGGTCCCACGTTACTCATAGTAGGAGGTGCTTGACACGATCTGGGGTTCTGTGCCAATTTTTTCCTACTGG
Source organism: Triturus cristatus (assembly GCF_964204655.1). Lineage (NCBI taxonomy): Eukaryota > Metazoa > Chordata > Amphibia > Caudata > Salamandridae > Triturus > Triturus cristatus. The sequence continues at coordinate 1,311,828,450 of NC_140589.1, forward strand.
CACCCTACCATGCTGTGTTTTGCGAGCATCAGAAACATGAAACAAGTCGGGGTGCAAGAGGTTGTACTGAGTCCCCTCACTGTTTCTACAGATGGGACTCAGTCCCCCTTTGCTTAGTGCCAAGGGATGCAGTGAGATCTCTGTCTTTTGTGCCCTACCACATCGTCTGCTCATGTTTTTTAAAAGTCTAAGGCATCACATAGGTTTCTAATGTAGCTTCAGGCAGTAGCATAAGGCAAAATCATAACCCCCCCACAGATTGTGACGAGGAAACACTGAATCCCCCTTATCTCACAGATATTCATTGGCCTTGGACTGAATGGGGTCCCCTGAATTATTTAGTGCCCCCCTGAAGAGTTGGGTCCCCCCTGAGCCACAGGGGCTGCAGGGGCCTGCATTATGTACCTGGCTTCAGGGTGTTTCCAAAACTCCATCCCATTGGCAGCATTCTCTCTCTATGACCTGGACCCAACAGAAGGTGTTCTTTGGATCTCTTAACTGTACCATTCTCCCCTGCAGGGCTTATCAAGGTGCTAATACAGCAAACAAATACATAAACAGCAAGCGGTTAACTTTAAAAAATAATAAATTGTATTTACTATGTAAAACCAGTTTAAGAAAGTAAATACCAACTTTCACATTGTTTAAAAAGGTTGCCACTTTTAGCAATTTCTAATCTAACACATTGATATACGGAAATCGGACATGTATACAGTAATAAACAGTAAATCTGACTAAAAACACTACAGTTTTCATCAGGCCTCCTCAGTGTTTCTAAATCAAATTTAGTGTTCATCTCTTAAAATAAGGAATACTGAACACAAAGTTATTTGTGCCCATTTCTAGTGAATTTAGCCATCTGTGTTGGGACCAGTAAATAGTTATTTATATTAATATTTGTAAAACAGGTTAACAACTTTTTTGTAATCATTCAAATAAGAAATATGCATGTATAAAATCAATCACTATAACTGTATGTTCATTAAGATACAAAATATTCATTCATTAAGATAGAAAGAAATCATGCAGTCAATTATTAATAATATTCTCCATATTTCAAAATGTTATGAGTGCATAAAATAGGTAGTGAATAGAAACAGGTTCTAAGTGCAAGTAGTGATCCCACGGTGTAGAAAAGCAACAGAAAGATATTATTTGCAGATGTTTTTGTGTGTTTCCGAAAACTACCTACAGTTGTTTACACTCCTTTCTATTGAAGGTAGTGGCAAGGATCATTTGACCACAGTTACCTCATAAAAGGACTTGTCCATCTTGTTTATACATATCTAATACATGGTTCATAAACAATACTTTGATTTAGAGTTGCAGCAAAAGTCCAGAGATTAACCCTATGTTAGACATAAAATATCTGCGCTAGGTCTCTGAAATCATCAACTGCATTTCAACGCTTTTTTCGCTTTGGGGCCATCATCACGACAGAGATGGGAGCACCGACAACACAAATCCAACCTAAGAAAGTTAGATCTGGGCCTATATCATTTTGAAGGAATGATTGCAAATCATTCCTACTTAGGAACATTTAGTGATGAGTCTGCTAATGTCAAGAAAGTGGTTGAGCCTTAGTAAAATTGTTCAACAGGTATAACTATTTGGTTCTTTGGTCAAAAAAGCGGAAATATATCCAGGGCTTGAGATGTATAAAAAGAACCTGCATATAAGGGGCACAAAGCACCTAGTGCGTAATGTAACAGCATATGTGAGGAGCGTTTACTTCCATTCTCAGGCTCCTGTGATACAGGTTTTGCATTTACGGTGTACAGGATGGGTCCGTTGTGTTTATTTGGCATTCAGTGACTGAATGAAGTGCAAGAAACACAAGACTTGACAAGGAACGCCGAAGAAGGTTCTTATGTGAAGGGTTAGAGAGCTGCTCCTGTTATATATTAAGGTGAAATAACCCAGCGAATGGCTAGCAATAACAGAATATAACCATGGCAGCGCCAGGAGCGGCTTGTATTGGGGAAAAGAGGTGGGGCAGGGTGGGGGAGGGGGAACGGCGGATGACAGACATAAACAAAAAAAGAAAAAAGAAAATTTACCTGCTGCCCTCCCGGATTGCGTCACACTCTTCCGCTCCTCTCCACCACTGTAGGCAGGCACAGGCTCCCAGCCTGCCCTGCGGCCAATCATGAAGCTGCTCTCATGCTTGAGAGCAGCTTCAGGATTGGCCTGAGCTCCAATGATGTGCGCTCCAGGACAGACTGGGAGTCTGTGCCTGCTCTCTCCAGCACCAGCAGTGCAGCTGGGGTTGGAGAGAGCTTCACTGCGCATGTGGTTTTTGGCCGGTCTGAGATGGCCGGCCAAAAACCACATGCACAGTGTAGGTAGAACCCACCACTCCCCTCCAGCCTATCGTCAACCTGGCCCCTCCCCAAGGCCCGGCACAAGCTTAATACAACGTGTTTTAAACCCGTTTTTCTATCGTTATATTTTAACATTTTTTTGTAAGTACTGGCAGGGGGGGACGATGATAAACATGAAAACTGTTTGAAACCATTTTTAGCAATGCGACTGACTATAAATGACCTTGTATCAGGATTCATTTATGTTTCGGGACTTCTCAGTAAGCTCTGCTTTTCCAGAAGAGGCATCCACACATCACTGCTCCCTTCATATCTGATTTCATGCCACCCTATCTCTCTTTCCACTGTTCTCTGTCCATCAGCCTTGGGATGGTTGGACATGGTTGTAGCTTAGTGCAAGCCTGGCTGCTCCCTCAGACAGTGATGAAGGAGTGATTGTACAGTCACAAATCACTTTCCTTCCTGGAAAAGAGACGGTCAGTAAAAGAGCACATCGTAAGCGAATTAATTAACTTTCAAATATGTATTTATACCTTACTTTTTCATTCAACAGAATTTACCCCCTTATGATACAACTGTGCTTCAAGGTTCGCGTTCACGTGCTATACAATACACAATGGGTCCTATTCTCAATGGTAAATTCGGTCCCAGTTTACGACCGAGAATACATTTTGCCTACGCCCACCAGGCATTTACGGTGGACCTGATTCACAAAGGTAAACTTACCCTTTTGTGACCGTTTACCATTTTTTGTGTTTTCACAAACTATGAGTTCACATAATGTTATGATTGCAGAGACTCTGCAGTCAGGGTAGAGAACTCCACAAATTAAAAAGATAAGGCCTGTCCTCATTTTTTATGTGTTGAGTTCTCCACAGTTTCAAAATTACTATTAACTCGTAGTTTGTGAATACCAAAAAAATAGTAGGATTACTAAAAGATGTAAGTTTACCTTTGTGAATCAGCCCCAAAGTGATTTGCTACTGCAGATTTCTCTGGCATTAGTGGAGAGAAATCCACAGTAGTAAATCCCACTCAAGGTGCGAGAAGTGTATACTTCAAACGTTTGAAAATACCCACAGACGTACATTTCTGAGTAGTTCCGAATTCCTCCTCGATCCCTTTCCGCTAGGAAATGATCGGAGAGTTACTGCAGCCAAGGGCTAGAGAAGCTCGTGTTCCGAGATGGGAAGGTGGCCAAATAACCCCTAGATTTGCTAGAGGTTTTTGGAAAGGGCTTTCCCCATAAAGAGAAGTGTTTTGCCAAGCAAGAAAAAACGTGCATTTTCAGAGGTGGTTCCACTGCCCCTGAGTGGATTCTTACGCTACGGAGAGAGGAATTTTGGACAATCGTGCGCCTTTTAAGGCGTACATCTGGAAATGCATGTAAATTTCCGAAAATACAAAACTGCGGTCAGGTGGAGCGCTAAATGTCCACCCATGCTTTTACGTTTTTGTTAGTGAACATATTTACAAAATACAAAAAGGTGAATTTAGTAATGCAAATACCTTCACATTTCCCACACAAAACAAACCTTCTCCTAACCAGCTTCTCAGTAAATGACCGTGAATCTTACCAGTAGTCAGGATTTTTCAGTGTTCTGTCGCTCACTAGCTTAGTTTGTGCTACACAATTACCTTTACATATATATACATAAACATACAGTGGTGCAGCTAGAGTAGTTGTTGCCCATGGCGGTTCCTGGAGCGGCCGCCCCATGGCGTGTGTAAGAGCAGAAGGGTGCTGGCGATACCTGACGCCCCGCAGCCATGTGGAAGAGCGGGAGAGGGGCTGGCGATGCTGTAGGTAAGAGCGGGGGCGAGGCCGTTGCCTCCAAAACTCATGCCGCCTGGGGCGGACCGTCCCCCGCTACGCCGCTGTACACTTGACAATAGTGAAATAGTCTTTGCGATGATCTGTCTTGGCCATTATTTGCTAACAAGAATTATGGCCCTTTGCTCAGTCCTCTGCCAACATAGCATACCTTTATTATTAGTACGAGAATACACTGTAAGATGTTTAAGCATAGACACTTAGAATCTTATTCACAAAGCGCAACTTACACTTTTGAGTAAGTTTACACATTTGAGTAAGTTTACTACTTTTCAGTATTCACAAACTGCAATTTTGTAGTAACTTACATCTTTGTAGTAAGTTCAGCACTAGACATGGTCAACCACTAGTACTGCAACACCTAACCACAGAAAATAATGGAGATATGGACTTACTAAAGAAGTGCAAGTTACTTCAAAGGAGTAAGTTACTACAAAAGAACAGTTTTTGGATACTGAAAAGTAGTAGACGAACTCAGAAGGGTAAGTTACTAAAAAAGTGCAATTTGAGACTAGCACTTGTAGTAAGTTTTGTAGTTTACTGTAGTACCACAAAACATACTACAAAGTGCAATTTGTGAATCAGGCCGAAGACTATGTCGGCCATTCTAAATTTGGCTGGTGTTCGTGACAGCAGTGAAGTAGCACGGGTGCCATGAGCCATGAAGCAAGCAAGAAAAGTGCCTGCAGTAGTGAAATACATCCATAATTGGGGTTCAGTGGACCCCCAAAAGATCCTGGGTTTGGGTGTCACATACCTGCTGCCCTATTGATAGCTATACCCCTGCGTGACACCAGGGCCGGCTCTAGGGCGGTGCGACCGGTGCCATCGCACCGGGTGCTGGCTTGCTGGGGGCGCCGTGTTTGTAAGTTTATTATATTTTTTAAGCACCTGCTGCCGCTTTCCTTTTCTCTGACAATTACCAGGACTCACAAAAATGGCAAGTTAACTCCTGTGATTAATGTTTTTCTGGGAGACAGATTGGAGTTTTTTATAGTTGATGTTTTGACTTATGTGAAGTTGGTTAATATGCCTGCTGCACAGAACGTGTACCATGTAGATTACAGAGTGCATATAATGTAAATAGATCAGCAGGTTACTGCTTTTTAAAAGAGAAATCATTTTGTTACTTGCAATTTATAATTTAAAATCCAAATTTTTAATAGTGAGGTATTAACTTTAATCACAGAGATGCATACACACTGCAAAGTATACATTAGAGCATAGATTAATTTTGCAAAAAGGGTTAATTTGGGTAGAAATCGATTCTTATTATTAAAGAAAACTCCCAACTATGCTGTTTCTTTTTCGACTCTGTGTTTGGGCTTCTCCACACCAAGCACTCATAAACTATATGGCTTACCAGTATGGATGACATGTGACTCCTACACTTTTAGTCCTTTGGCTCATGTAACATTTCCTATGAGATGATTTTCACACATATGTTTGATTGTCTCTGTGTAATGTGTGTGTGATGCAAAGTGCTCTGACATCCTTTACTGGTATGAGTGGCGCTATATAACTAATTCAATGCATCTGAGAGAGAGTGTTTATGGGGACTTGGTCACTGTTAAAGGGTGCTAGTGAGAGAATCCTTGGTGGAGGTGGTCATTGGGGGGGCGCTAACTAACATTGTCGCACTGGGCGCCACCAGCGCTAAAGCCGGCCCCGCGTGACACTTGGAAAATACTGTCTTGCAGCAAAGCAAGATGGAATAGCTGAGGGAAACTGCCTGAACTGTAGCCTCTCGTCTGTAAAATTGTAATGGCTGTGACCCAGAGAAGAGTTATAGCCTAGCCTTCTCTGCTATATTCAGTCATGATTCGCAGCTGCATTATGCATGACTTTAAAAACACATCAAGAAAGCCCCGTGTTCGAGGGAACAAAATGACGCACTGAATCTTCGTGTCACTTAAGCCCCATTAACGCCGCCTCGTTTTCCTTCTTTGGATAATTGTGGTTCTGCCTTTGAGCCTAAATGGAGGAACAATTCTAACTGAGTCTTAAATTGGCATTGCTATGTAAAAGAGGGCAGGCTGGTTACCAAGCAACCAGGGGAAATAAATGAGGGTCCAGCGTGGAAGCTATCTGTGTTGGCCTTCTCCCGCACAGGGGGAGGGGCGCATCTCCCTGCACGCATTCATGGTCCAATACCCGCACTGACGCTGATGAGATTCATGGAGGCCCAGACTGAGGGAGGACGGCTAGAGGTTAAGCTAACCGTAAATATGGTAATATATTCAAGAGCAATATCGCTCCAATTACAAAACGAGACTTTTGATTTATCAACAACTTAATGGACAATTGGAGACTTACGTATTTACAGTATGTTTGCTTTGTATTTCTTAGTGTTGTTTTCTTTAATAGTGGTATTTTTGTGTTTTAACGTTAATGTATAGAAAATAAAGAATGTTCCCTTGCGTATTTATACCCTTTGTGGTGCTTCTGTCAGTGTTAAACTATTGTGTGAGATAGGGAAAACATTAGTCTGATATTTTCAGACCTACCCCAGAAGGCATATACTAATAGTGCATGACAGGAAGGCATTGGTCCTAATGCAACCTAAGAAAATGGGCTTCTTTACACTTTGGTTAGTTAGATGGTGAAGAACAGCCTTAGCTGAATTGAAGAGGACTCCTCTAGGTCCCGATGGCCCTGCATCTGCTGCCCTGTTGATAACTATACCCTTGCATAATGCACATTTTAAATTATATAAAGCTTATCTGTTGAATTTATACGGGTAAATAAAGCAAGATGAAAAGGATTGTTTTTTCAGTAGATGGATTCTCTTTTTATTATGCACAATTCGTTTTCAGTCATTTTCTTTCTTGCCGCCAGATAAAGTGTCTAAAGCTGAACACTGAGAAGACCTAAATTGTGATCTTCGAGAAGAGAACATCACCATGGGACCCCGCCTGGTGGCCAACAGAGCTAGGACCAACTCCCACCCACGCCAAGATCCACAAGAGAATCATCCACAGCAAACTCAACTGACTGCAGAAGTCGGTGTCGTCACCACCTCATGCTTCCTGCGAAAAGCTGAAGAACTGGCTTTTCCCACTAGGCCCAAAGTGTGCCTACAATCACACCTGCTCAGGATACTCTCTGGGGTGATAGTGCATTCTACAAATCTGCATAACATAACATACCATAACATACCATGCTGCTAGTCAGATCTGCAAGATTGCTAATCCAGAGAGTTCACCCTCCACAGCATCTGTAAGGATTATGCCAAGATTTTAATCCTTGGATATGCGGGGGCTCAACTCAGTGGCGTAACTAAACATGAGGGGGCCCCACTGCATACAACATAGACTGTCACGGTGTCATGCTGGGAAAAAACCCACTTAAGTATATATATGTTTGTTGCGATATCATCCTTTAGTGTACAATGCATATGTAATCATCTGTCTAACTGAATAAAACTCAATAAAAGATATTTAAAAAAAAATGAGGGGGCCCCACTGCAAAGTACAGAGAGAGGCCCCCCATGGACTCACTGAGGAGCTCTCAGGCCACGGTACTGTGCTGAGGGGGCTCCCTGAAGCTCAGGCAACCCCCGCATTGCAGGGGACCAAGTAAATACCTGCGGCAGATGGTTCACTTTTACTGGGTGACCTGGAAGCAGTAAGAAAGTGGATCGTGTCCCCCCACAACATCTTAAAGGTTAACGTTAGTCTGGTTAAGGAAAAATATTCCAAAAGAGAAGAAAGAACTTTAAAGCACAAATCCAGCTCATAGCAGTGCTTAATCTTTTTCCAGACGTTCATCCAGTTCTCTCTACTGGAAGGTTTTCCTATCTAGTGTTCGGTTAGAGATCCTGACATCTGTGTGAATCATTAGTCGCATCTCATGGCACATTGGGTGTACAGTTGTGCGCAGTCTAGTAGTTAAGGGGCGGAGTATCGGGAGGAAAGGGAAAAGGAGGAGTGACTGCTGGGGCAGTTAGTTAGAGTAGGGACGGCGAAGTGTGAGGAGAGAAATAAAGCTCCGTAGATAAAGACCACGGTGTCGGTCGTTATTGGGGGGTGACACGACACGACAATTGGGCACCCCCTCCATTTTTCCTTTACAAGCAATCCTTAATCTTGCAAGATTCATAGTAACACAATTGAGCCAGGGAATCAAGATTAGGAGTGGTAGCGTCAGTGGCGGGCAGACCCAGTTCTCATAAGTGAACGTTAATGTTTGTAACCCGATTGAGAAACTTAATTATGAATTCCCATGTCCTTTGTAACTGCAGACACCTCCTGCCCCCAAAATATATGGCAAATGTTCTGTGTTCATATCCCCACATGTGGGGTAGAAATGCAGGACTACCAGCTCAACGGATTCTATTCAGCCTTTTAGGGTAAAACACTGTGAAACTTGATGATTTTAGTCACCCAGCCGTAAAGAAGTTGCAATGGGCTCTACAGCGGCCCTCTTTTCTAAATTTCTAATTTATAGACAATGGACTCACTCTCTCATCTTGAATATTTTGTGTTTGTCTTCTGAATTATTTCATGTACAAACTCTTTTAGTTATTTAGCTGCTCCCTTACATGCTTCCGGTGACCCTGTTACATAGTCGCATTCTTTTTCATCATCATTCAATATCCCAGCAGCTGATAGTCTCTTTTTCCGGCTTTTCTAGTATACTTCGGCAATTTCTCTTCCCATAAATCTAAAAGTGAGGGTCCCATTCTTGCTATATATAACTTTCACAAACTACATATCACTTTCAGGTTAATGTACAATTCAGTGAATTCTGTCATGTTTATAGAGAAACCCCTTGCCCCTGTGCAATAAAAAATCACTTCTGCACAACATATCTCCATATTTTCCTCCAAAAGGTCTCTTCCACATTCTACTACATTCTTTTCCTGTTGCAGGATTTTTCTTGGGTGCGAAATGGGTGGTTAAATCAATAACACCACATTCATTCTATTTACTCCCTCGGGCAGTCTTCTGTCTTGTCCCATTTTTACATTCAAGACCCATGTTTCACTATTAATTTCTTCTTAATTAACCCCTCATAATCCCTTCAGAATTTCTTGTTTACCACTAGCGGTACTGGTGTCCAAACATCCAAATGAACTTTTACATTCTTGTCCTGCTGCAGGATATTTCTTCTTATTTCCAACCTGGCTCCAGTTTACTCAATAACACTTTATCCTTTCTGTTCTACTCTCCTTGAATTTGCCTCCTCAGGCCACATATTTCCCATTAATCTTCTTCATTCTACAACAGTTTCACCCACTTCTCTTATATCTGCTTATCTTGGTTTATCTTTAAGGCCCACTGGTCACCTCTAATCTATGGGCTACTTCCACAACTTCATGCAACCATCTGAAAGCAGGAAGAGAGAATGTAATCTTTTCGACAGTTCTCACTTATCGGACACAACTGTTCACAGATGGAAAATGTACATGTCTAATCTGATGCACTAGTCAACAAACTAGAAAGTAAAAATTACCCAACAATAATTCTACAAAAAGAGAGCCTTAAACAACAACAGAGAGTCCTGCTGGAATACAATATGAAAAATAAAACAGCAAATTCATTGGCCTAGTGTCACCACTGGAACAACAGTTCTTCACAAACTGTAACAGCGAAGTGGTGGCATACATTATCACTTGCCTATGTGACCTCTACTGTATGGGAATATCAACCACAAATAGTAAGATAAGCATTACAAAACACTAGAGCAGTATATGATGGGCCAGACTCAAGAAAGGGTTTTAAATGGAAACATATAAGGGGCCTCAACATTAAGGTGGAGTAAATCTAGCCTTTCCGCCCCTCCACCATTTTCACTCTCCCTGCCACCCTGTTGAGTAAAAGCCCGCTTTCATTGGTTTACCTCCATGAACCGTGCACAGGTTGCTGGCCATATGGTTGATACTGGGACCCTTTCTCGTTAACTAGATCTGAGCTAAAAGATTCTATCACAGATATGAAACAAGTAGACTCTTTACCACTACCAAGGACAATCTCCAGCCATGGGTTAATTCGCTGGTGGTCTTTGACAGATTATGGCCACATCCAGTGGACAGACAATGTGAACTTAAGCGTGCTCGCTATTCCAGGTATTACGACCGGGGTCTGTAGTAACTTTAAGTACAAATGGTTTTCAACTTAAAGTTTTGTTTTTTTGAATCTTTCTTAGAGTGGAATTTTGTCCAGTTATAGACTTCACTGAAGTGTCAGTTCCTTTACAGACAGAGGCACTTCTGGACTGCACTTCAAAGTAACTTTCAGGTGATGCCCTAAAAACCGCCTGAAGCTGTCAAGTCATCAAGACTTGCGTGCAGAATGACATTATGCACATACATACCCCGAGCAAAAGAGGTATAACATGCTTTGGCTTTGCGTTCTAAGTCTACTATGAAACGAGTGACACAAGATGTTAGTAAAACTTGACACCACCAGACAGCAAGATCAGACACAGCTCACACACCACCAAGAATGCATAGCATAGTATAGTACCAGGTTACGTCACTCAAAGAAAATTTAAATTAAGCCTACCCTTACCTATTGTGGATGATATATTCAGTTCCCCCCTTGGTATTGTCATGGATGTGTTGTCAATTCGAGCCGCGTATTGGTGCAGTGTGGTTTGTAGTGACACGGGGTGATAGTATGAATTTTAAAATACATTTTGACGTTTTTGTAGCTCACCATGTAAAAAATACATTGACTTTGTAAGCAAGGGAGAAAGTAGCAATACTCCTGACATAGTGTCTGTGTGTGTGATTAACACAATTTTATCATATGGGCTAGGACAAAGTCTGGTTTGCGCCTGAGCCATAGGTAACACACTGCTGTTCTTGACCATGCTCACCTTTAGAAACCTCTTTGGGTGCAAGAATAAGTTTAGGGCTTCAGTCCTGATGAAAGCCTGATCACCGGCTTTGACAATACGTTTAGGGAGAAACGTGTCGACTAGCTGGCAAGATAGATATGGTCATATTACTGTTTCTTGATATTTATCTAGTAAACGTGAGGGTACCAATAAAGAATTTCCGTTTAACTCACTCCTACAAAATGGTAGCCTTTTGCCTTTCACATAAAAGGCAGAAATACTCCTAAAACAGCACGTCAAGGCAGGGAATCTAAGAGCCTTAAATAGGCACATCTTAGACTTGTGTTGATGATAAGGAGTAACCCTATGAAGAAGCTTGTCACCTTGCGTGAATGGGGGTTTGTGTCCTTTTTAATCAATGTAAAGCTAACAACAGAACTACCCTGGTTTTGTAAACCATGGGAACATTCAGCACACCCTTTGCGCATTTGGGTATTTATGCGTTTGTGAATAGTCTAGGGAGGACAATCTATTACATCATTTAACTCTCCTTCTTCTCTATTCTCCCTTGTGCTGTATCATACTTTCCACTCGCCTCAATAAAAGTGTTTCCCCCAGTTCTAAAAGGAAAGACTCTGAAGTTTACAAATTCCACCTTTGGGGGCTCTTTTCTGGATTATTTCTTTGCTTTTAAGGATAAACCTTTTCACCGAGGTCTTCTCTTCATTAGATAGTAATATTTTCCACAAACTAGCAACAGCAGAACTTGACAGCTCACAGCCTGCCCTCAACACAGTAGGAGAAAAGGATAATGTCCTCCCACTGCCATCATCACTTCATGATATGAACATCCTCTTCAGCTGGATGTGTTTTTCTGGATCCTATCTGTTCTTCACATGTCCTTCACACTTCTCTTCCTTTCCTTATTTCCCAACTCTTTCATAGCTCTGCTTGCCTTTGCAGAACATTAATATTAATTAATAGTGATGTTATCAGCCCTCCCAGGATTTTTCTGATTGGCCACATATTGTATCCCATTGCCCACTTGAGAGAGAAGAGGGAGGGACCTTCCACAAAACCCATTAGCAATATCTCTAGAGGAAATGGGCAAGACCAGGGCCCGGCTAGAAGAAGTACCTGCTGAACAGCAGGAGACTCCAGAAGAGCAACAGCAGGAACTGTGGTCCTCCTGTGACCCATTGCAGCAGCAATTGACTAAAATACATGTGGCTATAGCACATACTGAAGCCACACTGCATCAAGACAGTGTCTGCAGGGCTGGGTCTGCTCCGGGCAGAACACCATAAGCTAGCCGAGAGACTCAAGGCGGCAGAGTCTTCCCTTGCCGAAATCCACCCAGCTCACTTAACAACTTCTCTCCAGATAGCAGAACTTACAGATAGGGTCTGTGTCCTTGAACGCAGAGCGGAGGATGCAGAAGGGCATAATAGGCGCAACAATATCCGGGTGGTTCGACTACCCGAGAGGGTGGATACCACAGACATAGTCACCTATTTGGAACACTGGCTTAAAACGGTGGTGGGTCCGGAGGGCCTCTCTGTTTTTTACACACTTGAATGAGCGCACAGAGTGTCGGCCCAGCTGCCGGCACCCGGCTGTCCTCAATGCCCGGTAGTAGAGCGGCTCCTTCACTACAAGGACAGAGACATACTGCTCCACATAGCTAGAACTACAGGCCCCTTTATAGTTAACAACAGCAAGGTCTCCATATTCCCCAATTGCAAGATGGAGGTGAAAAGGAAGAGACCATCTTTTTTCGAGGTTAAGAGGCCCTATAGGAGGAAGGCCTGCAATACTCCTTTATGTTTCCTGAAAGGCTATGAATTATGTTGGAAGGGAGGACTTATTTCTGTGAAGACCCGGCGGTGGCCTGGGAATGGATTGAATCCTATAGGGCTGGAATGCAGCCCCCGGGGGACGCTGCTGTGCCTGCACAGTTGGGGGCAATAAGGAAAAGATCCAGGAGAGGACCCCAGAGGGGCCTAGCAAAGAAACCCAGCCAGTCACAAACAGAGAGAAAAAGAGCAGCCGCCCTCCAGGCAGAGGCAACGATCATGAGAGGGTCAGGAAATGTATCCGAGTCTGGCTCCCCTCCTGTGAAGGGAACGGGGGATTATGATTCTGAGTTTTCTCAGGCGTCAGTACCCAGATGCCAGAAGTTACCCCCGGGATGGCGAATTACATCATTTAATGAGACGACAGAGGAGAACAGTGGCGCCCGCCTGCCCACACGATATCCTGACTTTGATCGAGGCAAGATGTCAGCCAACTGATATGGGTATGACCTAATGAGTTTGGAGTGGTAAGTACTGCTCTTGGACTGTAGTCTGCCCCCTATTGAAGGACTTTATCTGAACTTGGTTTGGGTCTTCTGATTCAACACGATAGTTTAATTACAGATTGGGCAGCTGACGGCTGTAAAACAGCTCCTGGGAAGGGGAGTTACAGTTCAGGGAAGTTTTACATTTTACGTTGCATCTGTTTGTTTAATATGCATGGGTGGCCTGACAGGTGTTTCTCGTGGGGCAGGAGACTGGGTGCGAGAGAGGTGGGTCAATAATGTCTGATTTTAAGGGAGGAGCCTAGCGCTTGACCAAGATGGCCGCGTGAGCTCTGAGCTCCCGAGACCCTCGTGCCCTCCGTCGTCTATCCTGTATCTAATCCTGTTTGTATGCATGGCATCGTGTAGATGACCTGTCAGGGAGGCGATTGATGCCACCCGAGGTCGAATCGCCCACCGGGAACCGGAGTTATGCATGGCGGAAGATTGAGGCCTATCTCCGAGGGATGCCAGGGGCTCGAGTTGGCAGGATGCCCGACCTCTAATTGAACAACAGCGGCCAGGCGAGGTGTGAACTGCCGGACGGAGGTCCCTATCCTTTCACTTTCACTTTCTCGCCCTTTGTCTGCTCAGCCCAGGGAGTGCTCACGGCTGCCTTATTACCATTTGGACGCTCTGCATGCCACACTGGCGACACATTGCGAGACAAAGCACTCCTGATCTCTCTCGCTGAGGGAGGGCAGTCCTGATTGAACCGACTTGCTTGAGCCCACCATGTCGGGCAAAGCAGAGGTGGACCGGCCGAAGCCTAAGGCCACCAGGCGGGGAGCCTATACTCAAGCCAATAACATGGACCGCTATGCCCAGCAGAGGGGGTCACCGGGTGCACCGAGCCAGTCCCCGGACACACAGAAGACTGCCTCACCCTTGGCCCCGGAGCTCTCACTGCAAGATGTCATGGGTGCGCTCGACGGGCTGCAGACTTCGATTGGGAGACAGTTTGATGCCCTGGCACACAAAGTGGATACCATCTTGGTGGATGTTAATCTGATCCGCGCGGATTTGGGCAAAACAAATGAACGGGTCAAATCCCTGGACGTCAAGACCACGGGCCTTGCTGATGATGTCTCGGACCTGCAGACCGAGGTCCGTAAGCTGCGGACCGAGAGTGATCTCGCCGCCCGCCGGCTGGAGGACTTCGAGAGCCGGGCCAGGCGCAACAACGTGCGTGTTATCGGGGTCCCGGAGTCATCGGACGAGACTTCCGTGGACCTGCTCGTGGAGGACTTGGTGCTCAACCATCTGCAGCCTAAGGGTCTTGGGAAGTTCTTCGCAGTTGAGAGGGCCCATAGAGTGCCGGGTGGGAGGCCCAAGGTGGGAGCCCCACCGAGGCCGATTGTCGCCCGGCTCTTTCATTTTCGAGATCGGGACGCTATCCTGCAGGCCTCGAGGGTAACGGGCCAGGTCCCCTTCCAGAACGCGTCGGTGAATTTCTATCCTGACTTCACCCAGCAGGTGCAGAGGCAGCGGCAGGGCTTCCTGGGGGTGAAGAGGAGGCTTCGGGAGAGGGAACTGAAATACACCATGCTCTTCCCTGCCAGACTGCGTGTGGTGTATGAAGACCGAACGTTCTTCTTTGAGTCGCCTGCCATGGCGGATGAATGGCTGGACGCTCTGCCTCGACGACGCACGGAAGAGGACACTGCCGTAGACGGGGACAGTGGCCGGGATGAACAAGGTTGATGTCTTCGGAACCGGACTGACTCGGACTGACTCTAGATATTGACTTGCAGTAAATACGGAGGTTGTGGGAGGACGAGGGGAGCTCTTTCCTCCCTTAGGGTACTTTTTGTAGATTTTGGGTTTGGTAGGGCGACAGGCACACTGCAAGTTGGGGGGGCTTTGTAAGCTGCAGCAGGGGTGCAGGGTGGGGGGGGTTTCCGGGATTTTGGGTTTGTTGTTGGGGGGTTTGTTTCCGCAAGGCATAGTGATTATTTCCGGAACTGTTCCATGGTGGCTCTTCGGGTGTGGGGTGGGCCTCTTTACGTTTGGGGATGGGGGGTAGGGGTTTAAGTGTTATAAGCTGGAATGTTAATGGTTTGGGGGATCGCATTAAGCGTGGGATTGTTTTGCAATACTTGAAACGGTCATTGCCGGATGTCGCCCTGCTGCAGGAGACGCATCTTATAGGTAACACGTGCTATGCTCTGAATAGGAAGGGTTATAAATTCATAGCTCATTTGGGATTCTCCTCCGGGTCCAGGGGTGTGGGCATCCTAGTCAGAGCCTCGCTACCATTTGAGGTGGACTCCACCATTGTTGATGATAGGGGGAGGTTTGTGGCGGTGGCGGGGCGGTGGGAAGGAAGAACTTTGGTTTTAGTTTCGGTTTATGTCCCGCCGGCCCTGCAGGCCTCCACGTTTACAGATCTGGGTAGGGCCTTGCTGGAACTCCCGGGGGGTATGCTTGTGGTGGGAGGTGATTTCAACGCTGTTGGCTCCGGTCTGCTGGATAGATACCCGCCCAGAGACACAGGGGGGGCTCAGAAGTGGCTTCCAGACTTTCTAGACACGCTTGGCCTCATAGACTGCTGGAGGCTCCGGCACCCCACACAGAGCCAATACACTTTCCACTCCGGGGCGCATGGTAGCCTTTCTAGGATTGATTACCTACTCACTCTGGCTGCGCATGCCTCATTGGTGTCCGAGGCCAGACACATGGCGCGTGGTATATCTGACCATTCGCCAGTGTGGGTCAGGCTGGATCTAGGTCGGGAGGGAGGGGGAAGGGTGGCCCCTATCAACCCTTGGTACTTCCGAGACCCCAAGATGCGCAGCGCGCAGGTAAAGACAGTAGATAATTTTTTCAAGGACAATCAGGGATCCGTGGACTCGGCAGTGTCGCTGTGGGAAGCATTTAAGACCGTGCTGCGAGGGGAAGCCCTCTCCCTTGTAGTGGCTGCCAAGCGGTGGAGAGATGGCGAGGTTTTGCAGGTTGAGGAGGAGATCGCGGCTTTGGAGGGAGCGTTGGAGGAGGAGGTTACAGAGGCCTCACTGCATGAGCTGTGCTTGAAGCAATCCGAGTATAAGGACCTGGTGACTAATGCCGCTAAGACCCTCAGTAGGGAACAGCAGGGCCGTCTGTATGATGTTGGTGACAAGGCCGGGAAACTCCTGGCTTGGCTGGATAAAAAAGAACCGGTTAACAGAGTAGTGCCGGAGTTGACGGGAGAGGGGGGAGAGGTGATTGTGGAACCTGAGAGGATTGTACAGTGTTTCTCGGACTATTTCCGTATGGTTTATGCCTCAGTGTCGGACAGGCCGCCCGAGGACTCGCGTGACCTCCTGCGTGATATCGCATTGCCCTGTCTCTCCGATATAGATAGGGACGATCTAGATGGAGACATAACGGTCGATGAGGTGGCGGGGGCTATCCGCGCGTTGAACTCGGGCAAGGCCTCGGGTCCGAACGGCTTGCCGGTCGACCTGTACAAGCTGTTTCCGGATAGGGTTGCCCCTCACCTGCGCGCCATGTTCGTGGAGGCGCGGCGGAGTGGGGCCCTCCCGTTGGATCAGCGACTGGCGACAATTGTGGTTATACACAAAGAGGGCAAACCCCGAGATAAGTGCGCCTCATATAGGCCTATCTCACTCCTTAACGCAGAGCCGAAAATTCTGGCTAAAATCCTGGCGGCCCGATTGATTAGGGTACTCGGTGACTTGGTCCACCCGGATCAATCCGGATTCATCCCGCACCGTAACACTGCGTTAAATCTTCGGCGCCTTCATGGTGTAATCGCCAGGGCGGGCACGCTGCGTGAACCAGCTATTGTGGCGTCTCTTGACGCCACGATGGCCTTTGACACGGTGGAATGGGCATATTTGTGGGCCGTGTTGACCAAGTTCGGCTTTGGCCACGGTTTTGTGAGCTGGGTGAGACTGCTGTATGAGGGACCTCTTGCGAGTGTGGTGGTAAATGGCCGGGCGTCGACTCCGTTTCAGCTGGGAAGGGGTACTCGGCAAGGTTGTCCCCTGTCGCCATTGTTGTTCGCCCTCGCCCTTGAGCCGCTGGCTGCGTGGATACGCTGGCACCCGGATATACGGGGACTTAGATGGTCGCCTGAACACGAGGACCGTATTTCGCTTTATGCTGATGACATCCTGTTGTATCTTGCCTCACCCAAGAAATCACTCATAGTGGTCTGTGACGTACTCACATCTTTCGGTAGGAACTCGGGTCTCGTTATCAACTGGGGTAAATCGTATTTATATGTTCTTAGTGGAGAGGTTCCACCGATCCCTCGAACGTGTTCGATCCAGGTCACTCAGCAGGGCTTCGTGTATCTGGGGATCTTTATCTCCATGGACTCTGCTGTGCGATATGAGAGGAACCTGCTCCCCCCCTAGCGCGCCTGAGGCGGGATATGGAGGGCTGGCGGAGGCTGCCGCTCTCCCTCGTTGGGCGCGCGGCCCTGTTCAAAATGATGTCTCTTCCCCGGTTCCTCTACGCACTGCAGAATACTTTGGATTGGGTACCGGCCAACTACTTTCGGGAGGTCGAAGGCCTCCAACGAACGTTGCTGTGGGATGGGCGGCCGCGAATAGCTATTGCAAAGTTGACGCTTCCATGGTACGATGGGGGTATTGCGCTTCCAGACATACGACGGTACTATTGGGCCACCCAGCTGAGTGCGATTAATCATGGGCTTTATGGCCCTGCCCTCAGCCCTGGGTATGCCATGGACAGGTGGTTGCTGCGTGGTGGTAACTATTACAGGGCATTGTACTCGCGGTCCCTGAACTCGTCCCTCACGGGGCCCACTGGAGTGGCGGTGCGTGTGTGGAAGATGGCAACTGACTCGCTGGGTTGGAAGGATAGGCTCACCCTCGCTACCCCGCTGTTTGAATCTGAGAGACTGGGTAGGCTTTGGCACACAAAAGGCTTTGACAAATGGGACTTAATCGGCATCTCCAGGGTCGGAGATGTGCTGATTAAGGGGAGGGTGAAGTCCTTTGAAGAGTTGCAGAAGGAGTATGAGCTGGGGCCATCCGAGTTTTTCCGCTATATTCAGGTGCGTCACGCCCTCCGATCAGTCCTCATAGAGGGTGAGAAGGTGCCTGAGTCCTCTCCTTTGGAGGACCGGGTCCTTGATGGCCATATGCCCGAGAGCACGATCTCGCTCATCTATAAGAAACTGATCAACGTCCGGGCGGATATGCTTCTGGGGCTGAGGGACCAGTGGACTAGGGATGGCCTCGAGTTGGATGACGAGGATTGGCAGTCTGCTGTTTCCTCTCCTAAGGAGGTTGCGATCCCGTCGCGTTTGAGGCTGGTGCAGCTTAAAATACTGCATCGAGTGTATGTGACGGGGCCAAGGCTGGTCCACATGGGATTCTCGGAGGATGGCCTATGCAGGAGGGGATGTGGTATGGTGGGTACTTTCCTGCATATCATTTGGGAATGTGGTGTCATTACGGAATTCTGGAGGAGAGTCCATGCAGTGATGGGGGAGGTGACGGGCATTGCTATGCAGCCGGAAGCGCGGTGTTGCCTCCTGAATGTCTGGGGGCCCACTGACCACGATGAGGCACAGACCCAATGGGTGACTCTGGGTAACATGGTCGCTAAGAGAGATATCGCACGATTGTGGGGCTCCGCTGGGCCCCCCACATTGACCGCGTGGAAAGAAAATATGGACTGGAGTATGCTTAGGGAGAAGACGGTCTATTGCGCTAGAGGCCGCCCTCGGAAGTGGCATGCCATCTGGGGGCGGTGGAATCAATACAGGGGGGGAATATGTCTTGCCCCTGATTTGGATCCCCCCGAGGAACAGCTTTCCTCCTAACCTTCTTTCCAGCTCAGTATGGTTAATGGACTTCTTTGGCCTCTGCTGTCCCCCTTCTTCCTCTTCTCATAATACTGTAACTGGTAGATGATTGGGGTCCTGCCTCCCCTGGGGGGCTTTCACCATGGGCATTCAGTGTTCTTGCCTTGCTGGGGGTTGTTGTGTGTCTTGTGTTTATTTAAAAATGGAATCTTTGCACTCCTCCTTCACTGTACAGTGGACACGTTTCTGTTCCTCTTTATCGAAGCTGCCGAACCTCCGGGTTGTCGGCTGAATAGCTGTGTCCAGACTTTTGAAAATAAAGGTTTTAAAAAAAAAAAAAATAATGTCTGATTTGAAATGACTACACCACATTACACGTGTAAATTAATGACATGGAACATCAGTGGGTTGGGAGTGGCACAATGTCCATAGATATTTACAAAGGTGTGGAGTGCAGAGAGCCATGCTGCAGGAGACACATCTTATCCAAAGTAAAGTGGAGAAATTGCGTAGGCGGTGGAAGGGACGGGTATTTGGCACCTCCTTCTCAGTGTATGTTAGGAGGGCAGTGGGGATGGTAGGGTACACTTGGTAGCATGTATGCCCCTAATCAGGACCAGGTCCTCTTCCTACATAAACTATCGCCCCCCGGCTAAACTAACAGCAGTATATCTACCCCTTGGGGGAGATTTTATTAGTGTATCTGATGTTCCATTGGATCGTTTGACTCCCCTATTGCCGGGGGCCCAAGCCCATCGTAATGCTGCTGGGTTAAGGGATTGGATGGAGCACTGAGGGCTGGAAGATATATGGAGGACACAACATCCCTCCACAAGGGACTTCTGCTTCTACTCACCCATGTATCAGGTACACACATGCCTGGACGTCTCTGTGTGCTCCCACACCCTTGGTAATGCTGTTCTCCTAACTGAATACTTAGGACGTACAATGTCAGATCACTGCCCCTTGTTGCTAGAGTTTAAACCCTTGGGGACCCATCCCCTAATCCCCTTATGGAGGCTTAATCCACGGGCTCTGGAGGACGTCTATTATAGGGAAACCGTACAGATCGCCATCGACAATTATTTTGCAGATAATACAAAGACGACGTCCATAGGACTGGTGGAGTGGAATGCATTTAAGACAGTGGTAAATGGACATTGCCTAGGACACTCTATAGGGGTACGGCAGGGATTACATTTAGAATTACAGACACTAGAGGACAGATTACACCAGCTAGGAAATGCGAGGGGAGCGGAGGCTGATGATCCGGAGGGCCTAATAGAGGCGCGTTCACTCTATAGCGAAGCCCTAGACCGGTTAAGGTCCCATGATCTCAGAGAATACCACATGAGAGTACAGGAGGAGGAAGGGAGGCTGGGTTGACTGTTGGCGTGGCTGGTCCGGCCGGAATTCCGGGGGTCCCCAATTACACATGTGAGAGATAGGGGTGGAGACATTGTTCACGAGCCTGAGGGAATAAATGTCCTGTTCTGCAATTATTATAGTAGTCTATACAGTACGTCGCCCCCCATTCCCATTGACTAAGCAGAGGGAATTTCAGGAAAGGCTACCACTCCGGAAACTGGAGCCCAGTCTAGGGAAGCGCTGGGTGGACCTGTGACAGATCAGGAAGTCCGAGTTGCCATTATAAGCATGGCTACTGGGAAGACCCCGAGGCCAGATGGCCTCCCGGTAGAATTCGACTCTGCCTATGCTTCGGTACTGGCCCCTAGATTAGTGGCAATATATGCGGAATCTTTAACATTTAGGTGGCTTCCAGACTCCTTGCGTGATGCAGTGGTAATTCCTCTCCCTAAGACCACTACCCAGAGGCCTTTCCGTGACACTTTCGCCAGCTCTCCATGCTTAACATGGATTTGAAACTCCTTAGTAAGATTTTGGCACTTTGTTTACTCCCACACATGTCTAGTTTGGTTTACCCTGATCAGAAAGGGTTTATCCCCTCTCGGAATGCATCCCCTAATTTGAGGGGATTGTATTCACTCCTGTTTCACTCGGAGGTCCAGGTTCTTCCGCAGGCGGCATTTTTGTTACTTGATCTGGAAAAATCCTTTGACACTGTGCAGTGGGATTACCTGTTTGAGACCATGCGACCGATGGGCATGGTGGATGATTGGCTGAAATGGATGAAGTTATTGTATGGAGGACCAACGGCACGGGTTCGAACAGGCAAAACTGTATCCAAGCAATATGGAATCTTTCAGAGGACTAGACGGGACTGCCCCCTGTCACCGCTCTTGTTTGCTCCAGCAATCAAACCCCTAGCTGTTCTGTTCCGAATGGGCGGAGAGGGAATAGGGATACCCATACGAGGAAATAAGCATATCATCTCATTATATGCAGATGATCTTCTGATCTATCTGGAGGATGCAGTGGTGGGCACTACTACAGCCCTTGAACTACTGGGGAAATGTGACCGAGTGTATAGCTTAAAAGTCAATAGAAGCAAGACATATCTGTTCCTGGTGGACCCTTCACTCCCCTGATGCCAGGAACTCCAGGTGGAACTTAATTGGGCACAATCCACTTTTAGATACCTGGGGATCTAGGTTTATCATTCTCTTGAAGATCTCTGATAAGGCAACCTTGGAAAGGCACTTCGGTCCCTTAGATCTTGTGTTCCCTTCTGGTGCTCCTTCGTCTACCTATCATGGCCCGGATCTCCTTATCTAAAAAGTTTATGCTCCTGCGCTTATTATATTATTTCAATAATCTCCTGATCACAATTTCGGTTGGCTAGTTTCATCAACTAGACTTTCTACTGAGGGACCTTATTTGGGATACAGGAAGGTGCAGAGTGTCCTTAGCAACCCTACAACGTCCTATGAGAGAGGGAGGATTAGGAGTCCCACATTTCAAACTGTATTTCCTAGCTTCCTAACTGCAGCGGGTTGCCCAATGGCTGGAAGGGATACGGTTGGAGGACATAGACCAGGGGAGGAGGGAAGTTTAATCCTCATGGCTACTGGCCAAGTTGCTTAATCCGTCAATGGACAGCTCACGCCACTCGCCAGTATTGGTTATGGCCTTGTGATGTTGGCGTAGAGGGGTGGTTAAGACGGCGGGTACACCTTTGTATTCTCCGGTTCTGACAGTGATTGGACTACCACATGGGGGACCAATTTCTATATTTACAGCTGAACAGTTGATAGTCTGCACCAAGGTGGGATTAGATACTCTAGGGGACCCCTACCACCAGGGCACTCTTACTCCCCTTGCGGATTTAGTGTCAGATGTAGACCTCCCGCTGGGCCATTTCCTCGAATATGAGGCCCTAATACGTACATTTAGAAAACTGTGGGGAGGAGATAGGGAGGAGCCTAAAATGCACCTAATGTTGCATTCTGTGTTAATCTTGGGTTAGGCTGGCCACTTGGTGAAGTGGCCGTACTGCTCGCTGTCGGAGGGATCTCGTCATCTCCTGACTCTCCTACGCGAATGCTGGGATACAATATTGTGGAGGGAGTTATCTGATCCCGAATGGGACAGAGTACTTGCATACCACAGAACAGTTTCTTGTAATACCAGGTTGAAGTATATGCAGTTTAATTATTTGCACATGACATACATGATGACCCCCATAGGCTAAGAGTTGTCTATGGTGGTGAAGCCCGCGGCTGCTCCAGGTGTGACTGTAATGAAGCGGACTTTATCCATTTGACATGGGCATGCCCTGACCTCAGGTTGTATTGTGAAGCAGTGGTGGCTGCTGTGAATGCAACCCTGGGTCATACCTTATCTCCTAATGTCGAGGTCTGCTTTCTGGGGCTCTTCCCTCCCACCCCTAAAGGGAAAGCCGGGAACAGATTTCTGTATCTGGCTTTAGTTCTAGCCAGAAGTAGAATAGCTATAGCCTGGAAGTCTGCGGCAGGCTTGAAGGTGGAGGACTGAAGATGGGCCGGTGCTGAAGGGAGGGCTTTGACCAGGGAGAAGGCGAAAGGCCTACAAAGGCGACTCATTGCAGAGGAGTGGATGGAGACCCTGGACGCTAGGGAACACCCCGAACTGGAACAGGATTCTGAAGACAGTCACCTGGATGGGTCTCAGACCAGTGACTGATGTTAGCCTGTAGCTAGAGGGTTGGTGTAGAGGGCTGGTTTCTAATAAGTGACTAGACTAAGCGGTGTACATTGTAGACACCCAAGGGCGGAATTAGTATGCTGAAATGTGATGGAGAACCCAAACAATGGGTGTCCCCGGGATCCCTGTTGTCGTCCATGAAGCTTGGAAAGTATGGTGTTGTAAGTTGAAGACCAAACCACCCCTCTGTCCCTCGCCCACCTAGTATTATCCATGCTACGATTGGATTATTCTCAGATCCGATAAGATACCAGGTTACCATGCATATGTTTGTTAACTGTTCAAGTTGAAGGATAACATTTTAAAAAGGCACCATTAGCGAGATCGCTCCGTTGGAGCTCCTACTTGAGATGAATTGGGCTACCAGATATATATAGGAAGATGAAGTCAGGAATATATATTGTAGAGGTCAGAATTGTATTAATGTTCAGAACACAGAACAGTTTATTATCACTGTTTATAAAATGGAAGTCATGTTCTTAGTTGTATGAATTGGATGATATGACAGAATCAGGCAGGATGGCAGGGGTACACAACTTGTGAAGTATTTTGTAGCATAAGGGAAACACGATGGATTGTCACAATCGTATCTGTTTACGTGCATTTATGATAAATGCCAATAAATATGTTACACAAAAAAAAACCTGTTTGTTATCCATTCAGCATGATAGTCCATTGGAGGAAGTGCACATCCAGATTGTCTGGTGCAAGGAGCTTTTTTCAAATTAAAACAAGCAGCACGTGTGCTGTTTAAAGGAGAAAAGGCCAGTTGTAGGCTTCCTTTGGTCTCTCAGCACAATGGCCTGATTAAGAACTGCATTGCTGTTATAGAACATGTTATCAACTCACTGTGTAATCTTCATACCTTGTATTCACACTCCTCGACTACTTACATATTATAACCATTGACTACTCACACATATTAGTGCCTTTTCCTGATACATATTTCATGTTACTGTTTATCTTTACAATATTAACTTCTATTTAAATATAAAACGTATAGAATTACACATGTAACGGCCAAGAAGAATAAAAGAAGCGAAAACAACATCAGTATGGGATGAACTTTAACAGAACCTCATTCATAGTAAAAATAAATATAGGGCAAATTAACCGTAAGCAGTAAAGCTGACACAGGGGAACCCCCCTAACATAAAATAGCCCATGTGAAATGAACAGCTGTCGAACGTACCATTAAACTAAAGTAATTGAGAACTGGGAATTAAACTGATGGGTCAACAAATTGATTATACCTTATTTTGTTTATCTGGTTGCAAAGACGGTCAGGCAAATTATATATTTGCCTTTCTACCTCACACAATGCAAGGTGGGAACACCTCACTGTAAAGAAAGAATTTACAAAATCCATGGCCCATTTCAACCGTAAGAGAAAGAACATGAAACTCACAGAGTTTATTCCGTTAATGACATTATATGTTGGTTTTTAAAATTATGAAAACGTTTTTTGATTCTCCTGAATGTACAGATGCAGACTTCAATTTTCATACTCATAAAAATAAGTGCTTGATAATATGTGCACATTGCTACACATGATTACTGCAACAGATCAGGAATTACTGTACTGCAATGATGAAATCATCTTAAAATAATGAAACTGGTTAAAAAATGAAAAAGAAAATGCTTTGCTGTTTTTCTCCAGTTCCACTTCCAGGTTGTGGGGTCCGGGAAACATCTTTTGGTAGCTTACCTATTTCATTACAATATTCTCTGGTGTAGCGGTTGTTTCAGGTGCAGCAATAAATTATTTTAAAAAAATTACACTTTTCCCCTTATTTAAAAACAAGAGGCTTTTTTTATTCAATTATTTTGCAATGTCGTTTTTTTTGTTATGAGGATTGTGGAGAAAAAAATATAGTAATGCTGCAAACGCACCCTGATCAGTGTATCTTGAAGCCCACAATCCTTTCCACTCAGAAAAGCCATTTGGTAACTGACTTTTTGTTTTTTGGGCCAAAAACATTTGTGCCAGAACAGAACAACACCTTCATGGAGTCCTCTTCAAGATAACTTTTATCCACTCACCCTAATAATCAGAGGCAGAAGTGTGCACCCACATTCACTGCTACACACATCTGTTAGTGTGGTTTTTTTGTTTTAGGTCTGGCCTTTTAAACATCATTAGCTGTCTCGCCAGACTATATTTTTTTAAAACAATTGTAAATAATGTACATGCATAAGTAGGCTTTTGGTCAGTGGGCTTCACCATTGGTCTGTTACACTGTCATTCACATTTTGTTTTCACTCACCACAGCATACTGTGTGAAGCAATGGGTCAGCCCACTTTATTCATTGTCTTCCTACACTTTGAGTGCACAAAATATATGCACTCTTCACATCTGCCTGAAAATCGTTCCTTTCTCTTCGTAACAAAGTTTGTTTAAAGTTTTATTTTATTATTTTTCCCTCATAACTTAAATGATGGCTATTGTTTTATTGGCACTGTGATATTGAAGCTGCCTGTAATTTGAGTGTTTGGTTTCATCGAGATTTATTCTCGTCTCCTTCACAAATAATAACAATAAAATCCCTGTCACAACTAAAAGGCTTGTTGTTTAAAAAATAACATCACTAGTAAAGCTGTTACATCTGTTTTAATTTAAAAAATTTCTTGTGATCGTATGGCAGCCACGTGTAGGTGGCCTCAAGTTTTTTTTTTTCATTTTATTTTGTGGCATTTCATTGTACTGAAAAAAAATCATCATCGCATCAGAATGGGAAGGCCGAGTCTACTGGCTTTGCCAATGCTTGTTTTTCTCTGCACGTCGTTTAGTAGCTGATAGACATTATTGGATATCATTAGAAAAAATGTCTTGCTTGAGTTCTCTTTGTTATCAAGCAATATTATCAAAAGGGATACTTTTTAATATTGTTCTATATTCGATTATGCTTGACTGTATGTCAGTCCGTTTACATCTCATGTTTCTCTTCTTGTCTTTACATGGCATTGAGAAGAGGCTGGGTGAGCACGCACCAACAGATCGAGGTGGCCCAGGGGCTAATTAACAAAAGCCCTGATCCCCAATGCGAAGTGCCGATGGCACTTACGAGCAACCACTTGCGCAAATTAAGTACTTACTAAATTACTTCCATAGTGCGGCTTTTCGTGCTGCACTCTATATATGGTTTGTGCTCCAATCAACTCTGACCTTTTACTTTACCCTTCACAATTTTGTTTCAATCAATCAATCTGGAGTTTTAAAGAGCACTACTCACGCGTGAGTGTCTCAAGGCGCTGGGAGGGGGGGGGGGGGTTGCAAGCAGCTACATAGATCATTCAAAGAGCCAGGTCTTGAGGTCTTTTCTGAATTGGTGCAGTGTCGGGCTTTGCCGTATGCAGAGGGGGAGTCTGTTCCAGGTCTTGGCCGCCAGGAAGGAGAAGGATCTTTAAACATCTCTATACCTGTGCTGCACAGTGCGTAAAATGTTACTGACAACTTTGCTACGGTACATTTTGTGACACTAGAGTAAATATCCTCCTTCTGTGCTGCCTTATGGTAGTCTGTCCAGCCTAAATTGCCAAGGCCATAGAATAGCACCACAGCAGTTGAATGAACGATGCTCTCTGGATTGTGTTAGTGCAGTCACTGTACTTGTCACCAATTAATAGATCAGAGTGATGTTCTGTGAAGAGGTATTTTCAGCAAATGCCATAATATAGATGTCTGTGTTCAACCATAACAATATATATTATAACATAAGATTCCTTTGCATTACATGGCACCTAGCCAAGAATTAAGGAGAAATACAAGACTGCCCTGCAGCACTCTGGCAAGCAGCACTAAGTTACTCTGTAGTAATTTCGGCTGGGGTCACACGTGCACTAAAGTATGTATACCCGACCCTGAGAAATTTGTGCTTTCTTCTCTGGCACAATCCTGCAGCAGGGCACGTCCTCACCACCGGCACTGTATGAAGGTTGGTGAAGTGCACGAATGAATGCATGGCTGCCAGCTGGGAAGCACAGAGGAATTAGTGAGGATCCCTACCCGGTTGTGCCAGATCTTCGGCATCCACCTATGGCCTTACTGGCAGCCCTGTGTGTTTGCTGGAGTTGTTTTGCGAGTGAGGGTAAGCCTTTCTCCTATAAGCAGTCACTGCCTACAAGCCATCTCCAACAGGGGCCTTCCTCTGGGTCTGGCCTCAGCCTCTCGTCAGGCAGGCGCACAGGCAATCTTTGGAGAGCTTCAACGCAGACATCTTTGTAGACATAGGTCCCTCAGTCATCATACCGACAAGCAGCACAAAGCAAACAATAGGAAGAGGGCTTGACACACACCTAAGTCACATGAAAAGCCTAGCAGAGTGCCCACTACAAATGTCTGCTGTGTATCTTGCACAAAGTGCTTATATTAGCCATTGCACTACTGGAGAACATTCTGATGCTACTGCATGTCTGCACCCACAGTGGCCACCTCTATCACCGCAAGATCTACTGACTGCTCTCTCTCTCTCTTATACTAGAGGCCAGTTCTCCCCAAAAGTCTATCCCCAGGTTCCTCAACCACAGGTGGTTGAACAAAGAGCGGCATGCAAAGACTCAGTACACACAGGATGGACCCTGGCTCCCGCGCAGCTGAACAATGCCTTCTGTAGTCACGGGTAATCTCTTCCGGTGCACCCCAAGTGGTGGTTTATTTGGGGATCTGTTGGAATAAAAATAGTTTGTTTCCGGTCCAAGGAGGACCTGGTCTGGCAGTTCGGGCTGGACTGTTCCCATGGAGAACAGGGTCGAGGCTGATTTGCATATGGCTGGGTTTAAACTGGAATGGCATGGGGAGCAAAAAGAATTATGGATTCAGGCTAAGATCTCTGTACTGTGCTGAATGTTTGAAATTGTTCAGAATTCTGTACATCAATTGTTCTTTTTGCATTTGTGACCCTGAATGGGACGGGTATGCCCAGACGTGGGTCCCCTGCTGTTCGTGCCACTGAAGTAAGCTAGCCTGGCTGATGAAGGGTGATACCCCGAAACCAGTCCCAGGATGTTTGCTTCCGGTCCAGGGAGTACCTGGCCTGGCAGTACAGGCTGGACTGTTCCCATGGGGAACAAGGTAAAGGCTGATTTGCATATTGTTTAAACTGCAATGGCATAGGTAGGAAAAAACGATGGATTTAGGCCCAGATCTCTGTACTTGTCCATCAATTGTTCTTTTTGCATAAAAATAGAAGCCATCTGATTCTTAAGACTTTAGAGGCGGGAAGCAAGCTCTCTGCAGACACATCCATTGCTGCACCAATGAAATGGGTCATATACCAGTGACAGAGTCATGAATGACAGTTAGAGCCAACCATCGGCCAATGAATGTAAACTGGTCAATATGTGAGTGATGCTTAGAACAACCAATGACTCGAGGTGAAGGGGTAGTCTTTTGCCCTATTCTCTCTCTATCTCTCTTCTTAGAGCATACTAACTGTGTGAAAAACGTAATGGTGTGCATTGACAGACCAAAAAAACATTCTCCTTTTCAAGCAATATTACATTTCTGAAGAGGAGTATAGCCTGTGATTGATTTACATAATTGAAAGTAAGTTTCTCATCTTATACGATAATTGCTCAACCTTTTTTCCTGTAAAAGTGCATAAGTTATATTCGACAAACACTAATTAAAACTGCCGCAGGTTTGTCGAAACATACCATGCTATCTCCTGCAGAACCCCATGCAGAATGAAAAAGAAAACTGTTAGTAGGACAAACATGTGCCTGCGATAGATCATAAATCTTAAGAATTGGGACTATGGCTTTTCACTTCTCCTAATAGAGCTTTTGAAGCAAGCCCCGTGCTATTCAGTGACATGAGCGAACATTTGTGGGTTCAAATTTTGTTTGAATTTGCCATTAAAAGGGAACAGCTATTTTCTTATGGTTATAGACATTAGTCACGTGCCCATTCCGATAGACTGAGTTTCCCTTGTTTTTTTGTGATGGAAGATTCAGGCCAACGTATACATCATATTATTCTAATATTAACTTGCTTTTAATCAATAACCAAATGAGTTTTTTAAGTAGTATATTAATCCTGACTTTGGGATTTATCACCAGCTCTTGGGAGAAAACTAGGGCACAAATACAACACGACAAATCTAAAGATGAAGCCGGTTTTATGTTTGAAGTGCTTGTCGTGGGCAAGAAGAGGGCACTGCATTTAGAATAATGTTCTGAACTGTGTCACCCAAGCAGTGCATTTAATTCATGGAGGTCGTTGCATGGGCTTGTGGACCAGGACTTATTTGTTTTCATCAGACTTTGACCCCGAGCAAGAAAGAGAAAAGCAAAGAACGAAGAAAGAACAAGCAATATAAAGATAGGAAAAAAGTGAGATAGCGAAAAAACTGGAAGAAAAAAAACCTGAAAGCGCCAGATAAATAGTCAGGAATTGGAGGATGGCAGAAGAAAGAGGCTTGAACCTAAAACAAGGCTCGGCTAATATGCAGAACATCAGCAACGTCGGCAGCGGGCTCCTAAGAAAAACCTTTGCTCCCTGTACTTAATTAGTTTAGTTTTTTACTAATTAGGTACTGCAGCAAAGTTGCCACATTTCTGCGTTTTTTGTATCCTCAAAAAGAGTTTGTCCTCTCACAGTCTTCGCTTTCAAGAGCTAAAAATGTGAACATAAAAGCATCACCCATTAAACATTCCTTAACATGCAAACAAAACCAACCAACTAGAAGGCTATGAATGCAGAAGGTGCAGCCATTCTCTGTTCCTGCAGGTGTTGAAGCATAGTCTCTTATTAGTAAACTATATAAAAGCCATCAGGCTGAAACGGTTATCTGTTATCATCTGTTATCTATTCTTATCTGCCCGGGGATGGTACAATCCCCGGGGGTACGTCTAGGGTAGACTTTTGGGCCAGGGATAGCGCTCCTTGAAGAGGCCAAGCCCAGTAGCATAACAAAAGCCCCCACAGCGACCGTGGTGCGGGGCCCCCGACCTCCAGGGGCTCTATCCAACACTGGCAGGCTCCCGGCCTAAGAGCTTCGGGCTGGGTGCGGAGCGTGGGGGGGGGTCCTTCATGTACTTTGCAGGGGGGCCCCCTCAAGTTTCTTTATGTTCCTGGCCAAGCCCTCTCCTAAGACCCACTTGAGATCTAGTCTGCGAACATGCGTGAGGCCCTTGGGCTCCGAGGTGCTAGCCCCGTGATGCTGTGTCTTTCTCGCAGTGCATTTGCATTTATTACACGCTGTGCTTTTCTCTAGTAGGCAGTAGCAGCTCCTCGAGGGAGTGCTGCGGGGCAGTGGGGCGGGGCAGGGAAGGGGCAGGGTGGGGGTAGTAAACTACGTATGCAAGAGTTTTCTACCCCCCACCCTGCCCCTCCCCGCCCGGCCTCACTGCCCGCAGCACTCCCTCGAGGAGCCGCCACTGGGCATGTCAGCACTCCCGTCGCGCCTAGTTAGAATAGACCTAGAATTACTTCTCTTCTAATTTTCCCTGTGCTGTCCATGTCGTCTTCTTCCTAGAATACATTGACAGGAAGTCACGGCAGAGTCTCACTTGTCTATAACAGTTCGAAAGGAAAGCACAAACTTCAAGGACTTTGACCCTAAATCACATCTGGTGTCTGGAAATGAACCATAAGAACAGGGAAGCTCGAGACCCACTTAGAATGCCAACTGCCATGCAGCCAGTCGGGCTGTATGTCAAGGTGGAGAAGCTCTGCAAGACTTCGACCTAGGACCAGGACTGGGGGCTAAGGTCTGTCAGCCTCCCAGCTGGTTAAGGGGACATCACCCAGGGAAATCCAAGACCTCCTGCCCTGGAGCACCAGTGCCTGCCTGCTTGCCAAGACCACTATGCCCTATGAGGAAAAGGACAGCGCTAGGAGGAAGCGAGGTCCAATGGGGGTCCCTGGCAAGCGGATGTGCTTCACAGGGTGTAAGGAAGCTACTGCTGCACCGATTGGGTCGTCGCCCGTGTGCAGATCCAAGTCGGCGTCCTATGACAGAGTGGGCTGCCATGAATCTAGCCATTGCTGAACTGATCTGGCTATCAACTATGTGTGCAGATTAAAGTCAGTGACCTTTTATGACAAGTGGGTACAGCCATCCAGACTGAATTATTGCTGCGCCGATCAGGCCGTTACCCATGGACCGAGTAA
Organism: Triturus cristatus; assembly: GCF_964204655.1. NCBI lineage: Eukaryota > Metazoa > Chordata > Amphibia > Caudata > Salamandridae > Triturus > Triturus cristatus. The sequence goes on from NC_140589.1 coordinate 1,311,859,744, forward strand.
AGTTGGCAACCACCAGAGGGGGCTGCAGTGAAGAGCAAGGATTGTTGCCAGGTTTTGCCAATGTCTAGAGGGAAGTATGCTGTGGAGAGCTGTAAGTGTCCAGGCCTCAACTAAAGTATCGTAACTCACGCAATTGTTTCCCTACCTGTGAAAAGGATAACAGTAACTTATCGTATCGTCAGCAAGCCCAGGGGAACTTGTTCTGCCTCATATCGCTTTAGGCGCTGGAACACTTTTGACTTTGGAAGAGTCGGAGTGGGACTCCTGAGCTCGAACTGCTAGTGCGGCCTAACTTGAATGACACTTATTGTGAATAGGGAATAACTACTACCATCAGAGAGAGGGAAGTGGGAGCACTGACCTCAGAGGACTGTGTCAATATTTGCATATGCCACATTTTTCTTTGTGTTTATATTTAAATACTTCTGTTTTCATAAAAGCAAGAATTTGAATGGACAATCTATTATTAATGCTATTGAATGTATTTTGAATTGTGAGCCTGTGTTAATCCTCTGAATCTACCTCCCCCCAAACCCTCAAGAAGTATTGCACTGCTTGAACCACACTACCACTGAGTGTGCTGAAGGGGTACGTGGCCCATTTTCTCAGGACTCATAGTAAGTTGGGCCATGGGACATCAGGAGTAAAAGGTATCGAACCCCACGTTTGGGCTCTGTAGCTCCTGCTTGCCATGTGGCCCTCTAAAAGGGGGTTCTTACAATAACGTATCCAAGACGGCCTTTGAATTATGTTTCTTTTTAGTTCTTAAAATTCAAGATGGGGATGGAGAGGATTTATGAGATAGCTCCCTTTTTGGAGAGCATTTAAGAAGTAGTTTCCAGGAGAAAGGTGCACCACAATGCTTTCAGAGTATTTCTTGCCATGTTCAACGCCCATTCAGTTATTTTTTCCAGACCCTTTTTGGAGTTTTTTTATTTTAATACTCTTGTTTAGACCACCTTCCCGTGTCAGTCAGTCAATTTACTTTATTCGATCAATTAAAGATCAAAAAAGAAAGAAACAATACAAACAGATAGTCACATTACTTAAAAATACAGGGTACAAATTCATCAATTACAAATATGATACATTAACAGAGGTTAAAAATTTTGAAAAGGACCTACATTCATAGGCTCCATTCTAAGTTAAAAATAATAAATAAGTTATAGAAGTAAAAATATCTATTTAAAATATCTCACAGGATAGAAGACTCCACGACTAAAAACCACCCTCCGTCACAGTCACATTGGTAGTGTTAACACTAGGCCATACACCAAAACGCTTCTTGTTAATGCGAACAGATGCCACTAAAAAATTCGCTACATTGAAAGCAATAGTAATATTAGGCAGGAGTTGTAGAAACAGAAGCGCTGGCCGAACCTGAACAAAACCAACAACTTTTAATAAAGGCAACAAATATTTTGACCTAATCTGAGCATAATGTTCACAAAACATAATAAAATGTAGTGTGTCTTGACAAGAGAAATTGTCACAATCACAAGGGGTAGCATTCTCAGGAGTGGCCCAAATGGGATAAAATCCTAGCACAAAATGTATCAGGTTTAGACGAAACTTAATTAGGAGAGACCTATGAAGTGGAATGGTTACAAATGTCAGATAAGGTTCAAGACCGGGGACAGTTATTAGCCCGTAGTTCCTTCTCACTAGTGGCTTAACTAATTCTGTGTCCTCCCTATCGGTCATAAGACGTGTCATTAGTGCAGTCTTGATCCCCATAATATCCTTTTTGTTAATACCATCCGGGGAATCAAATAGCTCTGGTCTGCCTACTGTTACCAACATATTTTTAACATATGCTAACCATGGAATTCTGTGGGCTCTATCCAGAGCAAGGCAATCCTTGAGTATCTGATGAGTTAGAGGAATCTCTTGATTAAGCCAGGATTTTAGCCAACATATCACAGGGGCCACTTTGATTAAGTCTTCGACAAACCCCATGCCCAGTTCAGAGTGTATTGTAAAAGTGGGTGTGGACTGGGGAACAGACAGCAAAGCTCTAAAAAACTTATTTTCCGCCATCTGAATAGTGTCGGTGATGGTATAGTCCCAAATGGCAGAGCCATAGGTGGCTATTGCCAACGATTTTGCTTTATACACTTTCAGAATGGCCTCCAGGGGACAAGCTCCCAGCCTTTTTGCAAAACGAAGTATAGCTACAGCCGATCTAGCCAAAGAGTTGCCTTTTTGTTTGTATTGCGGGCGCCATGTGCCTTTCTCATCAAAGATAACACCCAGGTAGGTGAAAATTGGGACCCTTTGGACCTCGTGGCCTAGACAAAAAAAGGTTTTGCATTTCTTTTTCCTGCTGGCCGGACCGGTGACCATAACCTGTGATTTTTGTGTGTTAATTTTCAGGTCTAATGATGTCATAAAATCACCGAAAGAGGTCAGTAATCTGTCAAGAGCCACCCCTGAGCGTACCAAAAGCACGGCGTCATCCGCGTATAGGAGAACTGGGATCTTAGTCTCTCCTACACGAGGTACATCCACCACTGTGTTGGCCAAGGCTGGGCCCAAGACCTTCCCGTGGATTCACTGGCATTTCTGTCTGATGTCATTCAGTAGCTCTAATTTCATCTGGAGGCTTTTTTCTGAACTTGTGGGTTTTTTCTCTTTCGGGGTTCATTCTTGAAGGCAGCAGTATGTGCTGTACACATACTGTATGGCACTGTGGCTATTGGAAAGGGTCATTCATATCTCAGGCAGATGCACTGGAAAAAGGAGGCTTCAATAATATAGCATCCAGCCCTTGGCAAGAGGTGTGTTTTCAGCTTTTTTTCTCAATTGCCGGAAAGTAGGTGCTGAAATGATGATGATAGGGATGCTGTGCCAGATCCTGAGAGCAAGCACAGAAAAGGCATATTTTTTAGGTTTCCTTTCAGGATGAAGAGAGGTAATTGACAGTTTGTCCTTATTTATGGCAGCACATGTTCATGCCTGCAGATGACACACAGATTCTCTTCAGCCTGAAAGGAAATGCAGGAATCCCAGTGTTAAATATTGCATAAGCTCAGGAGACCACTGGGTGGCGAATGAGTGTTCATTTTTTTAGAACTAAGGGCCTGATTTAGATCTTGGAAAACGGGTCACTTCATCACAACGGTGTTGGGTATCCCGTCCGCTGAAATATAAATCTCATGATATCCTATAGGATTTATATTTCGGCAGAAGGGATGATATCCGTCACTGTTGTGACGGAGTAACCTGTCCGCCAAGATCAAAATCAGGCACTTAATTCTGAAAAATCCTAAATCTTCTTGACTCAGTCCAACAATGTTAACTGGTATTGTAGACTGTAATTCAGCTACAAGGTGTTTGTGGGACATTATTTCACAGGACAATGTGCCAGAAGCTGGAACTCTACTGACCATGCTTAAAACCACACCATTTAAAATTCAACAAATAATTGCAGACATGTTTTTGTGTCTAGCCAGCCTTGTACAAGGAGGCAAATTTTGGTTTTGACCTTCTGAATGCCATCTATATTCTCCTAAAGTGTCAGGAGACTGAATTGAGGGTGGCAGTGTACTTTATAAATCTTTTACAACATAACATCACATGATATAAGATAAGATTTATCTCAGCCTATATCGCAGGAAGATGTTTGCTTGAAACCATTCTTAAACCTATTATTATACCCCATTTGGGGGCCACACGGCAGACAGAGGCTACTGGGCCCCACCTGTTGCGGCTGAGGTTGTTTGCCACTAGTGTCCTATGGTCCATCCTGCCAATACTCAGCAAACCAGGCCAAGTATACCCCTTCTGTAGTTGATTTCAAGGGTAGCAAAAGCAAGCAGTCAAAGACTTCTCAGGGAAGTAGTGTGGGGGCAAAAGCTCAGAACTCAACAATCAGACAGCAGACACAATAAGATGCTGTCCAGCACAGTGCTTTTCTTGTAAAAAGAGAAATACTTTAATTAGATGACAAAATAGAATACTGCACACAGTAATGAGGCTCAAATACACAGTTCCTCTACTCAGTATGAATGAGGTGTTGGTGCTTGCACCTGCTTGGGACTCTGATCAGATGTAGTTATACCCAACCTGCTACAGGAACATCCCATTATGGCAATAACTCACTTATGTCTATACAGAATATCTTCAAAAAAGGAATATCCGGCAAAATTCAGGACAGGTGTAGTACACTACAGGACTATAAAATCAATGGCTCAGTCCAGGGGCCAATAGATTCACTTAGTCTTGTATCTTCCTAAGAGTTTGGGCCGCCCACTGGTCAGGTTGAACTATTCAAGTTTTATGCTAAGATACAGCCTCCCTGGCTTTTCGGCACAGCCCGTGTTACCTCTCTGGTTGAAGCGTATGTCGGTTGTCAGTGCGCCTCACTTTTATATGGCAAAGTTCTCTGGCAGCGGGAGCAGCGTTGCAGAGGTAGCTCGTCTTTTGGATCATGTCAGAGTTGCAGTACAGCAGGCTGGGACCAACGATCAGCCTTGCTTCTCATGATCACTTAGTAAAGCAGTGGGAGCAAGGTTGTACGGATGGCCCTGCCTCTTGTGTGCACCGGAGCAGTGGCATGGTGGGCTGTAATAAGCGGTCATCTTCTCCTATGAAGTTGCAATCTCTGGGCCTTCGGGGTAGTCTTGGGATGCAGCGGTGGTGGTGTCGGATCGCACTACTTACAGCGATGGGAGCAGACCCTTCAGGTCACGGCAGAGATGTTGGGTGGCTTACTGATGATGACAATGGTTGTGGCTCTACATAGTTTGTCAATTGAACAACACAGAGAGGTAAGAGCACCCTCATTCAGCTCAGGGCAGTACTGGGAGCACATCCATGCATAACTTGACTCTTTCTGGGTGTCCCACAGACTGGGAACACAGCTGGGTTTCTCCTCCTGGAAACTCTGTTTCTGGAGGGAAGAGCAGCTAGGCAAGCTTCTAGGTTCTGATCACTGACATAATATCGACCACAACAATATCATGAGACATAAATACTGTGTCAAAAATATACGTAACAAAAATATCTGAATTTTTTTAGATTGACACTAATATTGTTAAAACATTTATACAAATTTAGATTTCTAATAATATATATATATATATATAAAATCTTAAATATTTTAATATATAACAATAATTTAATGTAAATTAAATACATTTAAGTAACATTTACTACTATATCGGAATATAAACGTATATAAACATACACACATAAATATATATGTGTGTCTATGTTTATATAAACATATATATAACACTTATTATTAGGTAGTTATAGTTAGGACCAAAGTTTCCATAGGAAAAGCGTTTTATTTTTGCCAATAACTTTGGCAGCGCTTGATAGATTTTCACGAAATTATCAAAACACTTCCCCTCTTTGGTTCAGCTGCTGTGTTGAAAGTTTCAGGGAGATCTGTCAAGCGGGGGCTGAGAAAAAAGGGAGGTCCCAAAAAGTTTTTTTCCTATTTTATGTCTATGGGGATTTTTCATTTTTTTGAGCACGACTAAAGCCCGAACCGCTGAAAGGAATTACACCAAATTTGGCAGAACCCTAGATGTTGGTCCAGAAAGCATGCTGTTTGTGATTTGGTATAAATCAGTTTTTTTAAGAGATAATAAAGATATTTAAGTTTAAAAAATATAGATATCTGGGGACGCAAGTCCTTGCAGTGGACTCGCGTATCCTACTGAAGACTGATTGGCTGCCAACACTTCAACCAGGAAGTGTTAGCAGGTATCTTGGGACTCAGTTTGCAGCTGAGTCCCAAACAAAATGTAAAAAATAAAGAAAAGGGGGAAGGGTCGGAATACCTTGATGGTGAGGGGATTCCACAGGGACCCAGCCAGGGGTTAAAAGTATTTTTTTAAATGTAATTTTGCTGAAAATTTGCGGATGGACCTGCGGATCCACAGCAAAATTGAAAAAAAGACTTGCGGGCTCCCGAGCATCTTTTACAGGAAGCCACAATGTGGGCCAAATTCCGGGGGCAGTGTTTTATAATTATGCAGGAGTGCCCATGCGGCACCCCTGCGCCACAGGGACTACCACCTCCCTGGGGCAAACAATAATACACAAATGCAGGGGGGCCGCACGCTACCCCCCGCAGCATCGGAAACCGCCATCTCCCCGGGGCTATTTATTAAATTAGTGTGGGAGAGGGCCTTATGGCCTCTCCCGCAGCCCCACGGGACCACCACCTACCTGTGGCTTTATGTATGAAGAAAGCGGGGGGCTACCACCTCCCCGGCACTTTCAATTTGAATAATGCGGGGGCCGAGCGGACCCCCCGGCAGCTCCAGAGACCGCTACCTCCCTGGGGCTTTAACCAAAATAAATGCAGGGTGGGCCGCACAGCCCACCACAGCCCTGGGCATCACCACTTTCCCAGGGCTTAACTATAATTGATGGGGGGGCTGCACTGACCCCCCAGCCCCAGGGACCGCCAACTTCCTGGGGCAATTAACATAGAAATGCAGGGGGTCCACATGGCCCACTGCAGCCCTGGGCACTGCCCCCTCCCGTGGGCTCAAAAATTATAATGGAGGGGGTGCGTTGCGGACCGCCGGCCCCGGGGACCACCACCTCCCCGGGGCTAAACTAAAGATTGGGGAGCGGTTGTGCAACCCCCCTCCTGGAGCCACAGATGGCCCTAGGGACTGCCACCCCCCAGGGCCAGCTTCTGCTATATCCTGGGGTGCCCACCCTGGGACATAGCTGTTTGCTATGGCTTGGTGGGAGCTTTACCACTCCTGCCTCAGCACAAAAAATGCTCTCGCTTGCTGAAAGTGAGAAGGATTGATTTGACAGAGAGGGAGCTGCATGTTCAGCAGCCCCCTCTGTGTCAAAGCAATGCCTGCTCCAGCCGGCTCGGACTGCAGGGGCCTTGAGGCTCCCACCGCATCCCCAACATTGCTAAATGGGTGCCTTGGGTGGGACCAGGGTACCGACATCCGTTCGGGAGGGGGGCCACTCTGCCCCCCTCCCTTCAAATGTATTAAAATAATATAAAAAGAAATAGGCCGTGGCCCAGTGATGGGGTTCCTGGGGCCAAAATCAGCCTTAAGAGGGGGGCTTTTTTTTAAAGGGCCAGGCCCCTAGGGAATGCGATCTCTGGGCCAAAATTGGACCCAGGAGGGGGGGCCGCATGGGCCCCCTCCCCCATTTAAAAAACACCTGACCCGGGAGATGGTGTCCCCAGGGCTGAAACTGGCCCTGGGACCTCCTCTATAAAAACTTTCTTTTAAAACACTAGCAAGTCACCGGAGGCCCTGCCCCATTTCTCCACCACCCTGCAAACTTGCCTCCTGACAAACTGCTATCTAGGGGATGCAGTCTCCTTGGATGCTGAGGGTCCTTGAGGGCCAACACACCCTCCAATTACCTCCAGTAAGTACCAAACAGCACGATTGCTGAGAGAACTTCAGCGGCCATACCACCTTTCTCCACTACTCTGCAAATGTGCCTCCTAGCACTCTGTTTGGGGTAATAAAGTCCCCTTGGCTGCTGAGGGTCCAATAACGTACTCCCCCACAATGCACTGCTCATTACCTCACATATTACATCACTCATGAAATGGTCAGTGACATCACTGATGACATCATCAACAGAACCACTAATACCCCCACTCACACCCCATACAACCTCTTGTATACCCACTCACACACTCACACAACTCACATATCCATTCACAGAGCCATACCAGTACTCACACATTAACACACTCTTCCATAGAGCCACTCATTAACTTGTACAGCCACTCATAAAACAAAACCCACTTATTTACCTACACAGTTACTCACACACCCACTCACTCACCCATACAAGCACTCACACACACACCCACATAAACACTTACATAGCCATTTACACATCCATACAAGCACTCACACATCCACTCACTCACCCAAACAGCCATTCAGAGACTCACTCTCCAATACCGCCACTTACACACCAACTCACTTAACCAAACAGCCACTGAAATGTCCACTCACTCGCCCATACAGCCACTTACACACCCAGTCACTCACTCATATAGCCATTCAGACACCCACTCACTCACCTATGCAGTCACTACACACCCACTTACCCACCCATAGAGCCACTCACACTGCCACCCACTCACCCATAAAGCCACTGACACACCCACTCACTCACCAATACAGCCACTCACCCATCTCACTCACTCACACAGCTACTCACACACCCATTCATACACCTATACAGCCACTCACACACCCATACACACAAGGATGCTTACAGTCACACAACCACTCACTTAATATATGTTAAAAGCAGTATCACTCAGTAGTAGTGCACCTAGTATAGTAATTTAACTTTTGTAGTAGTTTAGTATATATGTTTAACACTCATAAACTCTTAGAAAATGATTACACTCCCTGGATGATGTCATGAGTGATGTAATTTGAGATGTCATGAGTGATGTCACTGACCATGTCATGAGTGATGTAATATGTGAGGTCATAAGCAGTGCATTGCAGGGGCGTAAGTTCTAGCTAGCTCAGGTAACTATACCAGCTGAATTTCATGGGAAATCTGAGCCTAACTATAATGTCCCTGTAACCTTCTGTTTTTTCAGTGAATATATATATAACGTAAAAAATGCTAACAAATCAAATGCAAAACATGTAATAAAGTTCTGAATTAATTAGATTTAAAATACAAATAAATACATTTACTAAAACGTTTTGTTAAATGATATAAAAAAGTATACATATATTTTAACAAATATAAAATTAAACAAATAATAATATTAAATAAATGTAAACAATATTAACAAAAAGTATTGCCGTCTCAGAATAATAGATATATTATTCCCACTCCAGTCTGTGCAACAGTAGGGAAAACATTTGACTCCGGAGGGGTAAAATTTACTATTCCCACTCCAGTCTTTGCAACAGTAGGTTCAGCGTTGGACTATGGAGGGGTGAAATTTACTATTCCCAATCTAATCAATGCAACAATAAGGAAAGCGTTGGACTCTGGAGAGGTAACATTTACTATTCCCACTCCATGCTGTGCAACAGTAGGGAAAGCATTGGACTCCAGAGGGGTAAAATTTACTATCCCCACTCCAGTCTCTGCTAAAGTAGGGAAAGTGTTGGACTTCAAAGGAGTAACATTTACTATTCTCACTCGAGTATGTGCAACAGTAAGGAAAGTTTTGGACTCTGGAGGTGTAAAATATACTATTCCCATTCCAGTCTGTGCAACAGTAGGAAAAACGCTGGACTTCAGAGGGGTAACATTTCATTATTTCCACTCCTTTCTCTGCAATGGTAGGGAAAGCATTAGACTCCAAAGACGTTACATTTACTATACAGAGGGGTAACATTGGCTATTCCCACTCAAATCTGTGCAACTGTAGGGAAAGCGTTGAAACATAACCCTATTAATGTAAAACAAATATAAAACTCTTAATATAAACTTCATTATTTTAACCAAAAAAAGTGAATATATATATATAAATATATATATAAGGTTTCCTGCTACGATAAGCAAAAACACGCTCTCAGAAAGGTACAGCTAGTGGGAGTTTATAGCTATAGCGTTATCTTGTGAATAAACTCCCACTAGCTGTACCTTTCTGAGAGCGTGTTTTTGCTTATCGTAGCAGGAAACCTTATTGACTTTAACTCGGCGGTGGGATTGGCAGAGTGCAATACGCCACCTGACAATGGGATATGGATCCCGGAAACAAATCCTCTTGTGAAGCAACTGAATAAATATATATATACATATATATATATATAAGTAATTAACAATTTTAAAACATTGTCCATTAAATATTACTTTAATAACTTACCACACTACACCCCCACAAACCTACCAGCCCACACTCAAAATATAACTAAAATAAATAAATGTAACAGAAGTAACATAGTGAATAACTAATTAAATATTAATTAATAAATTAACAATAAAGCATTGATTAATCAATTAAATATGAATTATTATTATTCATTCATTAATTTGTTTATTTATTAATAATAACTTCCCACCCTGTACCCCCTACAAACCCACCAACCTGCACCTATACAATTATTACAACATGTACACAATTAATAATCAATTAAATAATTATTAATACATTATTAAATAATTGTTAATTATGACTAAGTTAACTTTCCACCCTATACTCCTACAAACCCATCAACCCGCACCTAACAAATAACTTAAAGATATATCATTACACAATTTACATAATTAATAATCAATTAAATAATGAATAATAAATTAGTAATTAATTATTAATTAATTATACGTAATTACCTTCCCACCATACACCCCTATAAACCTAGATACCCACCACAACAACATAAATTACTATTATATTTAAATTAAAAAATATAAAACACTTAAGATTATAACCTATACTTAATAATATTATTAACAATTAGACAAACAATAATAACTCAAAAAGTTTATATATGAACTAACACACATAAAGATGAATAAAAAGCAATATCTTTTACAACTATATTATCGAAAATGATATTTACAATTATATTCTCGAAAACAATATTACCTAAAAAATCGATATTCTTGACAACAATGTATCTGTATCACGATATTGTTATGCCATGATATTTTTTCTCCGATATTTCTGCAACCAATATTTGCAACTCAATATTTTGTCCAAACACCTCTAGACTCTAGGTAGACCCACAGCTTTTCCAGCAAATTGTTCTGACTTCAGGCGATATCTCCTCACCGCTGGAAGACTGATTGTCAGACAGATAGTAGGGTTGCACACAGCTCTCTGATTACTCTGAGAAGAATTCACATATTTTGGTTCAGAAGAACTTGTAACCATTGCAAAGTGAGGTGGTTTGGGCCTGATTTTTTTACTAATTTCCAGACAGGAGATGTTGATCCGCTTTCTAAGTTTCTCAAACGGGTTTGGGGTGCTCCCTTTCAAGTGTCATTTTCTGGCTATAGTACAGACACCGCCTTTGTGCAAGGTGATGGCTCTCATAGCAGGTAGAGATAATGTTGGCTCCAAGCAGAAGTATCCACAGAAGGGCACAAAAAGTGTGAGATCGCTTCACCTGGCTGTCATCGACCATTGTGAGGTGGTAATCAGGTACAGACACCAGGACAGGTCTTTCTACAAACTTCCTTACCTTTGACAACGGAATGTTTTAACTCACCCTCTCTTCCTCATCTCCCACCAAATGACAGTAGTCCGGAAGGAGTAATCAGCAACCACTTGCTAAAAGGACCTCATGGAATTTCTAACATTAACCCTACATCCATCCTTTCTCAATTCAGTGTCTGAGTCTCCACCCTCCAGTCACAGAAAAATAGGGAAAACACTTACGCTGTCTGGAGAAGATACATCGATCCTCTATCTTGTGCAATGTTAGACCCAGGAGCTAACTAAAATGGATCCTATTAGTCACACTGATCATACTCACACTAAATAGGGTGTCTTGCTATGGCATCTGTACCCTACAACCCTCCCCTAAGCACACACACTCACACACTCAATACACACTTTATCACCACTGTATGCCATTAACCCAAGACATGAACAGTAGGCCTATGTTGCTACAGAGGGTTTGCTTGGTGCACCCTCCTAGGTCACAGATTAGGTTCTGGCTTTACCATAGGCAGGTTTAGGTATAGGCCTCAGTGCACACAATAGTCAGGATACCAAATTCACATACAGTCAGGCACTCAGAGTGTCATTCACATCTGTATACAACAACAGGACATTCCCGCCCCAACACATATACAGCAGATTTATTGTTTATAATTTTTTCACACTGGTAATAGAGATGTTAATGGAAATATTCTAGCCCATATTACTATAATTTTCTTAAAAAGTAGAACAAATTAATATTTAAGCGTTTTAGCTACGTCCAACGGAAAAAAAACTAATTTGTAATAAAAAGGTTCTTTATTTCTTACCTGTTTGCTCTCCATTTTGCACTACTGCACAGTTTTGGTGTATTGCATGTTTCCCTGTTACACATGCAGTAAGAAAGAAGTGCAATGGGCGCTTGCTCCCACATTGCGTGCCCCCAGGGCACTTTGGTATTACAGAAGGGGCCGCAGACGCTGTGCAGCCCCTTCTATAATACGGATTGCGCTAGTGCACAAAAAGCACCAGCGCTATCTTCAGGGGGCATTCCCTCATTTGCATGGGGGTGTCCCCCTATCAGATGAGGGAATCCTTTTGCCTCTGCACCCACACCGTATTACAGACGAGGGAGCAGAGGCAACGAAGCTCTCAGAAGGCACACTGACAGTGCGCCATCTAAAAGGCGGCACACTGTCTGTGAGCCCCCTGATAGCAGCCCTCTGGACGGGGGAAAGGGGGTCCCCTGGTACCCCCCAGACATCGCCTTACAGGCGGGTGCAGTCATCAACTGCACCTGCCTACAAGGAGATTTCTATTCCCCTTTTAAAGTACAGGCGGGTTGCCGCCTGCACTGAGAAAACACGGAGAGCGGCTTTAAAGCATGCCGCTCCAGTTTTCACAGGAATGCACTGTCCCCAGGATAGTGCGAGTTTGCAGCTGCTTTGGGGGCAGCGCATTCTATTTACTATGACCAGGGCACAAGTCCTAAAAAAAGAAGCGGGGGGACTAACCACGTTAGGCAGAATGCAAGTGAAATCATGATGCGTGCCATCACAGCGCATTATGTCACCACGAGTGACATTGCACATGACATCACAGGAAGTAACATCACAAGAAGTGACATCAGATATTAAGGCATCACACATGTGTTTATCAGGTATATCATGAGTAATTTAAGCGCATTATGAGATTTAACAAATGAGATTTAGCATTGGGGTTGGGCCAAAAAAGTGGCGCAATCCCGACGGAAATCTCGGCCTCAACTAATACATTTATTTTTTTGAACCCTGCCACAAACAAATGAATCATGGTGGTAGATCTGATATGCTTAATTGGTTGCAAAGTCTACATTTTAAAATATTTTGATTGGGTTAAAGCATCTTCTGTGAAGGTGCCCAGTAAATCTCAGGGAATAGTAATAATGGTGCAATAACTCTGGTGGTTAATGCACTTGCTAGAGAGATCTGTGTTTTATAAAGTCCCAGATTTTAATCAAGGTAGTAGAGAAGGTAAATGGGTTGCCTGCAAAGCACATCATCTAACAGGCAGATGACAGGTTTTTATTTTATGTAGATAGTAAAGTGGGTTTCTACTTTTAACACAGAGATCCTTTTGTTACTTGCAGTTCATAAATTGTAATCCTTGAATATAGCACAGTGAGCTATTCAGGACATGCGACTCCTACACCTTGTAACCCTCACTGTCTCATGTGACTCATCTTGTACATTGATTTACACATGTACATGATTTATTGTCAATGTATAATGTGTATGTTATGTACAGGCTCTGACACCCTGCATTGGGTTGCATAGTGCTGTAAAAGAAATAAAATAGTGCTATTGAAATTGTTATATGTGTAAATACTGGAACAGACCAACACATCTGACATTCGTACAGTGCATACATCTATTTTTTACAGGGTCTGAACAAAGGCAAAAGCATGCCTCTCTGAAGTACTTGTGAAGAGATAACAAGCTGTGTGCCTTTGTTTCCCCTCCGTGGCCCATAAATTTAAGTGTGAGGTTCCAGGCGGCCTCCAGTCAGGATATTCAAACAAAAGGAGGCCTGATGGCCGCTTAACATCGGCCCAGCTGGAGGTGAAAAAAAAACTTCCTGCCTGCACTTTGCTGCTAGGAATCAAACGCAGACAACGTACAGGCACTTTTGAACGTGTCGCGGTGTCTTACACCGGGGCAAGTTCAGCATATTTCTGTGAGGTCCAACTTCTTGGCAGGAGGGACGGCGTCCACTCTGTGAAAAGAGTGGGTGGGCGGCGTGTACCTGCGTGTACCCCCGACTTGTACCCTGAGCGCACTTTCCCTGTTTGCGCCTAGCGCACATGTTTTATTGTGCACCAGGCCGCAAACAGAAAGTGCGCCCTTTACATAATAGGTCCCCTGCTGTGGTTGTTCTTTTGTGCCAGTGCAAAGTTCTGGACTAGGGCCCAGTAAATTAACACACCAGTTACCCTTTTTTCTGAGTACCTTGTAAAAACCGATGTGGGCGGAAACAGAAATTCTCAGATATGAGGTATTACCACATTCGGCAGTGCTGAATCTAAACTTTCTCCGTAGACATGTTTCGCCTAGTGAATTCTGGTAAAATATATGCCCAGAAACATCGAGGAAAGTGAGAATTACGGACGAAAATTGGCCATGAAACACCATTTCCTTGGTAATTCGCCACATCATAGGGGACATCCCATAATGGTAATCCTGCATCTGGAAATGACAGCACCCCACGGAAACAGGTTAGCCAGGTGCAGTATTACCATATTTGGAAAAGCCCTGTGAGGGCTGTTATGCTGGCCTAAGAGACGACACCTGATATTTTTTGTAGACAAGTTCTTCCCAAGATCGGTTTCCATCTTGCCCAAAACACGATTATATAAGGTAATCCTGATTACCCTCGTCATTATTTCATTATAGGTAATTCGAATTTTTAAAAAGAAACATCTCATGAATAACCATGGACAGATTTTCAGTTTTGCAGCCCTCCCTGCTCTGTTTTTGTAGCCTGTCCCTGCAGAAACAAACATTTCAGATCAATTTTAATCCTTTAAAATCACCCATAAACTATGGATGAGTGAGATAAAGAACAGGAGTTTAGCATCTCCCTGCCCCAACAAAACATGTTTACGTGTTGGAACATCTGACAAGCGAGCACGGAGGCCCAGCGTTGTCCCTTCTCGGTAACTAATCGCAGCCAGGATTCCCAGAGTGCTAAAAATAAACAGGACTGTGGTAAGATTTCACGTGTGATTCGGTCTGCTGCTACGGATCGACTGTACTCTGCCGCATTGTAATCTTTCAGAGAGCGAATTAATCGAGGCACGCCACGGGCATGTAACCCACCGGCTCTAAAGATAAGGGATCCTCAGATTCACAGACAATCAGGACAAGTATTGATAAGGAAAATGTGGTACAGTGCATGCAAACAGAGGCATACAACATGAGGGCACCGATGCACATAGATGCGTACCTACACCCATGCTCACAGTCATACAGGCATCACTGAGCACAGGTCGACAGTCATACGTAAAACTATACCCCAGGGGCACAGAATGATCCATATTATCGAGTAGAATGTTCAGCAGGTGGGGCGTGGCGACATTATTTCACGAATGTAGAGCGCCTTCAACTATTACAAAGCCACCATAGTGTGTTTTTTGTATTCAATGCCCTTTTGTTACAGCTATGGGATTCCCATTGTGGTTGTATGGGTGTGTATTCTCAGTACTGATTTGGTATATATCTAGTTTAGGTATGGTTTGTGTTGGTTATTGTGAAAGTATGTGTATAAATGTGGAGTTACCAAAGATTTGCCAGTTATATGGCTTTGGTGCCATGTTGTGTGTATGAGCTGTAGGGGCGCAACTAGACCTGAACTTCGGGGGAGCTAACACTCCCAGCCAGGGCAGGCCCTAACACTGGTCGCACACGGTGCAACTTTTTTTGGGGCGCCCCTTCCCCCATTTCCTCTTTTTCCAAGAATTCCCGCAGTACCACCACCAACAATGCACCTCATCTCTCTATAGCACCTTTCTGACAAACATTTCATTTTTTTTATAGTGCTACTCATAGTTTTCTCACACGCAGTTCTGTGATCTGCATGGTACATGTTCTTTGTAGCAGGCACATTAATCCTCTGCACTATGTGAGTAGTAGGAGTGCCCATGTGAGTGTACGGTGAGCGATGCGATAGTGTGAGAGTAGGGTGAGAGAAGTGACTGCATGGTGAGTGAGGTGACCATATGTTGCGGATGTAAGTGCAGAGTGGGATGAATGAATGCATGGTTAGTGATGGGCTTGTTTGAGTAAGATTGCAAATTGATCAGTGAGGGAGGCAGGTGGGTGAAGTGTCACATGAGTGCGGGTGATAATTGTGTTCGTGTGACTACAGGGTGAGGTACAGGGTGTACAGCGTGAGTGCATTGTGAGTGCAGAGTGATCGCTGTGACTGAAGGGTGAGCGGGTGAATGGTGTGAGTGCAGGGTGAGCGTGAAAGTGAAGGGCGAGAATGAAGAGTGAGTTGTCTGAATGCAGGGTGCATTCTCAGACACTTGGAGTAACTAAGCATGCTACTGACGCAGCATAGAGTTTCAGATATAAGTTAAACTATTGCTAT
This sequence comes from Triturus cristatus, assembly GCF_964204655.1. NCBI lineage: Eukaryota > Metazoa > Chordata > Amphibia > Caudata > Salamandridae > Triturus > Triturus cristatus. The sequence goes on from NC_140589.1 coordinate 1,311,875,963, forward strand.
TATGCAGGGCTTTAAGTGGGATGAAAAAACTGGGGAATGTAGGAAGCTGGGGTTCTGTTGCAGTAACCCCGCCACTTTTTGCAAGATTTATGATGCACCTTGACTTGATGTGCCCAGGGTCACTGCCAATCAGGTTCCCAGGGCCTGTGTACATGCAAGTCCCTGGTAATAGGTACCATGGGTACCAAGGGCACTGTAACCAGGGAAGGCCTCTGAGGGCTGCAGCACATATTGTGTCACCCTAAGAGGCACTGTACCTTAACAGACACACACTGTCATTGCAGGCTGCGTGTTTTGGTGCAGAGAAAAGTGAAGAGTCGACATGGCACACATTCCTGTGTGCCATGCCTGCAACCCACTGCCTATGGTATCGGTAAGACACCCCTCGAGCTGGGTTCCCAATACCACTGGTGAGGGTACAGTTACATGAGCACTGCACCCCTACAGTGTCTAAGTCCATTTTTAGACATTTTAAGTGCAGTAAAGCCATAAAGAGTTATGGTCTGGGAGTTTGTCATTATGAACTCCACAGCACCATAATGGCATTACTGAATTCTGGGAAGTTTGGTAGTAAACTTCTCAGCATAATAAACCCTCACTGATGCCTGTGTGGGATGTATTATACAATGAACTCAGAGGGCATCTTAGAGATGACCCCTGAAAAACGACCAGCCTCTGGTGGGTTCCCTGACTGGTACACACCAGCCTGCCACCACGAGACAGTCTGGAGCCCTGGGGTAGGAGCCTTCACTCCCTGAGCCCAAAAACAAAGCCTTTCCCGGGCGGAGGTGGTGACACGTCCCCCAGGCCAGGAAGAGCCATCTGTGGCAGTGGAGCTTCAAAGGCCTTGCTGCCCTTGTAATGTGACTCCCAGCCTCTCCTGCTATCAGGAGCAGGCCCCTTCCTGTCTCTCCTCCTTTTCAGCCGGAAGACAGGTGGGAAAAATTAGCACAGCCAAGAAGGTGTGCCCACCTCTGCCAATCCCACCCCTCATGTGGGGGAGGAGAGGTGAAGCCCACTCTTCAGTGCTCATCTTGCAGATGGCAGGCACTCTCCAATCAGGATTAGGGATTGTGCCCACTCCCCCATGTGGGGTGAAACACCAAGGGTGTAGTCACCCTAAGGTCAGTAGCCCGTTAGCTACTGACCTCGAGCCCCCTAAAACGTCCCCTAAATTCAGTAATTAGGGGGCAGCCCTGAACCAAGAAAACAGATTCCTTCAACCTAAGAAGAAGAAGGACGAAAGAAGACGCCCCGCAGAGGAGAATGCAGAGAAGAACTGACTTGGCCCCAGTCCTACCGGCTCGTCTTCAGTTTCCAGGGATCCTGTGCCAAAAGTCACCTTGTCCTGCAGCCGGTGACCTCCAGAACCCTTGGGAGGACTGACTGCCTTCAACAAAGACGGGACCTCCTGTGAACAGCAGCTCTGTTAAAAAAAACGTCCAAGGCAGACTCTAAGCCTGCTGAGGACAAAGAAATCTTACGCCTGGAACCACCAGTGCACCTGACGCCTATGGCCTGAATCAGGGTGGCCTAGCGGTCCCAGCGAGGTCCCCCATCACTCCAGAGTCTGAGTCCACTCTGGGTTGGTCCCTCCAGGACTTCTCGAAGTCACCTGCAGCCACTACACGGAGACCCCCCTACCACAAGTGGCCTGATAAGATGAAATCCGACCTGAAAAAACACCCTTGTATCCAGCCGCCCTGTGCCCTGATAAAGAGAACTCAAGGTGCACCTACATCCCGAGCACTCCAACTTACCTGCCCAGCTGTTGGTTCCTCCCAGAAGTCTTCCTGGACCGAGCCTGCAGCAAAAAAACAAAACCAGCAATCCCCATTGAAAATAACAGGGCACCAAATGCCAAAACAGCACCCTGTACACGGCCCCCCTCTGCCGCTGTGAGTGCACCTTGTGTGCTAACTCTGACCCCCCTTTTCCCTGAGCCTAACACCAGGAGCATTGCTCCCACAACCTTGTGGCCTGCTTGTGAGTAGCCACCAAACCGAGGCCTCATATCCCCTATTGTATAACATTGGGCCTCAGCGCTCTGCACCCGGCCGCCTTAGTGCCGCTGAGGGTGTTCTGAGAGAGCATCCTCGACCCTGGTGGAACCCTGGTTCTAATCCCAGAATACCAACTTCCACAAAACCAGTACTTACCTGCAAACCGATAACTTCATGTCATCCTATAGGATTGTATTGACTGGAGTTGGTTTGTATGAAACATTGAAAAACTGCATATGTGTAAAAACTGATTTAGCTTTTGCCTAGGAAATGTCTCACTGATTAGCAAAAGTAACTTAGAAAGTAATCTAAAATGTAACGAGCACAGTAATCTGTAAAGTAACTGAAAAGTAATTTTGACTTGTTGACTTACCTGTAAATCAAACAACTGCATTTGAACCTGCATTCAACTGTAAATCACTGCATAAGATTTTGCAAAGTATTATTTCACTTACCTGCACCAGGCTGGCTTGGTTCTAGAAATAAAGTAACTAAATAATATTTTCATACAAACAAATTGATCTGAGTTCAGTCTTTGAGTGTGTTACATAATTTCTTGCCTGAGTGGGCATAATAAATGCTTAACACTACCCTCTGATAAAGCCTTACTGCTCGCTCACACTACCACAAATAGAGAGAAAGGTGCTATATACTATTACCTCTGCCTACCTTTGGGGTTCCACTGGACTCTGTGCACACTATACCTCATTTTGGTATAGTATAAACAGAGCCAGCTTCCTACAGGGGGTCTCTCAAAGAGGCGACATAATTAAGGGCGTGGCTTAAAAAATGTATGCTAAAAATCTGTGCTCAGCATAATGTGCCGCCCAACTGGTATTTCGTGCTTCTGTTATTACCTCCACATAACATAACACCTACAACAAGACAGGATTATTGGCTTTGTCAAAGGTTGGTAATTGCCTAATATAAATATACTACATGCAGACATACAACTGTGGCTTCGTTGTATATAATATTGAAAATGCGTTAGTTCTTGTGCAAGAGATTTTGGCGTAATGGCTAGAGCTGCGAACTTTGGAGCTGAGGAAGCAGGTTTGAATCTTAGCGTCGGCTCAAAATCCTGTGTTTCTGGGCAAATCACGTAATCGTCCGTGCCTACCAAAAAATAAATGAAGATGTCCTTGTTGGTGCTCATGTAAAGCACTTCAAATTTAGCAATACAGAACTGCAACAAAATAAAAGTTACATCAAAACAGTGAACTGCTGCAGAGTTAAGATTTTTTTTCAGTCTGAGTGTGAGGGTGAAAATGGAGAGCCCGATAGGGACCAGTCTCGGTGCCTGATTTTACAAACTGCCTGTGCCGAGCACCAGCAGGACCCGGCCCACTTAAAGCCCTGCTATTATAACATTAATCAGGAAGTGAGGATGAGGAAGTAAATTTTGTGCTGCAACAAACTTTTAGTCTTATGATTAGAGTTGCCAGCTTATTAATTTGATGTCCCAGACGGTACAAAAATAAACAGTCACCTAAAGCTGTATTTTCAGCACTTATCTGCGCATACTTTGAGCAGCAAATATAAATAGAAAGCACTTTTAATTGTGTTCTAGGGCTGCCTGAATGATCCATGACTAATAATTAAAGGGAACAAAGACAGAGAAGTCACATTACAAATTAATACATTCTTTTTTTTATTTATAACCCTATTTAGTGTCAAGATGAGGTTTTTGCAGGCTCTTTAAACAACACATGGCTGGCATTTTTCTTTTGGCAACCCTTCTTTATATTCCTTTTCATGAAATGCATTCTCACACTACGGCAGTAAATGTAAAATACAATGTATGGAATAGGCAGAGTGAGGGCCAAGGGTGTACTGGAACCAGAAAAAAATGAAGCCTTGGTAACCAGTTTACAAAGATATGTAAATATGCAAATGGTCTTTAAAGATCAACTAGGGCATGCCAGATAAGTCTCTGCGCAGCCGAGCTCACAGCAGCAGCCCGGGCTGAGACACACGATGGGGTGGGCTGAAGCCCATTCAGCCCAATGGGCATTGCACGCCTGATGAGCTGTCAGGCTGAGGCGTAGCTATCAATAGTGAAGTAAATGCAGTAAGATCGGGATCTGGGACTTTGAGGGGCTCCGCGCACCCCAATTAGGACTGTATTTGCTGCCTTACCGGGGGGACAGGTAAACCCAGTTTTTTTCCTTGCATTAGTACCCGTGCCATCTTTGCTATATCACTGGTGTCAGTGGTTCTGGTGTTTTCTGTTTGAGTCAACTTATGAGTGCAATTGTCTCATATGGGTATTTATTTGTGAAAGGTACTGCTGGGTGTCTGATGATAATGGCATATGAAAAGGGCGTTGAAGTTATATGGAGCGCTCTGTCTATTTTGTACAGTTTGGTTGATTGTGTGGTGTTTCTATGATTTGAGTGATATTTGCAGCATGGAGACAGCCATCTATATGCCAAAGTGATGTGCATGTGGGAGACACCGAATGCTATAGAGCAATGGAGGGCATGGTAAAGAGCATCAGTTATGCATCTCTGACCAGCACTGTGTAATGGACTTCAGAGAAGCTGTGCTAATGGAAACACTGGACATCAGTGATGTCATGAGTGATGTCACTGACCATGTCATGAGTGATGTAATATGTGACGTCATCAGCAGTGGATTGCAGGCGAGCGAGTTATAGTTAGCTGAACTAACTATAACGGGGGAATTTCATTGTTTTTTTACGAGTGAAATGTCCAGCTAACTATAACATGTGTGCAAGCCACTTACCCTCAGGTTGGTTTGGTGGTTTCTGGTGACCTGAACATGTTTCTACTACAAACAGATCCTGCTAATGAAAGCCAACGAAACAACTTGTACGGGAAATCAATCCCTCCAATAATAACAGACCATCGAAAAAAAGACAAATATGGCAAGATGTGCGCACAGATGTTAGCCGAAATTGGACTGATTACTTTGAATGGTAGATTTCCGCAGGACCAGCCGGCATCTTCAACCAGAATGGATAAAAAGGCTCAATCCATTCTGGATTATACCATGGTGGACTTTGAAGTACTACAAATAGTACTCGTCTATAGAATAATCCATAAACTGGAGAGTGATCACAGTGTGCAAGTAATAGAGATCGGATTACAACATTCAAGAGCCCCAGCAATCAAAGATCTGACTGTAACATCGACCCTTTACAATCTTAACCAGTTAGTTTGGAATGGAAAGAATGTAGGTGAAATCATGGATCATGTGAAAACTACGTCGGCAGAAGACGACGAAAAAACCCCATTAGCATACCAGGATAACTGGGAAAAAATGATTGCAACTCTGACGGATAAATTTGGTCAACAAAATCAGACCAACAAAAGAAAATCCTCTAAAATACATAAAGTGCACTTGGGAGCAATAGGGAGCAAAAAAAGGTTTTTCAATCAGGAAATCAGAAAACTTAAAGGGAAAAACACAAAGAGGGGTGATGACGTTAAGGAGGCAAATACATACTCTGAGGCAAACATACAAAAAAGAAGTATGGACCGCAAAGAAACAACACCAAACAGAAATCTGGCTAGAATTATTAGAAGCCAGCAAATCCAATAACAACAGGAAATTTTGGGCAGAAATTAACAAAGTAGCCAATGGAGCAGGCCTCGATTTTAACGTAAATATATTACAGGAAGACTGGATCCACCATCTAAAGCAAACCCAAATGACCCATGCGCATGAAAGGAATCCTCTTCCCTTCAACCATCTGTTGAATGAAAAGCATGAAGAAGATAAAATTTTTGATGTAAACTGGATCACACAATGCCAAGTTCAAATGGTTTTAAAAAAATGAAGGTCAAAAGGCGCGCCGGGTCCGAATGGCTTGCCAAATGGGCTCTTTAAATATGACCAATCGTTTTGGGCAGAATATCTTACCCCATTGTACAACCATGCATTTCAATCAGGAAGTATTCCCTCTTCATGGAGAGGGAGCATTTTGCATCCAATCTTCAAAACAGGTGCGCGCTCCGATCCAGCGAATTACAGACTGATTGCGCTTATAGATGTTGAGGCCAAGGCATATGCAGCTAATCTTCTGAAAGCATTGGAAGACTGGGTTAGTAGTAAACAACATCCTTCCAATCACCCAGACACTGTTCAGGCCTGGAACCAACACGTTATGTAACCTGACAGCGCTGAATCTTCTTGTTGACAAAGCAAAGGCCAAATCTACAAAACTGTACACCTGTTTTGTCGATTTAAAAGCGGCATTTGACACAGTACCGAGGGAGATCCTATGGGAAAAGATGGCCAGCTGGGGTACACCTCCGAAGTTGCTACGGGCCATTATACATTTGTACACATCTACCTGGGTTAAGATAAAACTTGGAAATGGGGACAGAACAACACCAAAAATTCCCACTTACATTGGCCTCAAGCAGGGATGTGTATTGGCCCCTACCCTTTTCAATATCTTTACTGCGAACCTTGATAAGAGCATCTCTGAGATCCAAACAGACCCTCCAAATTTAGCCCAACACAAAATAAGGAGTATGCAGTACGCTGATGATATAGTCCTTTGCAGCCAGACCCCGGTGGGTCTCCAACGTGCCATAACAAGGCTGCACAAATACATCTGTACGCATGGGCTGCAATTTAACTATAAAAAAACGAAAGTGGTCTGCTTTGCATCTCACCCAGGGCAGCAAATATTCAGATGGTATATCGCTGGACATAAGATCGATCAAAGTTCCACCTACAAGTATTTGGGAGTACTGGTTGACTCAATATGGTCAACACACCCTGCACAGAAAAGCCCAGGCAATCAAATTGCGGTTCGCCTTAAACATACTACAAACTAAACTAAAATGTGCATCCAATGAATATCTGCTGAAAGTGATTGCTGCCAAATTTTTACACTCCCTCACGTATGGCTCCGACCTATATAGAGGCAAAGATGCTACTTTCCTGAACCTCCAACAGTCAGTGTTGTTTAAACATCTTTTCCAAATTCCGCAGTTTGCATCTCATGCGCAGGTACGCCTTGAATTTGGGTTATTAAATCAGCACCAAGCCAGACAAGCCGCCATAATAAAAACGTGCTGGAAACTAAGAGCAGCTCAAGAAGACTCACTGATGGGTCACTGTTGGTCTGAAATTAACAATCAAACAAAAGGAAAAAAGGCTTGGATAACAACACTGGAAGAAGCATTGAAAAGTTTAGACATGCAAGAGATGTGGAATTCCAAACATACCTTTGCGGCCCTCAAAAAAATAGCCAATGGAGCTGCTAAACAGAAATCCCGTACGGCCGATAAAGCAGCACTGGCAAAGAAAAAACACGGCTGGATGGTACTGGCCACGTATGAGAGATGCGACCCGCAACCATATCTAGTTAACTTCATAACACCATCCACGCAACAAATGCTACTAAGACTACGGCTGGGAACCTACACCACAAAAGATCAGATCCCGACATGGCAGCAAACATGGCCAACAGCGCTGTGCAGGCTTTGTGGTCTCTCTGAAGAAACCTTGATTCATGTTCTGTGCATCTGTCCCCTTTTGAGTGAATTGAGACGGTATTATCTCCTACAGTCATTCCGCCTTTTCCAAATCAGAACATGTCGATCGGCAGCCATGTTAGTATTGAATAGCCAACAGCTGCAGACAGCTTGCAGGGCCACTAGATTTTTTCAAAAAGAGAGTCTCCTTCTGCTGAAAAATGAAAAAAGAGGTGACCTATTGGGCAAAACTTAAAGTCTTATTGGAATAAATGACTTTGAAGATAGACTTTGAAGACAGATAATGAAAGTTGGACTTTATTCCTCCAACAAAAAAAAAAAGTCATCATTCTGTAAATGCTTTCTTAATTATTTATTTAAATGGAATAAGTTCTATTGAATTTTACTCTTTTGTAAAGGTTTTGATTAACCATACACAATAAAATTTTACTTACTTACTTATATATATATATATATATATACATATAACGAAATATCCCGGCCCGCCGTCTATTGCTTCACGGGACAACCCAGGTACGGACCACTTTCACGCTTAAGATAATACACAACTCCAAATATTCAGGGACGTTATAGTTAGCTGGACATTTCCCTCGTACAAACCCTAGAAATTCCCCTGTTATAGTTAGTTCAGCTAACTATAACTCGCGCCCCCGCAATGCACTGCTGATGACGTCACATATTACATCACTCATGACATGGTCAGTGACATCACTGATGACATCATCCAGTGAGTATGTGTTTCTGTACAGTTTTAATATGTTTAATATATATAGGGAAAGGTCTGTTGAAGAATGAGTGGGTGTTCAAGTGTGTGAATGGATGATTTTCTAGGTGCGTAACTGACTCTATAAGTGAGTTATTAAATGTATCTTACTGCAGACTAGTGACTAAACTGTGTGAATGTCTGTATGTGTCTATGTGTTGGTGTATAAGTGGCTGCATGGTTTTGTGAATAGCTATATGAGTGTCTATACAGGTTATTGATTGGTTGTCTGAGTATCTGTATGGGTGCCTGAGTGTTTGAGTGGGTAGGGTGTGTGTGACTCTATGCATAGATGTGTGAGTGGGTGATTCTATGGGTGCATGGTTTTAAGAGTGCATCTGTGATGGACTGTATGGTTGGGTGAGTGTATGTATGGGTGTGTTAGGGACTGAATGTATATCTCAGTGGTACATGTGTGACTAACTACATATGTGAAAGGCAGTATCTATGTGTGTAAGAGTATATAAGTGGGTATATGTGAGAGTGTGTGATTGTGAGAGTGGCTGTATGGATGAGTGTGTGCTTGTATCAATGATTGTATAAGAGCGTAAGAATGTGTTACTATTTTTATGAGTAAGTGAACTTGAGTGTGTTTAACTGTATAGGTGAGTAAATTGGACTGTGTTTAATTATTTGCACGACTGACTAGGTGTGTCAGTACCTCAATGGATGATTGGCGGTGTGTGAGTGTCTATATAGGTGTATAAATGCATATGATAGTCTTGTACGGAGTGACTGTAAGTATGAGTGACTGTACAGGTGAGTGAGTGGAGGTGTATGTAGATCTAGGAGTTAATGAGTGGGTATGTAGGTATTGGTATTGGAGTATCTATGGTTTGCAAAATGGCCGTCTGAAATTTTGAGTCGGTGTATCAAAGGTTATATTAGGGTGTGAGAAGATGCACTAATTTATCACATGGATGACGTCATCAGTGATGTCATCAGTGATGTCATTTGAGATGTCATCAGTGATGTGATCAGTGATGTCACTGACCATGTCATGAGTGATGTAATATGTGACGTCATCAGCAGTGCATTGCAGGGGCGCGAGTTATAGTTAGCTGAACTAACTATAACAGGGGAATTTCTAGTGTTTTGTATGAGGGAAATGTCCAGCTAACTATAACGTCCCTGAAACCTATGGTTTTTTCAGTGAATTTCTAAGGTTTTTTAAATGCCAATTCCTAACTATAACGCCCCTGAAACCTTTGGTTTTTTCAGTGAATTTCAAAGGTTTTTTAAATGCCAATTCCTAACTATAACCTGCATGAAACCTATGGTTTTTTCAGTGAATTTCAAAGGTTTTTTAAATGCTAATTCCTATCTATAACTTATCTCTAACGATATCATGTTTAATGATTTTGATTGGATTTCTACATTTTTTCAATTCAATGTGTAAATTTCATTAATTATGGGGGTTTTTAAATACTTTTTTATCACCATTTTTTAAACGTATTTTTTCAATTAATTCTTTTAAAAATTAAAAAATATTATTTGAATTTAATGGGTTTTTCAAACATATTTTTTTATATTTTTCAAAATATTTTTTTAACTATATGTTCAAAACTTTATTTTATATATTTTTTTTCCATGTTTTTGGATCCTCGCACCCAACGCGAGAGGATCCATGCACCAAACGCGATAGGATGCACGCACCCTGCGCGCATTTTGCCGTTTTGAAAAAAAAAAAAGGGGGGGCCCCCAGGGAGTCCTTCTGGGACCCCCTAAGCACCTCTAGAGGGTCAGAGTATTTCCACTCTGCCCCCTTTATATGTTTTACACACTTATTCCCCTTGCTTCTTCAGCCTCGCTTCTACCGAGGCAGAAAATGGCCGCCAACAGTTCCTGGTTTCGAATGTAGACAGACACTCGACAGCCAATTAGCATTCAGCACACGATCGGGAGGGTGCGCTTACGGTGCAGGTAGGGTGCGCGGATCCTCCCCGGCCATAGATATATATGTACTTTTAACTCTAATTTTCTCAGGAACTACTGAACGGATTCACACCATTTATGCAAAAGGTACGAGTCTGAACTGAGGACTACCTCTTTGCCAAATTTGGTGTAATTCCGTTCAGCGGTTCGGGCTGTAGCTGCGACAACAGATCCTATGGGAAATTGCAAGGGGAAAACGTGTTTTGGGACCCCCCTTTTTTCTCTGTTCCCGCTTGACGAATCACCACGAAACTTTCAGGGTAGGAGCGGAGCGGAGCTGGCCAAATGTTTGGAAAATTTCGCGAAGATTCGTCAACCGGTGCCAGACTTATTGGGAATAGAATGTTGCAGATTTCCTATGGAAAATAGGTCCTAACTATAACTATCTACTGGCGACCGCCAGTAGATAATATATATATATATATATATATATATATATATATATACACATATATATATATATATATATATATATATATATATATATATATTCACTGAAAAAACCATAGGTTTCAGGGGCGTTATAGTTAGCTGGACATTTCCCTCGTACAAAGCCCTAGAAATTCCCCTGTTATAGTTAGTTCAGCTAACTATAACTCGCGCCCCCGCAATGCACTGCTGATGACGTCACATATTACATCACTCATGACATGGTCAGTGACATCACTGATGACATCACTGATGACATCTCAAATGACATCACTGATGACATCACTGATGACGTCATCCATGTGATAAATTAGTGCATCTTCTCACACCCTAATATAACCTTTGATACACCGACTCAAAATTTCAGACGGCCATTTTGACAACCATAGATACTCCAATACCAATAACTACTCACCCATTCATTGAATTTTAGGTCTACATACATGTCCACTCACTCACCTCTACAGTCACTCATACTTACAGTCACTCTGTGCATTTATACACCTATATAGACACTCACACACCGCCAATCATCCATTAAGGTACTGACACATCTAGTCAGTCATGCAAATAATTAATCACAGTCCAATTTACTCACCTATACAGTTAAACACACTCAAGTTCACTTACTCATAAAAATACTAACAAATTCTGTGTCTTCCTGCAGAAAAAACAAACAGCACATGACACAGATATCCTTGCACTATGGCGTATACAGCCACTCCCAAAATCTCACACACTCAGATATAGATAGTTATATACTCTTACACACATATACACTGCGTTTCACATATGTAGTTACTGACACATGTACAACTGAGATATACATTCAATCACTAACACACCCATACATACACTCACCCAACCATACACTCCATCACAGATGCACTCTTAAAACCATGCACCCAGTGAATCACCCACTCACACATCTAGTCACAGAGTCACATACACCCTACCCACACAAACACTCAGGCACCCATACAGATACTCAGACAACTAATCAATAACCCATATAGACACTCATATAGCTATTTACAAAACCATGCAGCCACTTATACACCAACACACAGACACATACAGACATTCACACAGTTTAGTCACTAGTCTGCAGTAAGATACATTTAATGACTCACTTATAGAGTCAGTTACGCACCTAGAAAATCATCCATTCACACACTTGTACACCCACTTATTCTTCAACAGGCCTTTCCCTATATATATTAAACATAATAAAACTGTTCAGAAACACATACTCAATGGATGATGTCATCAGTGATGTCATCAGTGATGTCATTTGAGATGTCATCAGTGATGTCATCAGTGATGTCACTGACCATGTAATGAGTGATGTAATATGTGACGTCTTCAGCAGTGCATTGCGGGGGCGCGAGTTATAGTTAGCTGAACTAACTATAACAGGGGAATTTCTAGGGTTTTGTACGAGGGAAATGTCCAGCTAACTATAACGCCCCTGAAACCTATGGTTTTTTCAGTGAATTTCTAAGGTTTTTTAAATGCCAATTCCTAACTATAACGCCCCTGAAACCTTTGGTTTTTTCAGTGAATTTCAAAGGTTTTTTAAATGCCAATTCCTAACTATAACGTGCATGAAACCTATGGTTTTTTCAGTGAATTTCAAAGGTTTTTTAAATGCTAATTCCTATCTATAACTTATCTCTGAAGATATCATGAAAAGTATTCTTTTTTAAAAGTAGGGTGCACATTAGTTTTGTGGAAAAGCATCTTTGTGATTGGTTAAGAAAAAGCAGTTTCAATGTGGAGTATATATCATAGGATAAAATTTGCTCAGCTCAACCACACCTGCTACTTGCATTTGGAAGGCACTGTTCGAACTTAAAACAATCGTCAACTTTTAACCTGCAGGTGTCTTTAAATGTTCAAGTAAATGTTTCAAAAAAATATCGTAAAGTTTTAAAAAATTGATGAACTTTTAACCTGCACGTATTGTAGAATGTTCTAGAAAGTGTGTTGATAGAATACGTTGCACTTCTGACTTCTATGTGTTGTTGAATATTAAAACAAGCATTTGCAATGCAATAGGTCTCGCATTAGTAAAAGTTTGAGCTTTTGGCGTTGCAAATAATAATGCAACACCAATAGCTCTAATTTTTAGTAATGCGAGACCTATTGCCAACAGACAGCTACACAAAAATAACGATGAACACAAAAATCACTCTCAATAGAAAGCAACAAGCTCCAGACTCCAATGCCAAACAATTGCTTAACCTCAGGGTGACCGGGTGCCAGGTCGAACATTCGCAAAATGTTTCAGTTACTCTCTCCATCTCGACGGCAGGATACAGTATTGTTGCATAATAACAAAATAATTAATCATAAATAATTTGTAAAACGTGAAAACTTGTGCCGTGGTTGCGTTGAAAGGTGGGCCAGGCATTCCTCCAGTGATTGCGGCCTTCAAATGCACAGGATGTCTTTTTAATTCAACTGCTGATTAATATATTTAAATTCAATTAAAGAAACGAAACAAAAAGCTGAATGCTGGCAGTACTGACCCAGCCTGAATCGCCCGGGGACGCGTGTAGGATTCCAAGAAATTTTTGTTCCATTTACTGCTGCGCTGTGAAAGGCGTTAACGAAGGGGTTGTGTGGTGCCCGAGGCGGATTCGTAGATCTTAATCATAAAAGCCTTACGCACGCACGCACACCCAGATTGACTTAGATAGAGTGGCACAGACATCCATGCCCATGCACTTTTAAAGAAATACCCAAACCCGCACACTCAGCTAGAAGGGAATTCACACACAAAGGCGGCCAAAAAGATTACATTATGGACTTGGCCCATTTAGAGGTGCTGGCAATGGTAAAATCGACCGAAAATTATGTTTTTCCTAAATGTAAATGCAGGTACGTAGCTTCAGATGGGCTGTTTGGGCGGGACACCCCCTTATGATTTCTCAGTCCGGTCATGCTGCGAATTGCCATGCCAGGGTGCAAGGCGGGCGATCAATGGGCAGGTACCGCCGCCATGGCACCTCATTTACGAAGAGTCAAGAGAACAGTTAATGCAATTTACAACCAGCTCTGATAATATGAAAAGACAAGCGTGACCAAGGCGGACCGCACTGAAAGCGGACCACGCTGAAAATAAAGATACACAATACCATCACAAAACACATGCCAGCAGGGGGAGGAGAGGCTGTCAGGCCGGGGGCACCCACCTTCCTGCGCAGCCGCAGCTGGCCGGTAAGGATCGCCAGCAGGGTGGGGTCAGGCTCCTTCACACTCACGCACACATGCCAGCACAGGGTGTCAGGCCGATCACGTGCACATGCCAGCAGGGGGTGTCAGGCTTGTCCACACTCACTCACACATGCCAGCAGGGGGGGTGTCAGGCTCGTTCCAACTCACTCACACATGCCAGCAGGGGGGTGCCAGGCTCGTTCACACTCACTCACTCACACATGCCAGCAGGGGTGTGCCAGGCTCGTTCACACTCACTCACACATGCCAGCAGGGGTGTGCCAGGCTCGTTCACACTCACACATGCCAGCAGGGGGTGTCCGGCCGATCACTCTCACATGCCAGGAGGGGGTGGGGAGGGTGTCTGCCGGGGGCACCCACCTTCCTGCGCAGCCTCAGCTGGCCGGTAAGGATCGCCAGCAGGAGCATCTTGAGCAGCAGTGTGTTCTCCATCCTCGTGGCCATGCGAGGGCTGCTCTCTGCCGAGGGTCACCGAGCAGTGCGTGGCTGCGCTGGGAAGAGGCACTAGGTAGTCAAAGGGGGGAGGAAGGTGACTCAAAGGGCAGGGAGTAAGACAAAAGGGGGTCGAAGAGGAGGCAGGGAGAGGAGGGGAGAGAGCTGCGAGGGAGGAAGAGAGGGGGCCTCAACGGGCGGGAGAACCTGAGCGTGGGCTGAAACGCCGGAGGGAGGGAAAGCGAAAGCACGCCATGCGCGCGTTGAGGGATACGCATGCACTGGCTGAGGGCGGCTGGTGCGTGTGTGTTTGTTGGCGCAGGGGGCGTAGAACTCGGCGAAGCAGGCGCTGCAGGAGTTCAGCAGGTGAGAGCAGGCCGAGTCGGAGTACAAGATGACCAGCGGGTCTTCCCGGGAGTACATGCCGGCCCAACGACTGCGAAATATTCGTTGTTGCTTTGAATTGCGCTTGCATTAGTGGTTTGCCTACCAGGCACTAGGACCGGGGGCTCATGCCGATATGTTTAGCTGCCCGGGGACTGCCCCAGGGTAGCCAGCGATGGGGGTGGCTGGCCCGCTTTGGATTACACTCGGGCAAGACTGCCCGCGAGTTCTCTCCTCGCTTCCCCCTTCAGCCAGACCGGGTTTCCTGACAGCCGGGATCACAGATCCTTTATCCTGTCCCTAGGGGGGGTGATAGCGCGACGGCCTAGGGATGCAAGGCACACTACACGCGTTGTGTAGAGCAACACAACATAATGGCTAGAGCGTGGGACTTAGAAGCTGGGGAATCCAGTTCGAGTCTCGGCACCGACCCTCAAACATCCGGTGATTCTGGGCAAATCGCCTAGCTCCCAGCTCTAAAAAGGAATGGGCCCGCTTGTTTACGCTTGAATGAAGAAGGCAGTATAGGGCGCCCTGAGCACCAACCCTCCCGTTCGCTATTAGCGGATGTAGCGCGGCATGTAGTATGACGGAGCGCGCATAAGGCTCGAACCTGTTAATATGTACACATTGAAATGGCGCAAGGGGCGCGAGCACTGGAGTTCGAGGGCTAGGTAATTACCGCAGCATGTGGGTACCAAGGTACAGGTGGCGCAGGTCCATCGTACCTCTCTGGTGTGGTTCTTGTATTTTTACCGCTGCGCCATAGCCATAGTTCAGGAATTGAGAGGGGCCCGAGTCTTTATGAGCGCGTTCACAAAGAAACTACTGCCTCGAGCCTAATTAACACGGCACCAAGCACCAGCTGTACACGTTACATGCAAGCGCCAAAAGCCCTGCGGATGCCCAAATGCTGCGTTTTTAACGAGGGAATGTTCACGAAAGTGAAACTGCATGCTGACTTGCGAGGGAAGGGGGACAGGAGATGTGCACGCCGCGTGGCTGTAAGCGCGTACACCAACTCAAATCCGCCAAGAGCCTGCGCGTGCCCATCTCCTGTCCCACTTCCGAGGCAAGTCAGCAACAATAGATCTCGCTGGCGACAGCGCTTCGCGCTGCGTTCGCCAGGCGAGACCTAAAAAACGGTTCATATGGAAAATTAAAAAGAAACCAATAAAGAAGTTTTGAAACCTAAAAGAATCAAGGAACTATTCTAATTTATTCTTTACATGTATTTATGTGTGCAGCAACAAAATTATAGACACAACAGCACTAGGAAGAGGAAGAAGCAGGGAATGGGGGGAGGGGGGAGATGGGCAGAATGGCACACATGCACAATTAAGTACAATACGCATATAGACTAAAAATGGCCAAAATGAAACACACCAACAAGGAGCACAAGTCACACAACCTGCCAACATCACACCACTGAACGAGCATAGAAGTGAAAACCACGCTGCATTCATACAGGATGTGTACAAAGGCCAGTCGTTGGTGTTGTGGGATGTCCGCGACCGTGGTCATCATGGATGAGATGCCCAGCATGTGGCACATGGTCGAGTTCACTGTGTGTTATGTTGCCAAACGGCTGCTCCTCCCTCCCACGAGCCCCCACACTTTTGTACGGTGAGCTGTTGTATCTCGTGCACTCGTACGGCACACCATTGTAATGCCTATTTGCGCATGTCCTGCTACATTCCCACTACAACATCACAGTGCCGTTTGGAGGTGGTGCATGTCACTTTACAACATCGACTGCTGCGGCTCTTGTAACAGGCCACACCAGAACACAGAGACCGCACTTCCTGTACACGGACATGTCCGAGACACCCTGTTCCCCTTGCCAGATAGGCACACCCCTGCACTGACCTGTGAACAACAGACCAGCACACACCAGTTGTGCATACAGGAGGATGCGAACGTAGCTACACATCCAGGCTCACTGCCAACGCTGAGGTGACAGCACACTGTGATGTTGCAGGGCTCGTGCCTATCATGCTAAGACAATGACCACAGGGACACACTTACTAAGATGTGGGTTTGGGGGGCATTGGCGGTCCTGGAGTTGTTGAGATGAGTCTTCTGGCCCTCATGGGTATCCCTGTATCATACTCATTGACTCTATGGCACCTGTGGGTGTTCTGGTGTGGCTCTTGGCTGTGTTCCCTTTCATGGTGCAGGTAGTTGTCCTGCTTAAAACCAGCAAAAAGCAGGTGTAAAATCCCTGGTGCTAACGTGTCTTATCGCCGTAATTTGTTTCGCATTGCAATTGGTGTGAAAGTTGTGATGTGATTTTTTTCGTGTGCACAACAATATACGAACTGAGCAGTGTATCTCGTCAAGATCCAGCACCTGACGCACTATTCCCAATCAATATAAATACAATGAGATTTCTTAATAGATTTTGTGTGTACACTGTAAGTGCAGCCAATACCTCAGTGCAATACAATACAGGATTTTAGTATTTAGAATAAATCGCAAAGGTGCACCTCGTGTCTTTTTGCACGGGAACGGCTACTCTCCATTTCATTATCAGCACTTTAACGGAAGTAAAGTTGAGATAAATCTAACACACTATTCAGAAGTTGGTGCAAACTGCAGATATCACCAGTATTCCAGCGATAAGTGCCCCAAAATTTAACACCATGGTGGACTCCATCAAATAACAGTAATAAGAACAAGAAAGAGTCACACAGCAGTTAAGAGAACAACCAAAAACGTTATTAATTGTTTTTTCAAACTTTATTTTTTATAATAATAAATATATAAACGAAAAACTATTTTCAAACTTTCTTTTTTTATTAACATATATATGAACAATAAACTAATAAACAAAATGTAACAACAATAACAAAAAACAACAAGGCGGAACACTACTGTGGGGACAAAGGATGTCGACGACAGACCTGGAAAATAAGAAAGATTGTTAAAAAAACAACAACATGGTATTCTCAACAAAATACCACAAGAAACAAATCACAGATATATAAAATGCATACAGCTAACAACATTTTATAAGTTTAACTTACAAAAACTGTAAATGTTGCCGCTTTAAAATATTTACCGAATCTGAAGAAAATGTTTTGCAGAAGGCACCACACAAACAACGTTTTTCTTTAGTAGTGAGGAAATGTTTTACTTTTTCCAAGGAGCAAACAAAGACCAATGCCACCTTCTTCACTCGCAAGATTTGCCAAAGAGTTCTGTTACGAGGGGATCCTAACAAAAAGTACTCGTGCAGCACAGCAAGTATGATGAAACACCTAAGGACCCTTCATTTTTTTTTTGGGGAAACCGTTTTTATTGCAAAACAATAGGATAATCAGCTTACATACACAATGACCCAGCTCCGCGAATGCCAGTGCAGTTTCCTTGGCCATAAGGCTTCCATACACAGCTTGTGAGCCAACATCCCAGAGGCCGGGCAGCGATAACATGTAGGTCATTATACGTAACCATATGTCAACCTGTACATTCGGTTATCTCATTATAGGATGTCTGCGTTCCGCTTTTAAGTTTTCTCCCCCCTTCCCCCCACCCAGTCATTCCCCCTCCCCAGTCCCTATCTCCCTCCCTCTCCACCCTCCAGTGCCCTCGCCTACGACTGGTCTCGATCTTAATGTGTAGTTTTGGGTACGTATCAAAAATAAATGACTATCTACTGTGTGTGTGTGGTTGAAACTGTCCGGGGATCATCATCAGGATCAGAGGGCTCCTCTTCCTCCTCAACCGCGCTGTTGCGCAGGGCCTGCACCAACACCTCCCACTCTGTGGCCGTCTCCAGTGCCCTATCATCTGCCTTACGGCTCGCTAGTTGGTATCTAAGTGTACTTTCACTTGCCGCCCATTTCTGCAGTTCCTTAATCCACCTCCTATGTGTGGGGCCCACCTTCAACTTCCAGAGTCTCGTCACTTCCCTCTTTGCCAAGAGGAGGCCCATATCTATGAATCTACTTGTGGTCTTGTTCTTGGGCGTGTGAGGGAACCAGTGCAGGACACAGACCGCCTTGCTATATTGCAATTCTCTGTCCGTTACCTCAGCCAGTGTCCCGCCCACTTCCCTCCAGTATTCGCGCAGGTGAGGGCATTCCCATAGCATATGACCTAGCTCTGCTCCTAGTGCGCCGCATCTAGGGCACGCCGCCTCCTCCGCTCCGAAATATTTCCCAATTTTACCCGGGATGAGGTAGGCCCTGTGGAGGATATAAAAGTGTATCAACTGGAAGCGTCACCTAAGGACCCTTCATCCAAACAATCTTGCACGAGAAGAGTGCAAACAGATGAGAAACACTCCTGTTCTGTATCTGTAAAAAAGAATCACAAATAAATGTATATTAATAACTTTCAAATTTATACTATTCCATTACTGTACAAACACATTTTATATAAAAACTGACTAAGAAACTATAGCCCTGAACCACAAGTGTGACGATCGTTAAAACACTACATGCATAGTGCATACTACTTTGAAGCACTTCATGCCCTAAAGCCTACCCCACTAAAAGACTACATGCTAACTGACTAAATGATTACAGTACTATAAGGAGACACACTGGGTGAGTGACAGGGTGTTTGCTAGAAGAGTATGAATACTAACTAGGGAATTGAAGGTGTGAAACACAACTGTGTAGGTGATTAGAGGACTGCATCCATACTGCATAGGCATTTAAAGCAGTCCATGTGCTAAGGCCTGGTTCACTGCATGACTACTTGGGTACTGACTGAATGATTAGAGTACAGCAAGGAGAGTGCCTAGGTGAATTTATAAGTGCTAGGCTTTTCGCACAGGGAATGGATTAGTACTTGGTACTGAATGGGTCACTAGAGGAGTGCAAAGGCAGTGTCAAGTGCTGGACTGTATGGATACTGACTAGGACATTGAAAGTGTGGAAGACAAGTGTCTAGGTGGTTAGAAGACTGCATGCATAGTGCATAGGGGTTTGAAGCAGTCCATGTGCTAAGGCCTGGCTCAGTGTATGAATACTTAGGCACTGACTGAATGATTAGAGTACTGCAAAGATAGCATCTCGGTGAATTTATAAGTGTTTGGGTTTTAGCACAGTAAATGGATTAGTACATGGTGCTGAATGGGTCACTAGAGGACTGCAAAGGGAGTGACAGGGTATTTCCTGGAAGTGTATGGATACTGATTAGGGAATTGAATGTGAGAAAGACAATTGTGTAGGTGGTTTGAGGACTGCATGCATAGTGGATAAGGGTTTGAAGCAGTCCATATACTAAGGCCTGGGTCACTGGATGAGTACTTGGGTACTGACTGAATGATTAGAGTACTGCAAGGAGAGTGCCTGGGTGAATTTATTAGGGTTTGGCGCTGTGAATGGATTAGTACATGATGCTGAATGGGTCACTAGAGGAGTGCAACGGCAGTGACAGGGTGTTTGCTGGAAGTTAACGGATACTGACTGGGGAATTGAAGGTGTGAAAGACAAGTGTGTAGGTGGTTAGAGGACTGCATGCATAGTGGATATGGGTTTGACGTAGTCCATGTGCTAAGACCTGGCTCAGTGCATGAATACTTAGGCAGTGACTGAATCATTAGAGTACTGGAAAGAGAGTGTCTAGGTGAATTTATAAGTGTTTGAGTTTTGGCACAGTCAATGGATTAGTACATGCTGTTGAATGGGTCTCTAGAGGACTGCAAAGGAAGTGACAGGATGTTTCCTAGAAGTATATGGATACTGACTAGGGAATTGAAGGTGTAAAAGACAAGTGTATAGTATGTCAGAACACTTTTATTTGAAGCAATCTATTTGGTACTTAGAAACTGACTAAATAATCAGACTACTTCTAGGACAGTGCTTAGGTAAAACTTTTAAATTTTCAGTTCTGCCACATTGAACAGAATAGTACATGGTACTGCACCTTAGTGTCAAACCCTGACTCATTTTATCAATGCATAAGTAAAGACTAGCTTCTAATGCTACTAAAACTTGACAACATGAGAGATTTTAAATTAGTTATCTGTCAGCAAATACACGATGTTACCAAATGCTTCTCTCACAGTGGTTCTCAAATGCACACAGACTCACAGTGTGATTCTAGACAATAACCACTATACCTAGGAGTTTACCAAAAATCATTCACTACTGTGGAAGTGGTAAGCGAACTGCACACAGTCTTCATATTTCAGGACTGCACTTTTATGTCAAAGCCTGACTCATATAATCAAAGTATGAGCAAAGACTGGTTTCTAATGCTACTAAGACTTCACAACATGACCGGTTTTAAACAGGTATATGTCAGCAAATACACAATGTTACCAAATGCTTCTCTCACAATCCTTACCCAAATGCACACAGACTCACAGTGTGATTTTAGACAAGCAACACTATCCTAGGAGTTTACCAAAACTCATTCACTACTCTGGAAGAGTTAATGGTACTGCACACAATCTACATATTTAAGTACACCACATCAGTGTCAAAGCATGACTCATTTAATCAATGCATAAGCAAAGACTGGATTCTAATCCTACTAAAACTTCACAACAAGACAGGTTTCAAACCAGTTATCTGTCAGCAAATACATGATGTTACCAAATGCTTCTCTCACAGTGATCCCAAATACACACTAACTCACAGTGTGATTCTAGACAAGCACCACTATCCCTATGAGTTTACCAAAACTCGTTCACTACAGTGCAAGTGGTAAGGGAACTGCACACAATCTTCATATTTCACAACTGCAATTTACTGTCAATGCCTGACTCATATAATGAAAGCATAAGCCATAACTGTCTTCTAATGCTACTAAAACTTGACAACATGACATGTTTTACAACACTTTTCTGTCAGCAAATTCACGATGTTACCAAACACTTCTCTCACAGTGGTTCCCAAATACACACAGACTCACAGTGTGATTCTAGACAAATAACACTATCCCTAGCAGCTTACCAAAACTCATTCACTACAGTGGAAGTGGTAAGGGAACTGCACACAATCTACATATTTCACGACTGCACTTTAGTGTCAATGCCTGACTCATTTAATCAACGCATAAGCAATGACTGGCTTCTAATGCTACTAAAACTTGACAACATGACAAGTTTTAAAACAGTTTTCTGTCAGCAAATACACGATGTTACCAAACGCTTCTTTCACAGTGGTTCCCAAATGCACAAAGACTCACAGTGTGATTCTAGACAAGCACCAGCATCCCTAGGAGTTTACCAAAACTCATTCACTACACTGGAAGTGATAAGGGAACTGCACACAATCTACATATTTCACGACTGCAATTTACTTTCAATGCCTCACTCATTTAATGAAAGCATAAGCCATAACTGTCTTCTAATGCTACTAAAACTTGACAACCTGACTGGCTTTAAAACAGTGATCTGTCAGCAAATACACGATATTACCAAATGCTTCTCTCACAGTGGTTCCCAAATGCACACAGACTCACTGTGTGATCTAGACAAACAACACTATCCCTTGCACTATACCAAAACACATGTCTTCATCTAGAAGTAGTACTACATTTTAGTATAGAAACATAACATAACTCATTTCACAAATTCATAAACAATGACTGGTTTCTAATTCTACCAAAATATAAAAACTGCACAGTTATCTGTCTACAAACACATGAAAAACACAAATGCCTATCACAGAATGGTTTCTACATGCACACACATTGTAGAGAAAAAAAGTACTCCCTACACTTTAGCAGGAAAAATACATTACTCTGATTAAAATCAAAATAGTCTACATACATCCCCTCACAATTAAATAACTCATCTTTCAAGTTCTTATGTAGATTAAGGAGTATATCAATCACTCACCATATTTTTGTCTTTTACAGAATCTCTGCACTGTGCACCTCTCAGCAAAAGCAACGAATGGAAAAGTTTCCCTTTCATTTTCCACACATATACATGTAAACATCAAATCACAATCCTTCGCACATAAACTCAAAAGCAAACACACATTTCTATTGGTTAAACATTTCAACCCTTTCCAACTGAAATACATTTCAACCCTTCCCCCAATCTGCCTTCTGCCTGTTACCATAGAAACAGGTCATGGAACACTGCACTAAGGTCACAAGTTCAGCACACAATGTTCCTACACAAGACAGGAAGTGTGCTTGACTTTTCAACATATCAGCTAATCATATATTACAATCTGTTTTTGTTAACCAATAACAATCATACCTTTAAAAAACAAAAATATACACCCTACCTTTCAGTGTAGAAAGTTGTTATACAACCAATGATTTCTTGTTGTTTTTCAAAAAACGTTGCTGTGGATCCGCGCACCCACCGCGCGAGAATCCGTGCATCCAACGTGATAGGATGCGCGCACCGTGCGCGCATTTCGCTGCTTTTTTTTAAAAAAGGGGGGGCCACAGGGGGTCCTTCTGCAGATCTAGAGGGTCAGAGCATTTCCACTCTGCCCCCTTTATATCTTTTACACACTTATTCCCCTTCCATCTTCAGCCTCGCTTCTACCGAGGCAGAAAATGGCCGCCAACAGTTCCTGGTTTCGAATGTAGAGAGACGCTTGACAGCCAATTAGCATTCAGCGCGCGATCGGGAGGGTGCGCGCTCTGTTCGGGGAGGGTGCGCTTACGGTGCGGGTACGGTCCGCGGATCCTCCGCGGCCATAGATATCACTAACTTTTTACCCTCATTTTCTCAGGAACTACTGAACAGATTCACTCCAAATATGCAAAAGGCACGAGTCCGAACTGAGGACTACCTCTTTGCCAAATTTGGTGTCATTCCGTTCAGCGGTTCGGGCTGTAGCTGTGACAACAGATCCTATGGGAAACTGCATTGGGAAAACGCGTTTTGGGACCCCCCTCTTTTCTCGGCCCCCGCTTCACGGATCACCGCAAAACTTTCAGGGTAGGAGCGGAGCGGAGCTGGCCAAAAGTTTGTAGAATTTCGCGAAGATTCGTCAATCGGCGCCAAAGATATTCCCAATAGAATGTTGCGGCTTTTATATGGAAAATAGGTCCTAACTATAACTATCTACTGGCGACCGCCAGTAGATAATATGGTGTATATACACATATATATATTATATTGCCACTATGTAGTTATAGTTAGGAGGGAAACATCCTTTATTGCACATGTGCTTTACCACTCATCATTTACCATGCATGCCTTTACCACACAAGGTAAATATAGTTATATATATCCATATATTACCCAGTGGTGGTCACTACTGGATAGTTATAGTTAGGTCAGCATTTCCGTAGGAAATGGCCTTTTTCTTTTGCTAATTACTTTGGCATTATTTGTCTAATCTTCACAAAACTTTCCCAAAAAAGTGCTACATTTTGGCTCGTTTGTGCCTGGAAAGTTTTGGGTTGATGTGTGAAGCAGGGCCGAGAAAAAAAGGGGGCCCTAAAATGCAAAATCCCCATGCATTTTCCACAAAGACTGCTGAATGGAATTACACCAAATTTGGCAAGAAGCTAGATCTTGGTCCACAAAGTGTGCTTTTTGTGATTTGGTGTAAATCCGTTCATTTGTTTCTGAGAAATGAAGGTGCAAAATTACTTGTATATCTGGAAGCTTGGGTTCGAGGGACTCCTGCGAGAGTCCCTCAAATGTTATTCTAAAAAATAGAGCATTCTTATTGGCCTAGGGAGCTTTTTTTCACATGGACAAGTTTGCTCCCAAGGGAGGCACGCTCCAACGGGAGAGAATGCTCGAATTGTCTGCCGGCAACATGAAAAAAAATATTGCTAGGAGTCATTAAGGGCTCAGAGGCTTAGTCCCCTGTCCTGAGTTGAATTTAAAAAAGGGGGGGGCAGGGTAGGGATACCTGGCCCCCAAGGCCCTGTGAGGAGGACACACAGAGACCCCCCGCAGCCAAAATAATAAAAACAAATGTTTTTGCCACGACCGCGGGTTGCAAGACCCCTGCAGGATCGCAGCTAACAAAAAAAATGGCACTCCTCAATTTTTAATAATATAATGGGAACAGGGGTGTGAGCGTCCACCTCCCCAATGCCATTTTGCAACCCGGGACCCCTGAACTGGATCCTTAATTAAGGGCAGGGTGCATGTGTAGCCCCTACCCAAGCCTTATTATGCCTCGGAGAGCCCTTCCGAGGACAAATTCATAAAGGAGAGAAGAGCAGTCCGCCCTTCCCTCTCCATGTCTTTACAGGCCCTGGGGACCACATCCCCTGTGGCCGAATTGAACACAAAAGGCGAGGGGACCCCCAGGGCAGTGTGTTGTTTAAAAGGGAAGGGGATCCATATGCCCCCCTCGCCTCAAATGGGTCTAGGGACCCCATCCTCAGGGGTCAGCTCAATTACTCTGTCCAAGGGAGCCCACCCCAGGGACAGAGTAGTTTCCTTCCCAGAACCAATGCGGGCAGGGAAACATATGTGCCAGGTCAAGCAAACATGCCTTCCTTGTCTGCAGCAGCATGTGCAGGGAAGACGTTTGTTCCCATCCGAAGGTGATTTAAAAATGCTCCCACCGGCTGGGAACAGACGTTTGTTTTCCTGCCCACACCTCCTATAATTACCTACTGGCGGTTAGGTCCTAGTTTCCGTAGGAAAAGCGTTTTTTGTTTTGCCATTAACTTTGGCTCCATTTGACGAAATTTTCCAAACTAATTTGGCGTTCACTTCAGCAGCTGTCAGGGAAATTTCGGGGTGATCCATGAAATGGGTGCCGAAAAAATGGGAGGGGGGCCCTAAAATGTGCTTTCCTCATGTTAATTCCCGTATGGACTATGAACACGACTGCAGCCCAAACCACTGAACGGAATTACACCAAATTTGGCAGAAAGCTTGTTCCAGAGCAGTGCCTTTGGATAGTTTGGTGTAAATCCGTTCACTAGTTTTAAAGATATTAACCAAAATCCAAATTTGTATATCTGGGGGCGCTGAAACTCCATGAATCCGACATTCTCTGTGCTGTAATCAGGTTGGCTGCCAAAACTTCAATCAAATGTTGGAAGCCATCTTTGGGCTCGATAGAAGCCGAGTCCAACAAAACTACATAAAAAATAAAGAAAAGGGGACAGGGTAGGAATACCCTGAACCCTTAGATGTGTTGGTAGGGTCCCAGAGGAACCCCGCTGGGGTTTAAAAACATATTTTTTTCAATTTTGCAGCGAAATTGCGGGTGGATCCACGGATTCATGGCAAAATTTAAGATAAAAACAAGCAGTCTCCCGCTCTTGTTTTGAAATGAGACCCCAGGTGGGCAAGGTCCCAGGGGCATTTTTTTTAAAAAGGAGAGGGGCATACAGGGCCCCCCTCCTACGGTTATTATAGCTCAGGGAACCACCAACTCCCTGGGGCTTTATTTACATAATAAACAGAGGCCATGTGGACCACCCTCCTGCTGGGCTTCTTTGGAGCCCCGGGGACCACCACCACCTCCACGGGGTTTTCATTTTAATGATGGAGGGGGGCCATGCAGACTTCCCTCCTGGGCTTATTACAAGCCCCAGGGACCACCACCTCACCAGGGATAAATATAAAAGGAATGGGGTGTCACACAGACTCTCACCCACCACCTACCTGGGGACAAATCACAAAAAACAAGGAACGGGCCATGGGCCCCCCAGGCCATATACGGCCCCGGGGACCACTGCCTCCCCAAGGCCAGACCATGCAGAACAAAGGAGGGGGACCATGTGGAACCTTCCTGAAGCCAATGATGGCCCAGGGGACCATCCCCCCAGGGACAGCTCTTGTTATGCACCGAGGTGCCCACCCCTGGACATAGCGGTTTGCTCTGAGTTGGCAGGAGCTTTGACAACTGGCTGAGATAGTGGGGGCCTTGGGGCTCCCTGTGGTCCAGGGTGAAAAGGAGGAGAAAGAGACAAAATAATGCTAATAAAGTTCAGAAAAGAGCACAAAGAAGCAAAAAAAGTGAGAAATGAGGAGACAGAGGCAGAATAAAGGACAGCAACAAGCAGGAAGAGGCAAAATAAAGGTGAGAAACGAGCAGATATAGGCAAAATAAGGGTGAGAACTGAGCAGAAAGAGGCAGAAAATAGGTCAGCAATGAGCAGAAAGAGGCAAAAAAGGTGAGAAATTAGTAGAAAGAGGAAGAATAAAGGTCATAAACGAGGAGAGAGATAGGCAGAATAAAGGTCAGCAACAAGCAGAAAGAGGCAAAACAAAGTTGAGAAACGAGCAGCTAGAGGCAGAATAAAGGTAAGAAACAAGCAGAAAGAGGCAGAATATAGGTCAGCAAGGAGCAGAAAAAGGCAAATGAAGGTGAGAAATGAGCAGAAAGAGGCAGAATAAAAGTCAGAAATAAGCAGAAAGAAATGGAATAAAGGTCAGCTATGAGGGGGAGCCTCAAGCCCCCCCCCCCCCCTTCCCGCAGTCCCGGGTGAAAAAGAGGAGAAAGAGACAAATTAAAGGTCAGAAAAGAGCACAGAGATGCCAGAATATAAGTCATAAGCAAGAAAGAGGAAAAATAAAGGTAAGCAAGGAGCAGAAAGTGGCTCAATAAAGGTGAGAGACGAGCAGATAGAGGCAAAATAAAGGTGAGAAGCAAGCAGAAAGAGGCAGAATATTGGCCAGAAATTAGCAGAAACAGGCAAAATAAAGGTGAGGAACAAGCAGAAAGAGGCAAAAAAGGTGAAAACATGCACAAGGAGACAGAATAAAAGTCAGCAAGGAGCAGAAATAAGCATCAAAAGTTGAGAAACAAGCAGAAAGGGTCAGAATAGAGGTCAGAAACAAGCAGGAAGAGATAAAATCAAGGTGAGAAATAAGAAAGAGGCAGAATAAAGGTGAGCAAGGAGCAAAAAGAGGCATGATAAAGGTGAGAAACAAGCAGAAAGGGGCAGAATAGAGGTTAGAAATGAGCAGCAAGAGGCAGAATAAAGGTAAGAAAAAAGCAGAAAGAGGCAAAATAGAGAACAGATTTGAGCAGGAAGAGGCAAAATAAAGGTGAGAAATGAGCAGAAAGGGGCAAAATAAAAGACAGAAATGAGCAACTAGAGGCAAAATAGAGATCAGAAACAAGCCGAAAGAGAGAAAATAATGGTTAGAAATTAGCAGCAAGAGGGGAAAATAAAGCGTACCCTAGCAGAAAGAGCAAAATAGAGAGCAGAAACAAAAAGCAAGAGGCAAAATAAAGGTCAGAAACGAGCAGAAAGAGGAAAAATAGACATCAGAAACTTGGAGACAGAGGCAAAATAAAGGTCGGAAACGAGAAGAAAGAGGCAAAAAAAAGTGAGAAATGAGGAGAGAAAGGCAGAATAAAGGTCAGCAACAAGCAGGAAGAGGCAAAATAAAGGTGACAAACGAGCAGATAGAGGCAAAATCAAGGTGAGGAACGAGCAGAAAGAGGCAGAATTTAGGTCAGCAATGAGCTGAAAGAGGTAAAATAAAGATGAGAAATGAGCAGAAAGAGGAAGAATAAAGATCATAAACGCGGAGAGAGAGGCAGAATAAAGGTCAGCAACAAGCAGAAAGAGGCAAAATAAAGGTGAGAAACGAGCAGATAGAGTCAGAATAAAGGTGAGAAACGAGCAGAAAGAGGCAGGATAGGGGTCAGCAATGAGCAGAAAGAGGCAAAATATAAGGTGAGAAACGAGCAGAAAGAGGCAGAATATGGGTCAGCAATGAGCAGAAAGAGGCAAAATAAAGGTGAGAAATGAGCAGAAAGAAATGGAATAAAGGTCAGCAATGAGGGGGAGCCTCAACCCAAACCCCCGCAGTCCCAGCGGAAAACGAGGAGAAGGAGACAAATTAAAGGTCAGAAAAGAGCACAGCAGAATATAAGTCACAAGCAAGAAAGAGGAAAAATAAAAGTCAGCAACAAGCAGAAAGAGGCAGAATAAAGGTGAGAGACGAGCCGATCGAGGCAGAATAAAGGTGAGAAACAAGCAGAAAGAGGCAGAATAAAGGTCAGAAATGAGCAGAAAGAGGCAAAATAAAGAAGGAACAAGAAGAAAGAGGCAAAATAAAGGTGCGAAACGAGCACAAAACGGCAGAATAAACGTCAGCAAGGAGCAGATAGAAGCATCATAAAGGTGAAAAACAATCAGAAAGGGTCAGATTAGAGGTCAGAAACAACCAGGAAGAGACAAAAAAGGTGAGAAACGAGCAGAAAGAGGCAGAATAAAGGTGACGAGGAGCAGAAAGAGGCATGATAAAGGTGAGAGACAAGCAAAAAGGGGCAGAATAGAGGTCAGAAACGAGCAGCTAGAGAAAGAATAAAGGTCAGCAACGTGCAGAAGGAGGCAGAATAAAGGTGAGTAAGTAAGTAAGTAAGTAAGTAAAATCTTTATTGCATGATTAATTAAAATCTTTGCAAAATAGCACAGTTGAATTAGATCACATATACCAATACGGTTGTTAAAAGAAAATCTCAATATATATTACAGTAAGTATAATTAGTTATAAGACACCATTTTTAGCGAAACAATTAACTGGTGTAAAAGCAGATAAAAAACTCCTGGTTTAGCTATTATAATTATTGTCTATGTTGGAGGAGCAATACCCTGCATTGTGCTCCGTTGGTATCCGATTTTGATGTCCGCTTATAACAGTTAGTAGCAGTTTTGCGGTTTCTGTTTTTTTGTTTGTTTTTTAAATGGATCTCCTAGTTTATTCTGTTATGTTACAGTTAGGTATGGCTTAGCTTTTGCAATATTAACAAATGTAACCAATCTGCATGCTAATTGAATGTCTCTTCCATCAAAACAGGACTTTAATGCGGGTTCGGATCCTCTCACGTTCCAGACTGGTTTTAATAACAGTTTGCGTTCTTTGTCTAAGCCTCTGCAGCTGCACAGCAGATGGAGGATGTCGTCTTTGGGTTCACCGCAGTTTTTACAGTTTGTAATTGTATCTAGCCTTTGCCAAGGGGATAGATGTTGGTTGACCAGTAGAACTCCCAATCTCAGTTTCAGGAATGTAGGTTTGCGCTGTGGCTCTTGCATAACTTTGAATAACAAACCACCGTGTGCTCTTTTTGATAGGGTAGATTTGTATTCTTCCAAAGACAGTAGCTGTACTGTTTTGTTGACTATTTGTTTGAAAGTTTTTTGTGGGCCATTAATTTCCCAGAGATCTTGTAGGGCTAAATAATTTAGTGCCGTTTGTAGATAAATCGCTGCTGGATTGTTTTTATTTTTGTTTAGCTCTTTCCATAGGTATGATTTCATAGAGCGGTTCTCAGCTCCCTTAATTTTGTACCAGCATTTTACGTAGGCCCCCTTTTGAGTTACTTGTTGTTTTTGAAATTCAAATTCTAGCCTTAGCTGGGCTGGTGAGGTGTATTGAGGGAGGTTAAAATACAATCGAATTGATTTCGACACTGCTTTATCCAGAACTGACTTGTCTCTTCCTCTCATGCATTCACTTCCGTAGGTGATCGTTGGAAGCAATTTCGCTCGAAGGACTTCTAAGAGAGGCAATAGATCAGGGCCTGATATTTTTTGCTTGATTCTTTTTAGTGCCACTGGCAATGCGGTCCCTCTTGCTCTAATAGTTGCTTTGTGTTGTCCAAAGGAATGATGCCCAGATATTTGTACTTGTCGACTACCTCCAACTGTTTGCCCTGTAGTTCCCAGCGGGGTTGCCCTGATTTCTTTTGATTCAGGATCATCATTTTTTACTTCTCCAAGTTTATTGTTAGCCTGTTTCTTTCTGAAAAGCTGCTTGTGCAATCTATAAGATGTTGAAGGCCGATTGGAGTTCAACTGATCAGTATCAAATCGTACGCATACAATAAGTTTGATAATGATAGGCCTCCTAAGTTTGGGGCATGGTGGACGCAGCTGTCGAGCTCTGCTGATAGATCGGACAGGAAGAGGTTAAACAGGGTCGGGGCAAGGACACATCCCTGCTTCAGCCCCTTGGTGGTCGCTATTTTTCTCGACAGGATGTCGCCGGTTCCTAGTTTTAATTGGATCCATGTGTCAGAATGAAGTGCAATTAGTTGGTTTAAAAGATGCGGATCGATTTTCCAGCCTGATAGCTTGGCCCAGAGTTTGCCCCTGTCAATGCTATCGAAGGCAGACGAATAAAGGTGAGAGACTAGCAGATAGAGGGAGAATAAAGGTGAGAAACAAGCAGAAAGAGGCAGAAAAAAGGTCAGAAATGAGCAGAAAGAGGCACAATAAAGGTGACGAACGAGCAGAACTACGCAAAATAAAGGTGAGATACGAGCAAAAAGAGGCAGAACAAAAGTCAGCAAGGAGCAGATAGAAGCATCATAAAGGTGAGAAACAAGCAGAAAGGGTCAGAATAGAGTTCAGAAACAAGCAGGAAGAGACAAAATAAAGGTAAAAACGAGCACAAAGAGGCAGAATAAAGGTGAGCAAGCAGTAGAAAGAGGCATGATAAAGGTGAGAAACAAGCAGAAAGGGGCAGAATAGAGGTCAGAAACGAGCAGCAAGAGGCAGAATAAAGGTCAGAAACAAGCGGAAAGGCAAAATAGAGAAAAGATATGAGCATGAAGAGGCAAAATAAAGGTGAGAAATTAGCAGAAAGAAGCAAAATAAAAGACAGAAATGAGCAGCAAGAGGCAAAATAGAGATCGGAAACAAGCAGAAAGAGAGAATATAAGGGTAAGAAATGAGCAGCAAGAGGGAAAATAAAGCATACACTAGCAGAAAGAGCAAAATAAAGAGCAGAAACAAGCAGAAAGAGGCAAAAATAAGGTCAGAGACAAGTAGAGAGGCAAAATAAAGGTCAGAAACAAGCAGAAAGAGGAAAAATAGACATCAGAAAGTTGGAGACCGAGGCAAAATAAAGGTCAGAAATGAGCAGAAAGAGGCAAAACGGAGACCAGAAATGAGCAGAAAGAGGCAAAATAAATGTCAAGAACGAGCAGAACGAGGCAAAATAGAAATCAGATACGAGCAAAAGAGGCAAAAAAAGGACAGAAATTAGCAGAAAGAGGCAAGATAAAGGTCAGAAACGAGCAGAAAGTAAAATAAAGGACAGCAACGAGCAGAAAGAAGTAAAATAAAGGTCAGAGCTCAGCAGGAAAAAGCCGGAAAACAAGCAGAACCCATTTAGGCACTCATGCACCAACTCACACAACAACTCAGACACTCTAATAGCCACTCACAGACACATTTCACTCATGAACCCACTCACAGATTAACTTAGACACGTACACCCACTCACAGACACAGTCAGACACTCAGGCACCCACTTACAGAATCACTCATACTTTCTCTCACCCAGACACAAGTCTACTCAAACACTCACGTACCAACTCACAGACCCTCTTAGAGGCTCACACACCCACTTATAGTCCCACTCTTACTTGTTCACGCCTACTTACAAACCTACGCAAACACTCAAATACCCACTGAGACACTCATACACTCAAACACACACTCAGTATCAAAAGTTAGTGGTTGCAGCTAGGAAATGTACAAAAAAAACCTTACAAATTCACTGGAGAAAACAAAGGTTACAGGAATGTTATAGTTAGGCTCAGATTTCATTCGTACAAAACCAGTGAAATTCAGCAGCTATAGTAACCTAAGCTAACTATAACTTACGCCCACGCAATGCATTGCTTA
Organism: Triturus cristatus; assembly: GCF_964204655.1. NCBI lineage: Eukaryota > Metazoa > Chordata > Amphibia > Caudata > Salamandridae > Triturus > Triturus cristatus. Next base: position 1,311,908,143 of record NC_140589.1, read on the forward strand.
TGACCTCACATATTACATCACTCATGAGCACTGCATGACAGGTGCACAAGTTACGGTTCGTGCTGCTAACCATAACTGATGAATTTCTGTGGCTGTTTAGTTTAAAATGTTAATATTGTCACTGAAAAATTTTCAGTTTAAATAAATATACATATATATATATAGTATTTACTGCGGAGGGGATCACGAATGGACTCACCTTATCTTGTCATCTTGGAACCGGCTGCTGTGGATGGTGTGCTGCCCGAGAGCTAACATGATGTTGGGACGCCATTGTACGCCGAAAAAGCTAATTACTTAATTGGCCTTCCTCCCGGTGTAGGCGTACCGTTCTGCAGCAGCTCAAAGCATTTCGTCCAGTGGAATTGGTGACACTGTATCCTTAAAAGTGGGATGGGGTCGCGTCATCTCCTCGATGGGAGTGGCGGCAGTAACATTCAGGAGGACCCCAGGCGAGAACAACTCTTTGTGGAACTGGCACTGAGGAAAGCTTAATGAAGCTGAAACACGTCTGCATTTATGTTTCACAGCCCCATGGACTTTGCTGTTTGATTTGGTGAGAATTAAAACCACAAAGTGAATCACCCTTGCTGTGTCGGACCTTTTCTATTGTGAGGGGGCTATTGGCTTCTATATATATATATATATATATATATATATATATATATATATATATATATACCAACAGCTTATTCTTCCGATACAGAAAGAAAATTCAGGACGCTCCAAGGTGCTAAATGCTATTTATTGCATAACAGATAGCCTCCTGCCAACGCGTTTCGCCTTTACGGCTTGGTCACCGTATATATATGGTGCTAAGCGTATTTTGAGGGGGTTTAGGGATGGGTAAGGGTATGGGGTGGTAAGGGTCATTTTGTGGTTTAGGGGTGGGTAGGGGCATAGGGTGTAAGGGTCATGTTAGTGTTGAGGGTGGGTAAGAGAAGTGAATAGGGTGGTAAAGGTATTTTTAGGGTTTGGGGTGGGTAGGGATATTGGGTGGTAAGTGTATTTCTAGGGATTAAGGGTGAGAACTGGTATTGGATGGTAGGGGTACTTTTAGGGTTCTGGGGTGGGTAGGGGTATAGGGTGGTAAGCGCATTTTTAGGATTTGGGATGGGTAGAGATATAGGGTGAAACAGATATTTTTAGGGTTTAGTGGTGGGTTTTTCTGTATTGGGTGGTCAGGCTATTTTAGGATTTAGGGATGGGTAATGGTGTAGTATAGTAAGGATAGTTGGGGGTATACGGTGGTAAAGGTCATTTTAGGGTTGAAGGGTGGGTCAGGGTATAGGGTGGTAAGGGTATTTTTAGGGTTTAGTGGTGAGTCGAGGGTTAGGGTGGTAAGGGTGTTCTGAGTGTTTATGAGTATAGGGGATGAGTGTATTTTTAGGGTTAAGAGGTGGGTCAGTGCATTGGGTAGTAAGGGTATCTTTCGGGTTTAGAAGTGAGTATGGATATAAGGTGGTAAGGCTATTTTTAGGGTTTAGAGATGGGTAAGGGTATGGGGTGGGAAGGGTAATTGTATGGGTCAGGGGTGGGCAGGGGTATAGGGTGGTAAGGATAATTTTAGGGTTATGGGGTGGGTGAGTGTAAAGGGTGGTAAGGGTATTTTTAGGGGTTGGGATGGGTAGGGATGTAGTGTGGTAAGGACATTTTTAAGATTTAAGGGTGGGTAGGGGCATTAAGTGGTAAGGATATTTTAGGGTTTGGGGTGGGTAGGGGCATAGGGTGGTAAAGGTATTTTTAGTGTTATGGGGTGGAGATGGGTATAGGGTGGTAGGTGTATTTTTGGGGAGGATCGGTGTATTGGGTGGTAAGGGTTTTGGGGGGTTTAGCGATAGGTAAGGTTATAGGGTGGTAAGGGTAATTTTAGGGTTTAAGGGTGGTTGGGGTTATAGGGCGGTATGAGTAATTTTAGGGTTGAGGGTTGGGTAAGAGTATAGGTGGTAATGGTATTATTAGTGTTTGGGGTGGGTAGGGATATAGGGTGGTAAGGGCATTTTAGGGTTGTGTAGGCGTATAGGGTGGTAAGGGTATTTTTAGGGCTTAATAGTGGGTAGGGTTATACAGTGGCAAGGGTGGTTTGGGATTAAGGATGGGTAGGGTATAGGGTGGTAGGTGTAATTTTAGGGTTTAGGGGTGGGTAGGAGTATAGGTTGATAAGGGTAATTTTAGGGTTGAGGAGTGGGTAAGGGTATAGGGTGGCTATGATATGGTGTGAGTAGGGGTATTGGCTGGTAAGGGTATTTTTAGGGTTTAAGGGTGGGTAGAGGCATAGGGTGGCAAGGGTATTTTTAGGGTACAGTGATGGGTAGTACTATAAGGTGGTAAAGGTAATTTAACGAAAAAAATATTTTATAATTCATTTTTTTAAAGAAAAGGTGGGTGTGTGGTGGGGTCTCCCCCCAAATTAAGAAAATTATTTTAAATTAAATTAGTTGAAAACTACACACACACACGCAAACACACACATATTATTGTGGAGGGGTGTTCGCCTCCCCAAGATTTCTTGAGGACCTGTGGACCCATTACCTTGAGACAGATTACTTTTTTGGGGGGCAGGGACATGCCCCCTCCCTAAACCTTCTTGAGGCCCCTGGGACAGTGATTTTATTTTTCCCCAAAATCGTACATCAGGTCCCAATCCTTCTGGGTTCAATGGTGGCAAAATGCTTTGTGGTTCTTACTATAACTACCCAGTGGCAACAAAGTTTACAGAGACGTTATAGTTAGGAATTAGCATTTAAAAAACCTCAGAAATTCATTGAAAAAAACAAAGGTTTCAGAGACATTATAGTTAGGAAGTAGCATTTAAAAACCTTTGAAATGCACTGAAAAAATAAAGGTTACAGAGATGTTATAGTTAGGCTGAGGTTTCACTCGTACAGCTGAGCTAACTATAACTCGCGCCCCACAATGCACTGCTTATGACTTCACATATTACATCACTCATGACATTGTCAGTGACATCACTGATGACATCATCCAGTGACTGTGAGTGTTTTTCAAAAGTTTATAAGTGTTAAATATATATACCAAGGTGTATTGATGAATCAGTGGGTGTGTGAGTTTCTGTATAGATGATGTAGTGAGTGTGTGACTGAGTGTATAAGTGAGTGACTAGGTGTCTCAGTGAATATATAGGTGAGTGACTAGGGTGTGTGAATGCCTGTATCACTCTGTCAGGTAGTGTCTAAGTGGCTATGTGGGTTGGTGAGTGGGTACATGAGTGGCTGAATGGGTGATTGATTGGTTGTCTGAGTACCTGTATAGGACCCCATTCCCCGAGGCAGGCCTCTCCATTGGGGATTGAGGTAGAAGGTTGAAGGCTCCCAAGGTCCAGGCCGGCACACCACCTCCTGCGGGAGCCGGCATTGCTTTTGCACACAGGAGCTGCTGACATGCAGCTCCCTGTGTGTAAAAGCAAAGTGTGCTCCGCCTTGAGCAAGCTAGAGCAAAATTATCTTGCTTGCTCAAAGTGGAACACACTGTTTGCTATAGCAAGGCAAGAGCGGTTCTCCCGTCATGCCATAGCAAACCACAATGTCCTGGGGTGGGCACCCTGGAACATTCCTGGAGCCGACCCTGGAGGGGGTGGTCCCCATGGCCATCTAGGGCTCCTGGAGGCTGGCGGTCCCCAGGGTAGGCCGTATGACCTCCCCCGCATTACTTTAAAAACAACCTGTGTACCCTGGGGAGGTGGCGGTCCCTGGGGCAGGGGGGTCTGCGAGGCCCACCACATCATTTGATATTCCTACCCAGCCCCCTTTTCTTTTTTTAACTTCTTTTCTGGGACTCAGCTTCAAGCCGAGTCCCAAGATGACTCCCAATACTTCCTGGTAGAAGTGTTGGCAGGCAATCAAATTTTAGTTGTATTTTCGAGTCTATATATAATACTCAGTCCTCCAACACATGCTTTCCCTCACTGGATTGACACAAACTCTTTGAGTGATGCTCCAAACAATTTTATTAAAAGTTTCATGAATGCCATATATATATATATATATATATATATATATATATATATATATATATATATATATATATATATATATATATATATATATATATATATATATATATATATAGATATATATTACCTACTGGCAGTTGCCAGTAGGTAGTTATAGTTAGGACCTATTTTCCATGGGAAATCCGCAACATTCTATTTAGAATAACGTTGGCGCCGATTGACGAATCTTCGCGAAATCTTCCAAACTTTTGGCCAGCTCCGGTCCGCTCCTATCCTGAAAATTTCACGGTGATTCGTCAAGCGGGGACAGAGAAAAAAGGGTGGTCCCAAAACGCGTTTTCCCCATGCATTTTCCCATAGGACCTGTTGACGCAGCTACAGCCCGAACTGCTGAACGAAATTACACCAAATTTGGCAAATAGGTAGTCCTCAGTTCAGACTTGTGCCTTTTGCTTAAATGGTGTAAATCCGTTCAGTAGTTCCTGAGAAAATTAGAGTTAAAAAGATAGATATATCTGGGCGGAGCCTAACCACACATCTCATCGTGAGATCTAATTGGCTGTCAGTACTTCATCCAAGAAGTGTTGGCAGCCATCTTGGGACCAATATACATGATAGCACCTCATTAAAAAGCATTGCAGTTAATAGAAGGTTTTAAGACTTTAGTTACATTATAAATCATTTTTTGATGGTACCATACTCATTTTAGGAATTGTGGTGTGTTCTAAGGTGATTTTACCATGTGAAAAAGCCTTCTGCTGTGATATCATGAATCATGTTTGAGAGAAAACTATTTTCTCATGCTTTTCCCACAGAGGTTTGGAAGGTGATCTATAAGCTAAACTGAGAGTATATTTTCTCTAAATTCACATTATCTTTCTCAGTCATGTGAGAATGAAGTCTGACATTCTCAGTAAAACATGTACATCCAACAAGGGCAGAGACTGTCAGTTGATTCCTTTGTGTTCTACTGCAGCTTCCCAGAGTGTTCTAAAGAACAACTAGAGCGCTAACAGTCCTACTTATGAAAAACGTATTGCACACCTGAAGCCATCTTGATTGGAATAAAGTGGTAACTCTTAAAACATTTAATTTAAAAAGGAACAAAATGAGGGGTTCATTTTACCATAGAAAGTATGATTAGTGCTGCAGAAAGAAAAATTGGGGCACATTTTGAGTGACTTCTCAAATCCTCTTCTATTTCATTAAAACATTCTGACATGCAGACTGAAACATGCACTTTCAATACCAGCAGCAGACTTCCCTGATGAGCAGTAGCTTTACTACAGTGATCTAATAAGCAACTAGAGTGCTAACATTCTGAATTTATGGCAAATGTGTGACACATCTGAATGCCTTCTTGATGGAATCAAAGTACAAAACTGAAAGTATTTCCTACTGAGGAGACTGCAGTAAATGAGGAAATTAGGAAACTTCATAACAAATAAGTCTCCCAAAATGGCCACCAGAGACAAAAGAGCCCAAATGTAGCCCAAATATCACCCAGATGTAGCCCAAGTATAGCCCAATGACAGAATGTCCCAGAGTGTTCTAACGAACAACTAGAGCACTAACAGTCTTACTTATGACAAAAGTATGGTACACCTGAAGCCATCTTGATTGGAATAAAGTGGTAACACTTAAAACATTTAATTTACAAAGGATCAAAATGAGGGGGTTCATTTTGCCATAGAAATTATGATTAGTGCTGCCGAAAGAAAAATTAGGGCACATTTTGACTTCTCAAATCCTCTTCTATTTCATAAAGAAATTCTGACATGCAGACTGAAACATGCACTTTGAATACCAGCAGCAGACTTCCCTGGTGAGCAGTAGCTTTACTACAGTGATCTAATGAGCAACTAGAGTGCTAACATTCAGAATTTATGGCAAATGTGTTACACATCTGAATGCCTTCTTGATGGAACCAAAATAAAAAATTGAAAGTATTTCCTACTGAGGAGACTGCAGTAAATGAGGAAATTAGGAAACTTTATAACAAATAAATCTCCCAAGATGGCCACCAGAGACAAAAGAGCCCAAATGTAGCCCAAATATCACCCAGATGTAGCCCAAGTATAGCCCAATGACAGAATGTCCCAGAGTGTTCTTAAGAACAACTAGAGCGCTTACTGTCTTACTTATGACAAAAGTATGGCACACCTGAAGCCATCTTGATTGGAATAAACTGGTAACACTTAAAACATTTAATTTAAAAAGGAACACAATGAGGGGCTTCATTTTGCCATAGAAATTATGATTAGTGCTGAAGAAAGAAAAATTAGGGCACATTTTGAGTGACTTCTCAAATCCTCTTCTATTTCATTAAAGAATTCTGATATGCAGACTGAAACATGCACTTTTAATACCAGCAGCAGACTTTCGTGGTGAGCAGTAGCTTTACTACAGTGATCTAATGAGCAACTAGAGTGCTAACATTCAGAATTTATGGCAAATGTGTGACATATCTGAATACCTTCTTGATGGAATCAAAGTAAAAAACTGAAAGCATTTCCTACTGAGGAGACTGCAGTAAATGAGGAAATTAGGAAACTTCATAACAAATAAATCTCCCAAGATGGCCACCAGAGACAAAAGAGCCCAAATGCAGCACAAATATCACCCAGATGTAGCCCACGTGTAGCCCAATGACAGAAGTGTGCAAAACACTTATTTTTTGTGTATTTGCAGTTTTATATAGTGCAGACTTGTCAAGTATTGGAGTGCTTTACATGAGCATTGGTTACATCACACAAGATCAAATTCATTTTGGTTGTAGACATAGGGAGATTAAGTGATTTGACCAGAATCCCAGAATGTTGAGCTGAAGCAGAAACTCCAACCTGGTTCCCCAGTTGCAAAGTCTGCAGCTCTGGAAGTAACACCACATCCTCTCCCCTAGGTGCAACATTTAATTAAGTGGTCAACTGGATAAAAAATCATAAAGATTACAAATAATTTAAAAGTTCTTTGTCGCTCAGAAAAAATGTCCTCCTTTTCTTTTTAGAGCACTAACCATAATTTTTATGCAAATAAGACCCTCATATATGCCATTTCTAAAGGAAATGTTCTAGGTATTACAGTTTTGATTACATCAAGATGACATCAGGCGTTCCAAACTTTTGTAATAAATATCGAATGTTAGCAATCTAGTTGTTCATTGGGATACTGTTGAGAGGCAGAGGCCAGGGGCACGGACTCTGAAAATTGAAGGCAGGTAGGAGAGTGCAGAGGCAACAATTTGACCACACTGGGCAGGCAGGAAGGGCAGTGGCAGCACAACAGACTATGGAGGGCAATGGAAAGGGGGCAGGGGCAACAAACCAACAATACAGGACTGGCAAGAGAGGCTGTGGCAATATAATAGACCATTGTGGGCAGAAGGAAGAGGCAGTGGTAGTACAACCACACATGCCAACAGACCTGTTTCAGCAAGGAAACGTCCAATGTTTTTAAGCTCAAATGGGCTTTATTTGATCTGTCTCCTGTCTACAATCTCCTCTTTTTCAATGTAACTCAAAGGGGAAAATCAATGCCCCAGTTTTTTTTCAAAATCTCCCTCTTACTAAGTTCAAAATGTTCTCAAGTATGGTACATTGGATCATGGTAGGCAGGAGGAATTGGGGTAAGGACATGGACTCGGATAACAGAGGACAGGAGGGACATGGAGAGGTGCACCAAACTGACCCTACAGGGCAGGCATCAGGGTTTGCAGCAGCACAATACACCGGGCATGCGGGACGGGAGTGCAGCACAACAATCCATAGAAAGCAATAGGGAGAGGACAGGACCATGCACATGGACAACAGAGAACAGAGGGGAAAGAGGCAATTGTAGCTAGCTGACCATAATGGACAGACAGGAGAGAAAGCTGCAGCATAACAGACCATAAAGGGCCGGAGGGACGGATCAGGGGCATTACAATGGAACAGACAAGCCAGGAGGGAGGGAATAGGGGTCTGCACATGGAAACAGAGGGCTGGGGGCAAGGGGGCAGGGCAGGAGCAGCAAGATGTCCATGGAGGTCAGGCAGGATGGGCAGTAGAAACAAGACACACCATGGAGAGCAACAATGAGACTATGATGGCATACACACAGACCATGGAGGGAAGGTGGGAGGGGGTCAGGGGCAGCTAGCTGACCACACAGGGAAGGTGGGAGGGGCCATGGCAGCACAGAAGACCATGCATGGCAAGCGGGAGGGTTAGTGGCAGCACAATGGCTATGATGGGCAAGAAGGAGGATGCAGGGGCAGGCACAAAGGACCATGGAGGATAGAAGGGAGGGTCAGGACCTGGGCACAGACAAGAGAGTTCAGGGGAAGGGGCCTCGCAACAGACCGCGCGGGGCTGGCAGGAGGAGCAGTTGCAGCACAACAGACCAGGGAGGGCAGAAGGGTGTGGCAGTAAAATGGACCATGGAGGAAAGGAGATAGGGGCATGGCATGTGGACAGGCAGGGTAGAGGTGGCAGGGACAGGTTCCAGTCATCTGACAATGCTAGGCAGGTGGGAGGGGAGTGGCAGCTCAACAGAACACTCAGAGTAGATAGGAGTGGCAGGTCCATGGAACATGGTGGGCAAAAAGGATGGAGCAGGGGCATGCACAAAGGCATCGGAGGGCAGGGGGAAGGAGAATAGGGGCAGCAAGCTTAGCACAGAGGCTAAGCAGGAGGTCAATGATGGGCCATAGAATTGGGCAACGGAGGGCAGGAGGAGTGGACTGGTATATCATGCTAAATGGAGGGCAGTGGCAGCACATCAGACCATGCATGGCAGGAGGGAGGAGGCTAGTCCATGGATTCAGACAACAGAGGATAGGGAGGAGGTGGATGGGGCAGCAAGCTAACTGTTCAGAGAAGGTGGGTATTAGGAACTTTATTGTTTTTAAAATGTGTGTCTGTGCGAACTACCTAAAATATGAACAAGTATGCAGCACATTGTGCGCAATGACAGATTCATTGGAGAGTGCGAGATAGCACAGGCACTAGCGCGTGCTATGCGATATGCGCCTTGGAGTGTAATATGCACAGGGCAGTGTTGTGTAACCTAACTAGTCTCTAAAGTTGTAATATAAAATATGTGCTGGGGAGTGTAACATTGCATATGCACCGTGACAAAGATATGGATCCCAGATTGTAATATGTATGGCATAGCGCTGTGCGTTATAACATAGGCATCGAGGAAGGCACGTTAGATGGGGCAATATAACCCGTGCGAAGGCAAGTGTGGAATGACATATTCACGGGGTGGTGTTACAGTGCACATGGGCTAGAGAGTGTCATAGCATATGCACTAGCTGGTGGAATACAACACAGAGGTGTGTGGCACTCGGCGGGCACTGGTGGGTGTAACACAGCATTGGGCTCAGCCAGGAGCACGCTGTGACTCTCAAGTGAGGTTCGTCTCCTTTCCAGAGAGTAAAATAAAAAGTATTACTCATCCGGCGGTGGATGTGTGTTTTATTAACCGTGAGGGGGGTTTCTTGCATAGTTTGGTCGAATTTTTGTCGAATCCCCTTTGAATGGCTTAGTGTGCGTGTGTATTAAATGTGCCCGTCAATAGCTACCCATATTTGTATAAATAAACAACAAGGGTGTCTACTTGGAGAGTACCCACCGGCGGGGGCGCCGGGATTAGGCACGGTAGGGCCTCAGACACGTCAGAGCTTCACTAGCGGTGTAAATACATTCCATGTGGATTCATTGTATGCATAGTCGCCTTTTAATGAACATCACGCAAATCGTCATGGTGATAGGTACATACGGTTTGTCCAGCATGTCCTAGGTGTTTCTATAAATATATATTTTTTTTAAATAATAAAAAACAAAGGCCATGACCCGGGGGTTGGGGTCCACGGGGCCGATTAAGGCCTTGGGAGGGCCAAATTAATTTTTTTCAACAAAAAAAATTAGGGTGCAGGCCCTGGGGGATGGGGTCCCCAGGGCCAATAAATTAGAAAAAGAAGGGGGCCACACAGCCCTTCTTCTTAAAAAAATAAAATAAATAAAAGACCGGCATCGCGCCGAAGGTCACGCCCCCTCCTTGCAGCACTCTCCAAACGCGCCCCCTGGCCAGTTCTAAGTTTGGGAAATAATTCCCCTTCAATTCTGAGGGCCCCTGGGGGCTAACTAGACCACCAGGTGCTTCCAGTAAGCGCCACTGAGCTCCGTTGCAGAGAGGTTGTCCAGACTGTGCCACTTTTTACACCTCTCTGCAACGCAGCTCTGTGGCGCTTACTGGAGGTACCTAGTGGGCTAGTTGGACCCTAGGGACCCTCAGGATTCAAATGAACTTAATCTCCCAACTAAAAACGGCCACAGGGCGTGTTTACACAGTGGTGAAGGGAGGGGACGGGGCCTGAGTTAACGTGTGCAAACAAGCCCTGTGGCGTGTTTTAAGTTGGGGAAATAATTGCCCTTCAATCCTGAGAGACCCTGGGGGCCAACTAGCCCACCAGGTGCTTTTGAGGTGTCATTTGAGATGTCATCAGTGATGCCATGAGTGATGTCACTGACCATGTCATGAGTGATGTAATATGTGACGTCATCAGCAGTGCATTGCGGGCGCGCAAGTTATAGTTAGCTGAACTAACTATAACGGGGGAATTTCAATGTTTTTTTACGAGTGAAAAGTCCAGCTCACTATAACACCCCTGAAACTTATGGTTTTTTCAGTGAATTTCTGTGGTTTTTTAAATGCTAATTCCTAACTATAACGTGCCTGAAACCTATGATTTTTTCAGTGAATATATATATATATCCACAAATATATTGAATGAAAAAAAACAAAGGTTAATCCTTTGTTACAGTTAGGAAAACTATATTTATTCTTTCTATACAAACCAAACATACAAATACACAAGCATTAGAGTTTCTTAAGCTATAGTTCTACTTAAGTTTATAATTCATGCACCATCTTTAAATTAATATAACTTTATCTATCTTTAGTTACGAATAAAAGTTCAAATACAGAATGTTTTACATTTCTAAAAGTATACCTTTAATTTATAATTTAAGCAACACCTTCAAATAATAATAACGTGTGCACCTTCATACACAGTGTATTCAAATCAGTAGCCACACTACATTAACTGTAACTCACGCCTTCACGTCTCAAGTAGCATAAAGGGAACTAGCCTAAAGTGGAGTGGCCTGGAGTGGAGTGGCACAGTCGGGGGTGGAGTAGAGTATAATGGCGTAGAATGCAGTGTCATACAGTGGAGTAGAGTACAGTGGAGTACTTTATATTAGAGTGGCGTGCAGTGGCATACAATAGAGTGACATAGAGTGGAATAGCATAGAGTGGAGTGCCATACAGTGGAGTTGCACACAGTGGAATAGTGTAAAGTGGACTGGCAAACAGTGCAATGGTATACAGTACTGTGGCGTACCATGGAGTGGGTTAGAATGGAGTGACATGCAATGGAATAGCGTAGAGTGGAGTGGAGTGGCATACAGTTGAGCGTTCTAGAGTTGACTGGCAAAGAGTTGAGTGAGGCAGAGTGTAGTGATGTACAGTGGAATAGCGTAAAGTGGAGTGGCATAGAGTGGAGAGGCATCCACTGGAGTGACATACAGTGAAATAGTGTCCACCTGAGTAGGTTGGAGTGGATTTGTGTAGAGTGGAGAGGCATAGAGTTGAACAGCATAGAACAGAGTGGCATATAGTAGTGTACAGTAGAGTGGTGTAGAGCAGAGTGAGGTACAGTGTAATGGCGTAGACTAAAATGTTGTAGAGTGGAGTGGTGTCCAGTGCAGTGGCATAGAGTGGAGTGTTGTAGAGTAGAGCAGTCTAGAGTGTAGTTGGGTAGACTGTAGTGGTGTACAGTGTAGAAGCGTACTGTGGAGAGACATTGAGTGAAGTGTTCTAGAGTGGTGTGGAGTACAGTTCAATAGTGTATTGTGTACTGGCAGAGAGTGGAGTGGCATATAGTAGAATAGCATACAGTAGAATGGCACAAAATAGAGGGTCATACAGTGGAGCAGGGTACAATGGAGTGGTGTAAAATGGAGCAATGTACAGTGTAATAGCGTACAGTGGATTAGGGTAGATTAGAGTGGCGTGTAGTGGAGTGGCATACAGTGTAGTGGCGTAGAATAGAGTGGCATAGAGTGGGCTCAGGTGGCGTGGCATAGAGTGGAGTGGTGTACCGGTGGAGTGGCGTACAGTGGAATAGCATATATTTCAGTGGCATAGAGTGTAGTGGCATGGAGTGACATAGAGTGGAATAGCATAGAGTGGAGCATTGTACAGTGACATTACGCACAGTGGAACAGTGTAGAATGCATTGGCGTATAGTGTAGCAGCTTAGAACGGAGTAGTGTAGACTGGAGTGTTGTACAGTTGAGCAGCATACAGTGGAATAGCGTAGAGTGGAGGGGTGTACAGTTGAATAGAGTACACTGGAGTGCGGTAGACTGGAGAGGCATAGAGTGTAATAACAGAGTGGAATGGTGTACAGTGAAGTAGTATAGAGTAGAGTGTCATAGAGTTTAGTGAGGTACAGTGTAGTGGCATACAGTGGAATAGCTTAGACTGGCATGGCGTACAGTGGAATGGTGTACAGGGTAGTCATGTGGAGTGTTGTAGAGTGGAATATCGGAGAGTGGAGTGTTGTACAGAGGAGCGCTGTAGAGTGGATCGGGGTAGACTGCAGTGGTGTACAGTGTAATAGCGTGCTGTGGTGTACAGTGTAGTGTTGTAGAGTGAAATGGAATAGCGTAGAGTGGAGTGGCATACAGTGGAGTAGCGTACAGTAGAGGGGTATCAAGTGGAATAACGTTGAGTGTTACTGGCATACAGTGTAGTGATGTAGAGTGGAGTAGCATATGGTAGAATAGCGTAGAGTAGAGTGGTGCAGAGTGGAGTGTCGCACAGTGGAATGTTGTAAAGTGTAGTACGGTAGAGTGAATTGGCATAGAGTAGAGTCGCCTAGAGTGTAGTGTTGCAGAATGGAGTGATGTATAGTGTAATACTGTACAGTGGATTGACATAGAGTGGAGTGGCATATAGTGGAGTGGTGTACAGCGTGGTGGTGAAAAGTGTAGTGGTGTTCAAAGGAATAGCCCATTGTGAAGTGGTGTACACTGAGTTGCCATACAATGGAGAGGCACAGAGTGGAATAGCGTAGAGTTTAGTGTTATAGAGTGAGTTGCATACAGTGGAATAGCGCACTGTAGGTAGAGTAGAGTGAAAGGGCGCACAGTATATTGGCATACACTGAAGTGTCATAAAATGAAGTGGAGTAGAAGGTAATAGCGTAAAATGTAGAGTCATAGAGTGGAGTTGCATACAGTAGAATAGCATAAAATGGGGTAGCGTAGAGTGGAAGGACATACAGTGTATTGCTGAACACTGGAGTGTCATAAAATTGAGTGGTGTAGAGGGTGATAGTGTACTGTGTAGTGGTGTACACTGGAGTGGCATAGAGTGGGGCAGAGTGGAGTGGCATACAGTGGATTAGCGTAGAGTGGAGTGGCGTATATAGTGGAGTGATGTACAGAGCAGTGGTGTAGAGTGTAACGGAGTGGCTTAGAGTAGATTGGCACAGACTGTAGTGGTGTACAGTAAAATGTGGTAACAAACATACGTAGTTTGAAAATGTGTAGATATAATGTGGCAGGAAAATAGATTATTTGGTGTAAATGGTTATTTTTGAGAGTATGTGTGAATAGTGTACATAGTGTTAAAGTTATTATTTTTAAAAGTCTTAGTTATATAGTGTGCCGTGGTATATCGCGGTAAGTCAGTGATATACCTTGGTACATGCACATAATAAGGCAGAATGTGATTAGCTAATGGCTGTGTTTACCATAGGCGGAAGGCAACCATGTCATTTTCAGCAAATTTTGTCTGTGACCTGGGTAAGGGTTTTAAATCTAGGTAAGTAGTAGGTCTTATTGTAGTTCCCTACCTAATACCACTGTATTGAAGAGTTACTAGGCAGAGTAATGTATTTATAATTGTCAATATATTTTTACAGCAGGTTAGGGAGAACTGAAAATATATTTTACATTTACAAGTAGCGTTGTGATTTATAGTTACTGCCACTTTATTTTTTTTATTTTTTTTTATTGGTATTTATCATTACAAACAGTGAAAAACACCACAGTAAATTCATTTGAATAGAACAACAAATGGGGTGGGAGGTTGGGGAAGGGTGAGGAGAAGAGAATGTGAGGGGAATCAGGGGATGGTACAAGGGACATTACCATGTGTATATAATCCAGTGCAAGCATCGTACTATAGCAATTGCATACTTAACAGTACAGTAAAGTGTTCCAGACACAGCATGAGTGACATCAACAATAAGGCTGTAGATTGCAGTGAAAGGCTTCTCAGTAGAAAGGCATGTGAAGAGCTGGATGTCCAGGCAATCGCACCCCAATCATGGCGTTATAACAGATGTAGGGGAGTCAGGGTCCTGTTGGTGAAGCCAAGATGTAACTTGCTCCCAAATATCTTTGGGATGAGAGCGAAGGGTCATGAATTACCAGAAATTATACAGTTACTCTTGGTAGTAACTATGTGACATCATGAAGCCATACTGTAATCATGGGGGTGGATTTGCTACCCCAGTGTATGGCCACTCTGCGCTTGGCTAGCAGGAGTAACATGGCGGTAAGACGACCGGTTGCAGTGGGGGTGTCCTTAACATAGCCCTGTAGACCCACCAGGTGAGAGTAGAGTATCTTGTGACCAGTGATTATTTGTTTATCTGTATACACCACCCCCCAAACAGATGCAATCTCTGGGCACTGTCAGGCAACTTGGAGAAATGAGGCCTGTGGGGCCCTGCAACTCAAGCAGCACGGGTCAGGACCTAACCCCATTTGGAACAATTGTAGTGGGGTGCGATAGATGCGGTTTAAGAATTTGAAATGGATTAGCCTTAATCTGTAATTCGGGGACAGGCATTCTAGCTGTCCAGAGCAAATGTGAGTCCGTCATGGCCGGGTCAGAGTCAGCTCCTGAGCTTTAGGGATAATAACCAGTGAAGAACTCTGAATAGTATTGTAAAGACGTGTTATTAGTTTGCATGGGCAAGGAGTCATAAAGAAATGCTCCAGTGCCAGGTGGACCGGAGGTGGAGCAGGGAATGTGTTGTGTAATGCGTGGCACGTGGACCACAGCTGGTTATATATTAAAGTATCAAGAAGCGCAGGGGTGAGGACACCGCGGCATGTAAAGAAGAGAGAAACTGTCCATCCGAGTGCAGATCTGAGAACAGTTTAATTTTGTGTTTTTGTGCACCTGCAATAGCTCCTTTATCTAGAAGTGGTGGTATCTGAGGGATACTGGCCAGTGGGATAGAAGGGGCGTACAGATAAGTTAGTTTCGCTCCTTTCCTCAAACCTTTCCTCATACCCTCCCACATTCACCGTACAAACTTCACAGTATTTATCTCCCTCCTAAGGTTTCTATAAGAAAGAAAGACCACATGAGGCTAGAAAGGTGTTGGGTACAACCAGAAGTGTAGGTATTGGGCCTGGGCACAATAAGCATATAATGCCAAGTCTGTAATGCCCATGCCACCTTGTGCAATTGGGTGAGTGAGAAGTTCCCAAGAAACCCTTTGTTGTTTACCCGCCCAGAGGATAGATTGACCATGCAGGATTTTAAACATTTGAAAAACTAAGACGTAAGCGGAAATGGAATATTGACAAACGGATAAAGGAATTTGGGAAGGATTATCAATTTTGCAATCGGAATTCGGTCAGCTAGGGACAAAAGTAGTCTAGACCATATAGCTAACCTCTTCTCCAGCC
This sequence comes from Triturus cristatus, assembly GCF_964204655.1. Lineage (NCBI taxonomy): Eukaryota > Metazoa > Chordata > Amphibia > Caudata > Salamandridae > Triturus > Triturus cristatus. The sequence goes on from NC_140589.1 coordinate 1,311,923,884, forward strand.
ATGTCACGGAGCGACCGTAATTTACCCTCATAATTCCTCCGTATCACTACTGAGCCATATGCCCAAAGATCTAACTTGACTGCCCGCCCATTGTAAAGGGTACTCAGTTTGAGATTGCTGCGTGTGTTCAGTGAGAGGTAATAATATAGATTTTGCCCAAATTATTTGGATGCCTGACTAGCCATCAAAGCACATCACTTCCCACGTCAGGGGAGCTACATTCTCCTCCGAATCACAAGCGTATGGAGTGATATCGTCCGCGTACATTGAGATTATCAACCCTCTAGTAGTGAAACCAATACCTCTGTTTGTGTGGTGTTGCAGAAGTCTCACCGCCAGTGGCCCCACCGCTATGGCAAACAGGAGCGGCGATACCTGGCACCCCTGGGGTGTGCCCTGGGTAACCGGAAGGGGGGCGAAAATTAGCCCATTCAGGTGCACCTGTGCAGTAGTAAGAGTGTAAAGCAGTTGTATTTGTATAAAATTAGGGCTAAGGCCGAGTTGGCTCAGAAGAGGAAAGAGGTATGCCCATTCTAAAGAGTCAAAAGTCTTAGTGGCGTTACGTAGGGTAGCTACTGCAGAGATTAGGGGATCACGAAGATGCATCATTGCAAATATGGTACGCAGGTTATGGGATGTTGAACGGCACAGAATAAAGCTGGATTGATCAGATTGTACTATTATGGGTAAGAGGAGTTGTAATCTATTTGCCAGTACCTTGGCATAAATGTTGTTATCGACATTTATTAATGGAAAGGGTCAGTATGAGTGGCCGATATATGCAGGTTTTCCCGGTTTAAGGAGTGTAGTAATAACTGCCTCCCTTAACGAAGGTGACAGAACACCTGTATTCAGAGAATCTTGAAACATGGCAAGAAGGTGCAGGGCTTATAGTGAGGCAAACTCCTTATAAAAGGTAGTGGTGAGCCCATCTAAGCCTGGTGCCTTATTGGCAGGTAAGCTTTTATAGCCTGCTATATATCTTCAATAGTGATGGGTTTGTCGAGACAGGCTCGGTGTGCACGGTCATGCCAAAGTAATTGTATGGTGTCAAAATAATCAGACAATTCGGCTGTGTCAGGTGTTGGAGTTGTGGAGTACAAGTGAGAATAGAAGAATGACATGACATCTAACAAGGCAGTAGGAGAATGGACGGGTTTGGATATGGAGTCCAGTAGTTCAGTGATAAAAGCGAAGGCCGGTGGAGCACATAACAGGGTGGCAAGTGTCTTAGTTGGGCGGTCACCTTCCCCATTTTGTCGAGCCTGGGTGTGACGATGTAGAAAGCGAGCTTCGCAAAGGGATTCTTCTTGGAAACCTGACAGTTTGACCCTAATGTTGGCTGGTATATCAGTGTCGTTGGAGTGAAAGTATTGTTCAACAAGCATATGGATATCTCTCTCAAGCCCAGCTAAGGTTCCGTGGATGGCCTTTAATACCCTGGATTGTTTGACAATGCAAGCACCCCTCGTAAGCCCCTTGAATGCCTCCCACAATGTAGATTGCGATTCCACAGAGCCTATATTGTGCGCATAATATTCTATTATTTCTTTAAGAATCTCCTCCCTGAATGCCGCATCAAGCAACGCTCCTGCCGGTAGTCACAAGGTGAAAGCACAAGGGGGTGCCTGTGGGATTTGGATCACCAACAGGACTGGGGAATGATCAGAAAGGGTGCATGGCAAGTATGATACTGAGGAGGTCCAAGTTTGGACCTCTCTGGTCACCAACCAGAAATCTAATCTAGATCAGGCTAGATCAGGCACTGACAAAAACTGAGATACAAGTGCCTTCCCGGGAGTGAGGATGTATCTGTCTCCAGGCATCTACTAAGTAATTGTCATAAGTGATCGCGTTCAATGCTATTGTGGCATGTGGATGCAGGCTTTCGGAAGCGCCAGATCAATCCATTTGATCATTCATTATGGCATCAAAATCACCATCCCATATGATAGCATGTGTACCAAGACGGGCAATTTTCGCCCAATTCGCAGTAAAGAAATTGGGGTCATCTCTGTTGGGGCCATATACCGTGGCCAGTGTCTAGGCTCTCCATGCAGGAAGCCCGCGAATATAACATATCTGCCTTTAGGGTCAACAAGTGAGAGGGACAACTGCGCAGTAATATCGCGACGCCCCTTGTATAATTGGAGTAGGCAGATGTGCAGATTTCACCCCACCAGCGAGCGCGAAGTCTGGGGGCCGTTCAGCCTCGCAGATGTGTCTCTTGTAAAAAGCATACATCTAACTTGTGCCTATTGAGATAGGCATGGACAACACACACTAAACCGTGGCCATTTAGCCCGCAAATGTTCCAGGTAATGCAGGAAATAGTGGCCAAATTATCCACAAAGCATTAGCAAATTATTGGTGTGAGAGTGTCTAGTGGTATGTATCCTGTGGTAAGCAATTAGAGACTTGAATGATGCGTAAGCATGGCATGGACCATGGAGGGAATGAGGACATGAGGAAAAAACAACAGCCCAACTATTCAACCCTGAACCCCTCCCACCCACACCAACCTCCCAATTAGGTTGTGCACGGCCACGAAAGGCAGACCTATACCTTCCCCCATCCACACCAACCCCCAGTCAGGTTGAGACCCAGTACTCACCCCTACCCCATTAACAGTGTGTGATCTGAGAAAATAGGTTGGGAATTATCCATCGGGACAGGCAATCACCGGGCATACAACCCTGCATATAGCGACTGGGTAGCTGAACTAATGATAAAGGGTCAACCCCCAAAGTAATGTGCTAGTATCAGTGTTGGCACAGAAGTATGGATGCATGAATCAAAGAAGATAAAGGAATAAGCAAACAAGGAATCATAGAACAGTGGAGTGTCTTGGCAGAGCACCCCAAGGCGCCCGAGATGGCATCGCTTCAGGAGCGGCCAACGCAGAGGACAACCAGTCATTGTCACTTAACTGGGCCCCTGCAGAGGGGAAGACGCCGGGGCTGATGTGTTTGGCGAACTTTAAAGCAGATTTGGCATCCGTGAAAAAGAGCATTTTATCTTCAAAGGAGACCTGCAGTTTGGCTGGATATAGTAGAGTGTATGATATATCAGCTTGTTGGAGAGCCCTCTAAAAGAGTGGCCATCTTGCTGCTAGGTGACACAACACTCCTATTACCACTTTAATAAAGTGGTGAGAGGTAAGGAAAAATTATCAAACCTAATACTTATTTACATCTAAGGGCAAAACGCAGAACACAGGCAAAGTGTACCAAAAAAAAACATGTCTGCCTATATATTTGTAAAGGCAGTCATTAGTCTATAACATAATGACTTGTCATCGCTATGTACCGCAGTAGTTCAGTGGTACTTCCGCGAAATACTGCAGAACTTTGTGAAAATACTGCAGCCCCAGATATCACTAAGTTAAAATGCTGTATACCTTAAAAAGAAACGTACCCTGCTTACCTGTAGTACCCAAAAGGATCATCTTTGCACCATCATCTCTAAACCTGCCAAACTTCACGTAAATTCGTTCTGCCGTTTTCGCGCTATGCACGATACAAAATTCCATGGAAAACCCATCGGTGGGAAAACGCATTTTGGGATAAACTCCAGGCCTATAGCATTTATATATGCTAATGGCCCAGACTCTTTCAGGTTCAAGGGAGTATACGTGCATGTGTGCACGCACTCACACATGCAGACACAATCACATACACACACGCACACACATTACACATACATAAATACACACACCAGACACACACACCGTCTTTCTCTCTCCCTTGCACTCTCTCGCTCTCTCTCTCCCCTGTAGGAGTCCAGGCCCAGAGCAATGGACAGGTCTAGTTCCTCTAATTCAGCATCGACTCACACATTGTTGGACTTTTCCCCAAAGAGCAATCAGAAGTTCTCAACAGCCTGTGATATGAGAGTGACATCTGCTGCTAGGTCCTTTACTTAAACTAGAACAGCATCCGCATGCAAAGAGATTAGGAGTTATCCCCCTTCCTTGGTCAGCCATCTCCCAATTGTGCTAAAAATTGAGCCCAACACTCCATTGCGACAGAAAAGAATACAGAGGATAGTAGGCAACCTTTCCTGAAATGTCTTTCTATCCACCACCGAAAACACCCTCCCTTTGAGTACTCAGGACTATAGTTCTGTATTTAGATTTCTGGTGCGAAGTTAATCTCCCTGAGAACCACTTATAAATATTCCCACCCAGTGTAAACAAATTAAGACTTCATGGCAGCACAACAGCAAAAGAAAGAGATAACACTGCAAGCCTGTGTGACCTGAATAAAGGAGGTAATATTTTGGTGTCTGAATGCTAAATACTACTATGAAAGAAATGTATTATCTGGGGAAGCTTACTATGTTAAAACGTGTAGTGACCACATCCATGACCTTCCTTTTAAGTGTTGGGAGAGGTTGTGACTGTTTATATTAGTGAAACAAACACAAAGGAAAATGAATTACCAGTTTTAATATATTTTTAAAATGTATGCATCTTGAATGCTTTTGACCTGAAAATACCATTTTAATAATTTACTAATAGAGGGGGAGGAGCCTAGCACGCATCCAAGATGGTCGCGTGAGCACAGGGCTCCCCGGACCCTCGCTGCTCCTCGGAACTTATCCTGACTCTATCCTGACTTGGTTGACGGATTCTGGAAGATGAACGTTGGCTGAACCCTAAACTCTTTTCAGAAACCAAATCGGACCTGGGAGACCTGATCTATGGTGGTTTGAACTTTTGAGGCCCAACTGATGGCTGTGCCCGGTGCGAAGGTGAACTGTGGAGCCGGGGCATAGTTGAACAACAACGGCATTGGGGCTGTGCCGGCGGCCGTCTCATCACTTTCGGTTTCACTTTTGGATCTCTGAGTGGCTGGACAGTGGAGTTGCTTTGTGCGGCTGGGTTTTTACTCGGCCTTCGCTTCGTGCCTTTGCCTCCGCCTGAACCCAGTGTGCCCATTGACTTTGATCCTCTCGCACCGCCACATTGCGGTCCCTGGTACGGCTCGTGTCGGCTTCGCCCGTGCCACTTTGACGCTTGCTCGGTGGTCCCCTTCGGCGAGCGTGGTTCCACATGGGAGGCAGAGGGGATCCCGAGAGGCGTAAGACCAAGACATCCCTACGTGGGGGACCGGTCCAGACCAACAACATGGACCGCTACACTCAGGGTAAAGGGTCCCCTGGGACTGCCAGTGTTCTCCCGGATGACGCTGGGGGTGTTCCGTCCGCCCCTCCGGATTTGTCCCTGCAGGACATCATGGGCGCCATTAATGGCATCAAGGAGACCATCGCTCAGCAGTACGAGGCCTTGGCCCGTAAAATCGACATGGTGGCCATTGATGTTACGCTAATTCGGGCGGATCTCTCTAAGACCAATGAGAGGGTCCAATCGCTGGATTTGCGGACGTCCACCCTTGGTACGGATGTGTCGGACCTGCAGACTGCTCTCGGCGACCTCAAGTCGACCAACGACCTGATGGCCCGGCGGCTGGAGGACTTCGAGGGACGGGCTCGACGCAATAACATCCGCCTCATAGGTGTTCCGGAGACCTCCGACAATCGCCCGGTGGATCTTATGGTTGAGGAACTCATCCTCAAACAGCTTGCCCCCGCTGGCCTGAGTAAGTTCTTTGCCGTGGAGCGGGCCCATCGAGTCCCAGGCGGTCGGCCGCGACCGGGAGCTCCCCCGAGGCCTATTGTCGCAAAACTTTTTCACTAAAGAGACCGAGATGCGATTCTGCAGGCCTCACGGGTACATGGCCCGATCCGATATGGGAACTCATCCGTTAACTTTTTCCCGGACTTCACCCAACTGGTCCAGAAACAGCGGATGGGTTTCCAGGGGGTGAAGCGCCGTCTCCGGGACCTGGGTCTTAAGTACTCGATGCTTTTTCCTGCTAAGCTCCGAGTGGAATACGAAGACCGGGCTACCTTTTTTGACTGTCCTGCAACTGTGAGTGACTGGCTGGATTCTCTGCCGGACCGGGGTGACCGGCCTGGGCCTTCTGGTGGTGCCGAGGGTGGCGGGCCTCCTTCGGAGTGACTTTTGGTCCTTGACTTTGACATTTTGTTTTGTTCGGCTGGGTTCTACTTCTTTTGTACATTTTGTTTAATTAGGATCTATGTTGGGGGCGGGCAGGGACGGGTCCCTTTCCTCCTCCGGGGTCTTTTCGTAGAATGGGGTTTGTAGGGCGACAGGCACACTGCAAGTTGGGGTGGTTTTCTGGACCGCAGGGGTGCAGGGTGGGGGGAGTTGAATTTGGGGGGGGGGGGTTGGTGGGTGGGAGGGGTTGTTTGGATTTGTGTTTTTTGTTTTCAAGGCGAGGTATTGGCTCTGTTTCAGTTTCAGGTGTCGCGCTATTTGCTGGGGGACCTTTGATCTATTGGAGGGGATGGGGGGGGACGGGTTGAGACTGATGTCTTGGAACGTCAACGGATTGGGGGATCGTATCAAACGGGGTGTTGTGCTGCAGTATTTGCGTCGTTTGACTCCTGATGTGGTATTCTTACAGGAGACGCATCTGGTTGGTAATGTTTGTCATGCCATGAACAGGGGGGGATACCGACTCGTGGCCCATTCCGGTTTCACCACTGGCTCTAGAGGGGTGGGCATTCTCCTACGATCTTCACTTCCGCTAGAGATCACCAGGGTTGTCCTAGACGATAGAGGGCGCTATGTGGCTCTGATTGGGAGGTGGGAGGGACAGTCCCTTTCCTTGGTTTCGGTTTATGTTCCCCCGGGCCTCCAGAACTCCACTTTCTCAGACTTGGGTCGTATGCTGCTTGAGCCTCCTGACAGTCTTTTGCTTATGGGTGGGGATTTTAATTCGGTTGTTTCGGGTGATTTGGATCGCCACCCGCCAAGGGCCCTCCCTGCTGCCCAGGCGTGGCTCGGCAGACTCTTGGATACCTTCGGTCTGGTGGATTGTTGGAGGTTAATGCATCCGACACAGTGTCAGTACACATTTCACTCTGGGGCCCATGGGAGTCTCTCCAGATTGGATTATTTTCTTATGCCCGCGGCCCAGACTGCCCGGATTCGAGAGGTCAAGCACTTGGCCCGGGGTATCTCTGATCATTCCCCACTGTGGTTGCTTTTCGACACCGGGATGCGGTCCGCTGGGCGGATCGCCCCTATTAACCCTTGGTACTTGCGCGACCCCAAGATTCGTGATAGCCTTGTTAAGTCGATTGATCAGTATTTTCTCGAGAATGAGGGGTCGGTGTTGTCCTCAGTGTCCCTGTGGGAAGCCTTCAAAACAGTGCTCCGCGGGCATGCCCTATCCCAGATAGTGGAGGCCAAGAGGGTTAAGAATGAGGAGGTGGTGAAGCTGGAGACTGAAATATCGGGGCTGGAGGCGGCTTTGGAGACGGGTGTCACTCAGGATGGGCTTCATGCCCTCAGCTTGAAGCAGTTTGAATATAAGTCTCTTGTCACTGACGCTGCCAAGAGCATGTATAGGGAGCAACAGGGTAGGTTGTATGATGCCGGGGACAAGGCGGGTAAACTGATTGCTTGGTTGGATAAGAAGGAGAGAGTGAATCGTGTGGTCCCGGAGCTTCGGGTTTCGGATGGAGTGTGTGTGACTGACCCTGGTGAGATTGTGGAGTGTGTTGCTGACCACCTCCGGGCGGTGTACTCCCCGGTGTCTGATAGAGATGAGGATGACTCTCGTCTCTTGCTGCGGGATATTGCCCTGCCCGGCCTATCCGTCGAGGACCGTGAGCAGATGGATGCCTCCCTGTCTGTCGCCGAGATTGCTACCGCGATTCGTTCCCTTCGCTCGAGCAAGGCTATGGGCCCCAACGGACTGCCGATTGAACTGTATAAACTACGCCCGGATAAAATCGCGCCCTTCCTCCGTCGTATGTTTCTGGAGTCGCTCGAGCGGGGTTCCCTTCCCGACGACCAGCGTCTGGCTACTATAGTTGTTATTCCCAAGGACGGTAAGCCACGAGACCGCTGTGCCTCATATAGGCCTATCTCCCTACTAAATGCCGAACCGAAAATCCTTGCCAAGGTTCTCGCTAATCGCTTGCTGGGAGTTATCTGTGATTTGATACATCCGGATCAATGCGGCTTTATCCCTCATCGTAATACCGCTCTCAACTTGCGGCGTCTACATGGCGTCCTCGCTAGGGCGGAGTACTTCTCTGAACCGGCCATATTGGTTTCCTTAGACGCCACGATGGCCTTTGATACCATCGAGTGGCCATTCCTTTGGGCCGTATTGGCGAAGTTTGGCTTTGGGGAGGGATTTATTGGTTGGGTGAAGCTCCTCTATGCTGGTCCAATGGCTCAGGTGGTTGTCAATGGGCGGGTTTCTCGGCCCTTCGCGCTCGGGAGGGGTACTAGGCAGGGGTGCCCGTTGTCCCCTCTGCTCTTTGCTCTCGCCTTGGAACCGCTCGCTGCCTGGCTCCGCTGGGAGCCCTCGATCAGAGGGATCCGGTGGGCCCCGGGCTTCGAGGATCGGGTCTCGTTGTACGCGGATGATATTCTTCTGTACCTCACCTCGCCGCGGAAGTCGCTCAATGTGCTTTTTGATGTCCTTACTTCCTTCGGGAGAAATTCGGGTTTGATAATTAACTGGTCCAAATCTTGCATGTATCCTATCTCCGGTGGACTTCCTCTCTTGCCGCCTCGGCTTCCGATCCAAACGTCTCAATCCGGCTTTAAATACTTGGGGGTATACGTTTCGTTGGATCCGGCGGTCCGCTATGAGCAGAATCTCCTGTCTCCCCTCCGGCGTTTGAGGGCGGACACGGCTCGGTGGTGTAAGTTGCCCTTGTCTCCACTTGGTCGCGCAGCACTGTTTAAAATGATGTCCCTTCCCAGATTTCTTTACGCTCTCCAGAACTCCTTCGATATCATTCCAGCGGCCTACTTTAGGGAAGTGGAGAGTTTGCAGAGGAAACTGGTTTGGGACGGTCGTGCGCGTATCGCTTTGGCAAAGCTGACTCTTCCCTGGTATGACGGGGGCATCGCGCTTCCTGACATTAGAAGGTACTATTGGGCCTCCCAGCTGTCTGCCATTAACCATGCTACGTACGCTCCTGGCTCGAACCCGGCATATGAGATGGATAAATTCCTGCTTCCCGGCGGTAACTATAACAGAGCGCTTTACTCTCGATCTGCCGGAAGGACCCTCACGGGCCCTACTAGGATTGCGGTACGTGTGTGGAAGGCGGCGAATGTAGCTGTGGGCTGGAGTGGGCGGTTAACGTGTGCTACTCCTCTATTCGCCTCTGAGCGCTTGGGAAGCCTCTGGACAACGAAAGGCTTTGAGCACTGGGATACGATCGGCATTAGCAGAGTGGGGGACCTATGGGTTAAAGGCGCGGTTAAATCCTTCGCGGCGCTTCAGAGCGAGTACGAGCTTAGTGAAAGGGAGTTCTTCCGCTATGCCCAGGTTCGGCACGCCCTACTCTCGGTCTTTGGGGAGGGGACCATGGTCCCTGTCTCTTCGCCTCTCGAGGACCGTATACTCGACGGACACGTCCCCGACAGTACTATCTCCCTGATTTATAAAAAACTAATAAATAATCGGGCTGATCTCTTGGTGCGTCTTCGGGAGGCATGGACGGGAGATGGGGTGGAGTTGGACGACGAGGACTGGCAGTCTGCGCTGTCATCCCCTAAGGAGGTTGCCATCCCGGCCCGTCTCCGTCTGGTCCAGCTTAAGATTCTCCATCGTGTCTATGTGACGGGTCCCCGTTTGGTCTCGATGGGGTTTTCTGATGACGGGCTCTGTAAGCGTGGCTGCGGGCTCAGTGCCACCTTTCTCCACATCCTCTGGGAGTGCCGCGAGGTGGCGGAATATTGGCACCAGGTGCATGATGTTATGAAACGAGTCACTGGGGTCGCTCTGCTGCCGGAGGTGCGCCGATGTGTTCTGAATGTGTGGGAGCCCAATGACTATAATGCGGCTCAGGCTCGGTGGGCGGCCCTTGGGAACATGATCGCAAAGAGAGATATTGCGCAGCTTTGGGGTTCCCAACGGCCTCCCACCGTGTCCGTATGGAAGGAGAACATGGACTGGTGCATGTTCAGGGAGAAGACGGTGTATGTGGCTCGTGGTAAACCGGGGGCGTGGGGTAGAATCTGGGGTCAGTGGAATGTGTATCGAGGGACTATCTGTTCTCCCCTCCTGGTGGATACGTCTGAGGTTGCCTTGTCCCCCTGATCCTTGAGGGTTCCTTGCTTATTCTGTTCATCTGAGTATAGATTTGGTTTTCCCGTGGCCCCCCCCTCCCTCTCAGACCCCCCTTTTATTGACCACCCTAGGGTGGTCCTATGTGGAGTTCCTCTGCTATGGTTAGACGCCCTTTCAATGTTTTTCGCCTTGCTTTTTGTTTTTCTTTACTTTGGTTGATAGTTATGTAAAAAGGGTGTACCCTGACTTCCTTTATGTGCAGCTTGATCTCCTGTCATTTAGCGGAGCCCCTGCGGGCCAGTCATTGTTTTTGAACTGCTCGATCATTTCTGCATACTAGCGGCCGGCCCAGGAGGTTGTAGGCCCGTGCTTGTACCCTTTTTCTCTGCACAATAAAATTTTTATAAAATAAATTAAAAAAAATAATAATAATTTACTAATAACCTTCATTTCTCAGTCTTGCTTTTTCTCTCCCTCCATTCTTTTTGCATTTCTTTCACTTCAATTTTCTCACTCTCTCTCTTTTCATTATCATTTTTTTTTAACTTTCTTTAGTCACCTCATTCTCATGTTTTCCCGCATCCCTTCTTGCTTCCCTGCATTTTCTTATTTTTCAATTGAGTCTGGTGGAAGCTACACCATCTACAGAAAGAGAGGGGGGGGGAGGTCAGCCTACCTCAGTTACTGGCTGTTTTAAGTGGCATATTCATCAGTCAACAATCATCAACCACTGCTGACTGTAGCAGCACACTGGGTTACAGAGCGTTCCCTAGTACAGGTCTATTGGGTTTCTTTTCATTGTTCTGTGCAGCCTGGGTGGGTGATCACCTGTCCCTAGGTCTGCATTTTCAGAAAGAAAACCACTACAAGTTTTTAGTTAATAAATGCATTTGTCCCAAAATTACTGTGAGTAGTTTGTCTCAAACGACTTGGACGCAGCCCTATAGAAGCTCAATTGCACCCTCCATCACTGTGTTTCACTCAATGTGTATTGTGCTATGAGTCCATGCCACTCCACTGTCACAATCTGTTCTCCTGTCACAAGCATGCCACCAGGATGTCTTGTCTCTCTGGAACTGCCTGCAAGTTCCGCAGTTGCTGGTAGCCAGTGACAAACAGCTGATGGAAGAGCACAGGGGCATCTCGATAGAGGATAATTTTGGACTATAGGAAATCATCCTTTGCTTCATTGTCATTAAGAAAGTTTTCGCCTTTTTCAGGACTCTATATTTGCTAGTATTAGTGCTGTACTATTGCCAGTCAGTGCCACAGTGTGCTCTTCCCCTAAAAAAAGTACTGTAAAAGTGGTTTCCCCAAATCAGTGTATTTAACTTTCAAGTAAATCCATTGTACGTTGGTGCAGAAATTGCATAAGTGGTGTGGAAGTTAAATGGCATATGTGGCTTGCAGGGCATATTTATACCATCCACTTATACGAAAATATATGACTACCATAAGCACCATTGTTTTCTGGCATGATTGGAGTTTAAAAGCACTGCAATAACACTAAGTACCGTAGCTATGTAGGAAAACCCTTTTTATCTTAATAAGGTACCACCTGAAGTGTGCCTTGTAAGCTCACACGACTGGGTGCTTCATATATAAAAATTCTTGCACACTATATGTGTTTACCTTCACTGTGAATAAATCACCAAAACTGTTTTCTCTCTTAAGGTAAGGCTAGCTGTTCCAGGAACAGGCCTAGGAGTGATTAAAATATTTCTTTCCCTTTTCTGCCAGGGAAGATGCCAAAAAACTGACTAAAATGTTATTTTCCACTTAGTTTCAAAAATCAACTTAAAGATGAAAATAGTCAAGTCAAAAGATATTTTATTCGACAAATCAATGCCATAAAAGTAAACATGTGAAAGGAAACATTTCGTCAAAAAACATTGCTTTAAAGACAGTAATTACAATTTTGTAAACCAAAAGATAAAGTTAGGGTTATCAGGTAGAGCAGAGGGTTTCATGTAAAGTGCAAAGTGCCAAATTCACATTACAATAAGCAATAAGAAAACAGGTTAAAATTCCTGACTGGAGCAGATGATAACATATAAAATTTCAAGTACTCACAATATCATAAGCAATTAGACAAATATTAATATTTAAAAAGTGAATTTTGATGCTCATAGTATAATAAACAATACAAGTTAAGATTACTAAATAGAACAGGGAGTATCCAATGACGTGCACAATGCTGGAATATAAAGTGCAAACGTGCTAAATTTACAGGTTAAATAACAGTAAACATTCGAATAATCATAGTTACATAAAAAATGATGATTTAAAAATAATTGTTAATATGACAGTTTTTTTCTACATCTAATGGCTCCTGTTATAAAACTTGCAACCCCAAAACAGACCATAGGTGAAGATAGCATATGGAGGTATAGCAAAGCGGGCCTAACTTGGGAAAAGTGACAATCTTTAAGAAGAGGAAGTATAAATCTTTTACGCAGCTGAACATAAAAATCACAGAAAAAGATAAAATGTAAGGTTTCTTGTTCTGAAAAATCGTCACAAGGGCTAGGTTTACGAGTGCCTTGTTTCGCAAAACCTTGTGGAACAGCTAAAAACCAAGGGATCAAATGTAATCGAAATCTTGTTAGCACAAAACGATGAAAAGCATTATTTACAATAAGTATATATGGTTGGACTTGGTTATACAAGGGTTTCCTCCCGAACTTCCTCCCTGTTGCTTCTCCAAAAACTGTGATTTAATGGCTCTAATTTTAGATTTGCCCATCGGTTTCGGCCTATTATATAAATCTGGGCTCTCTCCAAAGCTATACAATCCGTGATTATCAATTGATTTAAGTTTGTGCTAGGACTAGACCAAACTCTAAGCCAACGTAGCAAGGGGGCTATCGCTATCTCATCCTCAATATTCCCCACCCCAACCTCTTCATGTAAAATAAACGCCGGGGTGGTGGAAGGTACCGCCAACAGTTTGCGTAAAAACTTATCTTTGGCTCTTTGAATCTCTGTACCTTTCTTATAGCCCCAAATATCACAACCATAGGAAGCCAAAGGGATACACTTTTCTTTATAAACTTTCAACAGGGCGGGTAAAGGTTTAGGTCCTAGTCTCTTGGCAAAGTTTAGGGTAGCACCCTTTGCTCTGGCCAAGATGTTCTTTTTTTGTATAATTTGTGCTCTCCACGACCTGCACTCATCAAAGAATACCCCCAAATATGGAAATGTTGGGACTTTAGTTAGTTCAACCCCCTTACAATAAAATTTGGACTTCGGCGGTTTTCGGGAGCCAATAGACATTATGTGTGACTTCTTAAAATTTGTTGATAGATCTAAAGAATCCATAAAAACTATATAACCATCTAGTAATCTTTGGAGCCCCACAGCTGTTATTGCAAGTAAAACTGTATCATCTGCATATAACAATGCGGGGATTTTCTTGTCACCAACCCTAGGGATGTCTATACAGCTTGTTTATATAAAGAGTAAAAAGGAGGGGGGCCAGTATACATCCCTGACGTACACCCCTCTTTACATCCCAAGGGCTTGTCAATTCACCATTTTTATTATATCTGATTGCGGCCGTGTTTTTTTTCATGAATATTAAATAAAAAAGCAACCAGCTGGGGTTCAAGGCCCATATCCCTTAAAATTAGCCATAGTTTGGACCTATTTACACAATCAAACGCTTGTGTAAGATCCATAAAAGCCAAATGTAAAACTTCCTTTTTGGCAATAGTATACTTTCCTATGACTAAATGTAAATTAAGGCATATGTCCAGGGTCTCATTGCCCACCCTAAAGCCATATTGTAGATCGGAAATAACATTTAAAGGGTCTAACTAAGTCGTCAGGCGCTCTAAAATGACTTTGCCCATAATTTTAGCAGCAGAGTCTAAAAGAAAGATCGGCCTATAACATATAGGGTCGTCTCGTGCACCTTTTTTAAAAATAGGGACAATGACTGCCTTTCCCCAGGATAACAGAAGACTTTGTGAACACGCCGCCTTAAAAACATGTGCTAAAATTCTCGACCAAACACTAGGGTCTGCGCTAAAAATAAGCCCTGCACTAATGTGCTCAACCTCCACGGGCTCAATAATTTCTTCTATACTAACATTGTTAAAAATACGTCCAAAGTGCTGAACCCATTGGTCAGCTGGAATTAGACACTCTTTATTTGAATTTTGGAAATCAGAGAGGAAAGGGCTATTGACTACTAACCAGAAATTTGCACTATCTTTCAGTACACTTGTTTCGCTCAGGGCTTCCCACGCCTGCTCTTTTAACTGATTCTTTCTATTTTGAGTAGCCAATTTATAAGCCATCCTTTTAGCTCTAATTACTGCTGCATATCTAGGGATACATTTAATGGCCTGTACTATCAAACCATCTTTTGGCATTCGAACAGCTGACCTTACTCACAACAGTAGGGTCAGCGGAGATGTGTTTTGTTAGTGTTTCGAAGGTTTCTAGAGTGGTATAACCGTCCGTGGATGGATCTAGGCAGAGTTGGATTTCAGAGGCACAAGAAGTATACAGGTTTTCAAGGAAGCTATCTGGAGTAATTATTTCCCATTTTAGCCTGCGATTTTTATCTTTAGTTGTAATGTCTTTATTTATAATATGGGTAGTTATCCCCTCGAATTCAATCGCAGAAAGTGAAATTGTAAGAATAAGGGGATTATGGCCGCTGTAACATGACCAAGAAACTGTTAAATCCACAATATTTGAGGCTAGTGGTGCAGTCAAAAAGATATAATCAATGGTACTAGACCTTCCATTCCCTGTATAGGTTGGTACTGACTCCAAACTGCTTGTTTGCCAAGAACAGAGTAGATTATAGGTTGAAAGAGTGTTATCCAAAAAAGTGCCAGATGGTGTGTGTTCAAAATGGTTTAGCGCAGAGGGAAACTTCCCTTGGTCAAGTTCAATAATACAGTTTAGGACGCAGAAATGAATATTAAAATCCCCTAAAATTGTTAAATCATAATGTAAAGATTTACCCTCCTCATAATTTTCAAGAAACTCTTCTAAGGCTAGCAAATGTTCCAGCTTGTGACCTCTGGAAAAGTAATTATAAAAGTTCACTACTCGCAAAGTAGCACGATTCTTAAAAGAAAGTTCTACCGCTAGCAAGTGATGAGATTTACATTCAACCATTCGAAATTTACAGGAGAGTTTGAGTAAAAACATTAAAAGTAAACCCCCTCGTGCTCGACCCATATTTGAAGGGATAGCATATTTACAAAAAGATTTAAAACTATCTAAATAAAAATAGTAATTTGCCTCCCACGTTTCCTGAAGGGCTATGCTAAAAGAAAATCCCAATTTAAAAGGCCCCTTTTTGACCTTAGGCCAGCTCTATTCCACAACAGAATTTTCTTGTGGTTGTTCAAAGATGGGGGCGTTACAATGTGGCGATCCACAGGCTCGGTAGGATGTAATATAGAGGTAGACAAATTTGAGAAACGGTGATTAGTCAAAATATTATCTGATATTGCCGGGGACACCAGTCAATCTTGCTGGTCCAAGTCCGATAGGGGAGAAAACCTATTATATGTTTTTGTGATGAATGGGGCTATGATTTTATGCTCAGTGGAGGGCTTATAAAAGTGACCTAGGTGCAACGGCCAGATCTTGGTTATTCTGGCAATGTTTGTCCCATATGATGACAGCAGGGACCTCGCCATGTCCGGATGACGGAAATTAATAACAATACAGTCACTCTTAATGTCCTTAATAGGAGTCCCAACCCACCCTGCGGGCCATAATGATTTCTCCAATCTGTGACTCCCAGAGGCCCCTATGTTTTATAAGCCAATCTGCACATTTGTTTCGGAGTCGGTCCCAAGATTCTCCCTGTTTTTACTAAGTGGAGGTACTCCGGCTAAGACTAGCACATATGGGCAGGCAGCGGGAGGTAAATTTAATAACTCATTGCAAGGTGTTAGATCATCTATGGCCTCGGGGGGTGAAATACCCTCTTTCTGTGATTCAGCAATCCGATTTGTAGAGCCCTGATGGATCTGCGGCATTACATTAGCATTAAAAAATGAAGGGGCAGGATGCTACTTCCAGGTGGTGACCATAATCGAGCGCTCTACTCTAGCGCGCCCGACGCTCGCCTAACGGGCCCCACGCGTGTCATGGTGCGAGTGTGGCACGCGGCCAATGCTGCAATGGGGTGGAAGGACCGTTTGACCCGGGCGTCACCACTATACGCATCTGAGCGGTTGGGCTCCTTGTGGACCTCGAAGGGCTTTGAGAAGTGGGATTTAATAGGCATTAGCAAAGTGGGGGATCTCTGGACGAGGGGAGGATTTAAAACGTTCGAGATGCTGCAGACGGAATTTCAGTTGCAGGGCAGCGAGTACTTTCGGTATTTGCAGGTCCGGCATGCGCTGGGCTCCGTCTTTCCGGACGTTGCCTCCATCCCGGAGTGTTCCCCCCTGGAGGATAGAGTGCTGGATGGACACGTCCCTGACAGCACGATCTCACTGATCTACAAAAAACTGATCAACGACCGCTCAGACTTGTTGACTGCCCTTCGTGAGGCTTGGGTAGCCGATGGGCTGGAGCTGGACGACGATGACTGGATCTCTGCGGTGGCCTCCCCGAAAGAGGTGGCCATACCGGCTCGCCTTCGTTTCGTCCAGCTCAAGATACTCCACAGGGTCTACATGACGGGGCCAAAGCTCCTGCGTATGGGCTATGCTGAGGACGGTTTGTGTAAGCGTGGGTGTGGTGCGCTGGGGACTTTTCTGCATATCTTGTGGGAGTGCTCGGAGGTGGAGGGGTTCTGGCGTGGTGTGCATGAGGTGCTGCGAGTGGTCACGCATGTGGCGCTGTTGCCCGAAGCGAGGAGATGCCTGTTGAATGTGTGGGAGCCTACCGATTACTCGGTGCCGCAGACGTGGTGGGTGACTCTGGGGTATATGGTTGCCAAGCGTGATATTGCCCAACTGTGGGGATCCCAGAGGCCCCCGACTGTCTCGGCCTGGAAGGAACATATGGATTGGTGCATGTTTCGGGAAAAGGTGGTGTATGTGGCGAGAGGTAAGCCTGCGACATGGGTGAAAGTATGGGGCCCCTGGAACGCCTACCGCGGGGGAATCTGTGCTCCACCGTTATTGCCCGATCCGTCGCCGGCCCCGTCCCCTTAGCCAACTCCTCCCCCCGGTACCTGGGCATTAGGTGTACCCAGCCCTAGTTCTGATCTCTCCCCCCCCTCTTGAGATTCCTATGGATGGCTAGGATCCCCCCTCTAGGGGAGCACGTGTTGCTATTTCCGATTGAGGATTGCCTTGTGGGTTTGTTTGTATTTGTTGTTCTTTAAGTTTAAAATGGAACCGTATAGTGGGGTCTGGATAGTGTGGCTCGCAACGATGTTACCTCCTGTGCATGCTCGGCCGCAGCACCATGTGTTTTATAAATGTATATCGTATGCTCCTTTTATTGCTAGCGGCCGGCCGGAAGGTTGTAGGCCCATATTTGTATATTTTTTGAGTCTTGTAATAAACGGTTTAAAAAAAAAATTTAAAAAAATGAAGGGGCATTAATAGGTGGTAAGGATGCTATACTTCCAACATTACTGGGAAGATCTATACTAGGCTGTGTTTCTACTAATGATGATGTGACTCCCAATGTAAAACATCCCTTAATTTTGGTACAAGTAACACATGAACCCTTAGAGAAGGAGGTGGGCAATAATGGCTGTGAATTTGGATTTGTAATAATAGCAGACTCACAAATGGTCCCGTTGTTGCTTCCCCCCGCAGTCGTTACCTGTTTCACTGATTTTACTTGAGAAGTTATATTATCAGACAAGGTGTCTAAACCGTCTAAGCGTTTTCACAGGGTGTTGAAATGTTTGTCAATCAAGCCTTTAATACTGGTAGAAACAATATTCGCAATATTGTCTATAACATTTTTTTCCGGTGAGCCACCTAATGGGCAAAAAGAATAACAGTCAGTCTGAGTAGCAATTGTCCTGCTTACAATGGTAACGGGAGCGTCAGTTACAGGGTTAACAATAGAGGAAGAAGGAGGGCACTTACGCCATGAACTCAAGATGTGCGAGAAGGAATATTACGTGGTAGTTGTTTCCTTTTAGTACACACAGGTTTGGCCAACTTCCTTTTCCTTTTAGCACCCAGGGTAAAAGAAATAATCATAGAATCCGAGATGCCCGGTGAATTATCCATGTTGTCCTCATTACCTGAGACACGAGGCAGGTCATTATTAGCAGTGTTAGTAACGTTGCCTAAATGGCTTAAAGTAGTATTTAGACATTGCAGGGGGCTCATTGTATTCGGTTGCGAAGTAGAAGTAGAAACAGGTGGACTGAGCATGGGATGCAATGCGACCACCTCCGAAAGAAGCCCAAACTGGCCAGACACAGCCCCCATAGATAGGCACCTCTCCACATGTTCAATTTCGTTGGCGACAATGCTTACAGCTCGTTCTAGCATGCTGTCTATACTTGTGGTGGGGCGAGTACAGGACATCCCACTCTTCTTCCCCATCATTACTACAGAATGAAACTATAACTATGCAGGACTATCACAAAAAATCCACGCTCACCTGCCAATGAAGTTCCAAATACAGATGCCAGGGGGGTGGCCCAGCTCAGCCTTGTCCAGGCACGGACGGGCGCAGTCCCGCGCGCGTCCCGCGCCGCGGTTGGAGAGGCGGCACTATTAGCGCATTGGCCACGCCTCCCCCTCACTCGCGGCAGCTGCGGGATGGAGCGGTGCACTCTGGGGGTTGCAGTCCTCCCCAGAGTGTGTAGAGCAGTGCGAGTGACGCTGGAATGGCGGTGTTGCCCCTGGGACCCACGTCCCACCAGGGGTTCTCTAAGAGGCAGATGCAGCAATGCAGGCGGCTAGTGGGCACAACGAACAAGCAGCAAAGTTCAAAGATGAAAATAGATTTTTGCTAACTTTGGTGGACAAGTAACTTTACACTAGTGTACTTTGTACTGTCTGAGCCAAGACTGTTTAGAACTAGTTAGTCAGTGAACACCACCTTAGACGTCCAACACACTTGACTGAGAGTGAACAACCCTGCTCAAAACAGAGAGTAGCCACCTGAAAAGGGAACCACTGCCAGATCACAGGACAGCTTTTATACCTCATCTTTTGACTTGGAGATGCCAAAAGGTGTTGGCAGGAACTTCTCCCATTCATTTGTCAGTGTCCTCAAAGAAAATGTGGCTTCAACCTAGTAAGAGGGAGAGCCAAGTTTTGACCAGAGCTTTTCCAGATGGAAGAAGGGTTAGATACTTTCAATATCTGGCTTCTAGGGGTTTTTTTAAGTAAAGCGAAGAGGAAGTGCTGCAAAAGAAGGTGGGCATAGGTGATAAAGTAAACAGGGTTTGGATGTAGGAAACTCTTCAATCACAGGTGCACAGGATAACAGTGGTGCCTCACATCATCTCCTCAGAACATTCCTGGACCTGAGAAGAAAACAACCAAAGCAAGACAAGAAGGCCCTGCTGTAAGAAAAGGACTAAGAGGCTTCATAATCCTGCTTGCACCAAGGGCTTGGAACTGTCTCGAAGGATCACGCGATTAACCTTCAACTTGCTTGCTCCAGAAGCACGAAAAGCAAAAGATCTCCTGAATCCAAGAGAGCCCAGTGCACCTCAGAGGACTAAATCATGCAAGAACCTTGGCTGGAGAGAGACCTGGGGCCTAGATATCTGTCTTTAGGATTCTTGGGCTTCAGGTTTGGACAGAAGGAACTTTCGTAATTATCCAGAGGACCAGGACAATGTGCTAAGTCTAAGACACAGCGGTCATACCATAAAAAGGCTAGAAAACCAGGTGTCCCACTTGAAGCTTTTTAATGTGCAAAAAAACAGGCTGAGTGGGACATCTCAGTAAGGTATCTGGCCTTGTGAAATAATGCCCAGCAAAAGCTTTCAGCTTTGCCTCACTGACAAACCTGGGGCCCGATTCACAGAATTAACTAAAGACAAAATCTCAAACTTACTACCATTTTGGTATTCACAGAAGGCACTTACTCATTTTGGTATTCACAGAAGGCACTTCTCATTGGTGAGTAAGTGCATTCTGTGAATATCAAAATGAGTAAGTGCACTTACTCATTGTGGTATTCAAAGAAGGCACTTACTCATCAGTGAGTAAGTGCCTTCTGTGAATACCTAAATGAGTAAGTGCCTTCTGTGAATACCAAAATGAGTAAATGGTAGTACGTTTAGGATTATGTCTTAAGTTAGTTCTGTAAATCGGGCCCGCTGAGAGCCAAAAAGCCTCTTAGTCCAAAGATAAAACCTTTCACTGTGGCAAGGTGGCAAATCTGCCTATGGGGTGAATCAACCCTAAGGGCTCTGAAACCCAGCTTTGTGCCATTCTGAGCATTTTGCGCCAAAGCCAACGGATACAGCTGGAATTTGCCTTTGATGTAACTGACTTCGAGGAACCCCTGTCAGTGTCAGCCTTAAAAAGTTACTAAATCCCAAGCGAAATAATTTTAACAGAGCGGTTTACTTGGTGTATCCGATCTCTGCTCCATCACCGTTTGTCTGAAATTACACCTATGTTCTGGTCAACCGTGAACTTCTATTTTTCAGTGGTGCTTTACTTACCCTAAAAAATAAGCCTCTCTTGTACAAGTCTATCACTCATCTCCTGCTATCCAGAGCAATAATGATAGGAAACTGCATTATTCCAGTACCTGCACATTATTTGGGGGAAAAAACACAGTTATGAGTCTGGCTTACATGCCACTAAAATTCACCAGTTATGGATTGATATTTGCTTGTGGACAGACATTTTATCAAATGTTTGACTTTGCTCTTGTTTTTTATGAGAATGAAGCTCTGAGTTGGAAGTGATTCTACAGTCATGAAACTCTTGGGTCAGAAGTGATTTGATAGTCAACCTCCACTTCAGTGCGCTTGGCCTGAAATCATGCCTCGGTCCCGATCAACCTCTAACTGATATTGTTCAATGCCGATGTACTTTTTCTAGGGGCCTTTTGCTCTAAAAATTCAGCCTATCTCTTTTAGAAGTTGAGTATTCATCTCCATTGGTCCAAACATAGCACTAAAGATAACAATCTGTCTTATTCCAGTACGTGCCAAATCAGTGAAAAATATAAATATATATACTGTGTAGTTAGAGTTAGGTCAAACTTTATATAGGAAGAACGTTTACTGTTTTACTGATAACTGTGGTGCTATTTGACAAAGCTACACAAAACTATTACCCAACAAATGTAGCCACCTCAGCTCATTTCTGGAGCGTTTCATTGTCACCTGTTAGGCAGAGCGAAGCAAAAAGGGGGGGTTGCAAAAATGTGTTTATCCATGCAGTTTGACAGAGGGATTTTAGATTGCGATACAGCCAAAATAAATGGACAGATTTACACCAACAGAGGGCTAGAACCTTTACCCAGAAAGCCTGCTTTTTTTGTGATTTGGCGGAACTATGGAGGGATGGTTCAAATCTTTAGACATCTGGTGCCGTAGAACTCCCAAGGGACCTGCAGATCTAAAGATAAGATCTGATTGGCCGCCGTCAACACCAAAAGAGATGTTGGGCAGTCATTTTATAACTCTGGGACTTCGTCCCCTTGTCCTGCAAAGATAGAGAAAATTATATAAAGGGGCAGGGTAGTGATTTTTAATTCCCCTAGGCTGACCAGGATCTGGGGTCGGCGCATGTTTATTAATTCTTTATTCTGAGGATAAGTTGTGTGTTGGGCCCCCTCCATGCGCCAGACTTCAGCCCCAGGGACCCCATCCCATGGGGCCCAAAGCTAGGATGTCACAGGGATCTCATCCAACAGGACAATGAGGCAGAGGTGGAAGCCCTGAGCAGAAGAATTACTTGCTCCCACCATGCAGAGAACAAGCCAATGTTTGTATTAACAGTGAATGCACTTAACAATCACTAAACAACAAACGTTAAAGGGATGTTATAGTAGGGTGACAATGTCAGTGACAGTGCAACATTTGAAACCCAAAAAAAACACTAAACGTTTCCACTGTTATGCACTGTTTATGACCTCACATATTATATCACTCATGACACGTTCAATGACATCGTTGATGACATCATTCTTGACATCTCAAATTACATCATTGATACATACACACTGTCAAGGATTAGACACTGTGATAATCTATCTCGTTTTCTGCTTGATTTTTCAAGCAAAGATAGACTCCTCCCAGTAGCCACTGAGCAACCTTGCACTTAAAATACACATGAAATGTGTGAAGTGTCTCTTTAAAGAGGGTCACAGATAGGAGAAAAAACCCCACAAAAAAAGGAAAAAAACCTCCTTGGCAATATTGGTATTTCTTAACTGAAGATAAAAGATGCTTCAAGAGTTGCCTAAACCTCCCTGAATTCCAGGCAGAAAAAGTCCAGCATGCAGTCTTCCAGAACAAAGACTCTAAGAATAATCCTTATACTAAAAATAGATGGCACAATCAGGGACAAAAATGGCATAAAAAGGGAAATGAACATGATGAAAAATGGTGGAGTGTAAGCATGACAACATATTCTTTACAGACCAGAGACTCCTTATTTATGAACTAAGCAAGAAATGACATCACAGACAAATGGACTGACACCATCTTGGTTTGGGAACTTTGGACATAAAATCACCGGGAAAGGCAATCATCTTGGATAGGAGTAGATTTAAGGTCAGTCACACTCACTGTTTCTGGAAAATGGTGGTTTCCATAATTGCATTCAAGAACCCT
Source organism: Triturus cristatus (assembly GCF_964204655.1). Classification (NCBI taxonomy): domain Eukaryota; kingdom Metazoa; phylum Chordata; class Amphibia; order Caudata; family Salamandridae; genus Triturus; species Triturus cristatus. Next base: position 1,311,946,738 of record NC_140589.1, read on the forward strand.
ATGATGGACATCATTTCTCTCTTTCATGCTTCTACACTTCACAAGCTGCTTTCTGAGGCCAGCGTGTCACACAACACACAAAACCACCCTCTTACCGATGCAGCCATGTGAACGCCAACACTGAATAGGTGGAGTGAAAGAAGACTTTTCATCAAGCGTGAGAGGTGACAACACAAAATGCACTGTCTTCTTCCTACTGGAAGCGAACCCAAGTGAGCCCACCATTGTTTCTGGTGATTCCGGTGTTGGAGCTTGGGCCCAGTCAAACATTTATCTCCAGAAGGGTGACCTTTCTAACAGCACTGGAGGTAAAGGGAGAAAACCATAACTTGTTAACATCTCATTTTAGTGCAACACGTGTCCACACAATAATCCACTCGACAACTTAATCTGAGTTCAGTAGGGTTTAATTATAAATTTAGAAACAAATCAATGTAGACCAGTCTCAACCAAATATTATAAAAAGTAAAGAAAGGCCTAGATAAGAAGACCAAATCTCCGGAAGAGATTTACCCTATCTCATACAAGGTAGACGACTAGCTCTATGACGATGATGCAAACTATCAACACAAATATTTGGGTATTAAATTTCATCTGATGATTCTCCAAAGTAAGCTTGAGTACGCTATGTCTCCCTACACTACCTTAAAAGGGGCAATCCTAAGCTAAGAAGCATTCGATGAGGGTAAAATCAGAAAGGAGTCATCTGTCAGTCTTCAATGGAAAGGCCCTCCAACCATGGGCCATGTAGCATAAAGCCACTCGAGCAGAAGTATAGGTCTGCTTCCTGTGAAAACCTAAGATGACTCTCCTGTCCCTCACTTCTTTCAGCATAAAATATCAATTGCAGTCAGAACAGACAATCCCATGTGATCTTTGTCTGTAAATTTCCATAGCTGGAGCACAATTGGATACTTTCATCACCTTTCCCACATCGATAAGTTGAAACTTCGCTCGTCCTTGGTCATTCCTCTCCTCTCCCATGAGAACTAACATCCTTGCTCGTTGCCGTGCTTCTCCTTGCTAACTATTTAATGACAACAAAATCTTCCTATGCTAACTAATGAGGCTTTTTCTCACCATACCTGCAGGGGAAACAAAATACAATTACACACATTCTACATTGAAGGTTAAATATGAGTTACATGTTAAACTCTTAAACGTGAGCATGGACTAAACTATTTCTCGAGGCCCACCCTAGACAACTTTAGTACTGCACAGGGTTACACAATATGTGCACATTTCTGCACACACAATAGATGCAGCTCCTTAATACATGTATAAATTGCAAAGAATTATGAGGAAATCATTCTAAATGCACCTGCATGAAATAAATTCTTGTTACATGTATATATGTTTAAACATTCGTTTTTACATATTCAATTTTAATAACCTCACAACAGAACACATCTATGTTAACTTATCCTGTCACATTAATATATAAGTGTCACATAAACCTTTATTAATCACGTTCTATACACATATATGTCATGCGGAATACTTCAAATATGCAGTACTACACTCCTTTTAGTAACGTTACCTACACAGAATATATTTGAGTGTTGACTCGGCATGAATATGGCACACTCCTACAATATCTCAGATGGGATCAAAATTAAACTTCTCCACTGGTAACACACACAGAAAGCTGGCATGCTAAAGCCCATGCCATATCGGGTTATGAACAGATATGACAGGGTAGAATATATGCAATTTGTAGTTACAAAAACAGACACACTCCACCAACAATACAAATACTATCATTCACACACAACATACTATATTTTTATATGGTAGTCAACAACAGAGTAATAATAAACACAACAGACACATAACAAACACTTGAGGTTGAGAAAAAGCCATTCAGAAAAGAGAGGTTTGGGAAATTCCTCCTTCAATCACTGTCAGTACATAAGAATATGATGGTTAAAGATAATATACTTCCACTTGTCATCATCTTTAGCATCTAAGCAGTTTGTATTTTGATAGATGATGCCAACCACAGCTGTTGTTGGGCACGGAAGACTCTCCACCCATGTCCTCCATCTATGCAGTTGTACTCGGGTGCTGCAACAGTAGTGGAAGGTCTAGCTCCATCCTCTTCCTCCACAGTATTATGCAGGTGATGGAAACCAACCTCACCACCTATATTAAAATAAGTATGTACATTTCGGACACAAGAGTGCAAACACTGAATATGCACAATGTATGAAATGCACTCTCGATACTATAATTCCATGTGTCACAACATATTTACTGTGCCTAAATGGTATTTATACACATTACTATGCTTTAACACATGAACACAAACTAAGTCCCCTAATGGATTATTTTAAGAACACCTAGGATGGCAGTCTACACCGCTCATGATACAGATGCCAACCCAAATTTCAAATACCATGGTGGAATGTCTTCAACAGAACCATGGCACAGAAAGCCAAAACAAACAACACAGTGGAAGGTTGGCACAATGCCTTCCAATCCACACTAGGCAGAACTGAACCTACAATGTACATTTTCAAAGAAGCCCTCCAAAAAAGCAGAAAGCTACCAAGAACTACGAATGGAACAATCAGTAACCCAAATTAAACTCAAAATAACCAGACAAACCAGTAGATTGTACGACATGCTACAATACTTTGGGGCCGATCCGGGTCGGAAGGGCACCGAACGCGATCCGGCCGGAAAAACTACGAGACGTACGCGTGTTTTCCGGCCGACTCATACAGCTGTACGAGCGAGCAAGTACGATGTGTGCTACATGAAATTCACCGACCGAGTCGTTTCCGGGTCCAAACCGCTCTGTATGTCTTGGTCAGAAGTTAACCGTGGCGTGCAATGGATGCGATTTACAACCGAGCCAGTACGATGCACTCGTCGGACAGCCTGTGCGAGCCGGAGAGTCCGGCTCTCAAAAGCGCCCGGAGTCGGACTTCGGGGGTCCGCGTCGGACCCCCTAACACCCGCAGCCCTACGACTCGGACACAGGGGGAGATACGGTGCTGATGGCACTGACGCATGCCACCTGTAGGGGGCGCACTTGTTCGAGACGTACCCATTCAGTCAATGGGAGCCCATGTACGCGTTGTACGACCAGCTCCCATTGACTTCTATGGGAGTCCGACCGAACCGAGTCCGACAGCATACGTGCGCATCGTACTCGCTCGGTCGGACTGTAGGGGTCCGGCTCGGTCGGAAAGCACTCCGGATCCGACTCGGTCAGAGTGCTTTCCGATCGGAATCGGCCCCTAAGTAAAACTTTGTTAACAAAGAAATACACTACTTTGAAACAATAGCCAAACGTCTATAATAAAAAAATTAAATTTCCTACACAGCACCAAATGAATGGAAGAAAAACCCAAACCAACAATAAAAATAATGAACTAATTAATAAACTAATCATTTTTATACATCAGTGGACAAAATATTCAACTCAAATTACAAATTAAATTGATGAATAAAGTTAATATGTTTATTAATTACTCAGAAAATCAATAAGCCACCAATTAAAAACTTCTAAAATACAACCAAAATCAAATAGAAATAATGAGGTAACAGACATAAAATAGAACATAGTAAGTCACAAACAGATACAATAGGCATTAATTTAAAAGAATACCATTTCCTATTCAACAATGAATAACTAAAATGTAACATATTGTTCTGTAGCTGCAGATTTTTCTCGGTAGTGATGTAGTCAAAAATATAATCCAACTAAAAAGGGAAAAATAAATATAAAAAGCCCAAAATGCAAAAATAAAGCAGGTCCACTACAGGTCCCTTGAAGCAATCTGAATTTTTGAAATATTGGTTTACTAGAAACCAAAATGATTTCTTTTAGAAAAAAACACAAAATCCAAACGTTCATAAGATACCTTCGGATCCATAACCCTGTAAAATAAAACACAATATCCACCCACAAAAAACAGTATATTCAAATGCAGCATAAACATAACAATTATTATATACAAACCACATAACTTTACAAAATATATCAAATAATAATATATTGGTAACTAACACAACCTAAGCCTAATGCTAACCACTAGTAAAACAAATCACAAAAACTGCCAATAAATCTTCAAAAAAACACAAAACAACAATATAACTACCATTTACTAATACACTCTACATTCTCTCAAAACCCTCAAAAAACTTAAAAGAGGTCCTACCTGCTCCGTCAAACAGCAACACCTTCCCGTGATTTACTTCCAGGAAAATGAACAAAATACAATACCAGTAGACTACAAAAGATTAGTTAGTGGTAAAACATAATGGCCACTAAATGAAAAATAAAAAAAGACTATCTCCCTATATAAAATAATGGGGATTTAATGTAAAAAAGAACATTTGAAAAATGTGTAAATAATATAAAACATGTCAATATATATTATATACGAATATGAAACACTTTGTAAATTATAAAATAAATTCTATAAAGAAATATTATTTAAAATGTACTTAAAAATTATATGCAAATTGTTTAAAAACATTGTACATGAAAGAAGAGTATTCATATGCAAAAAATAAATGTATAACAATGGAAAAATAGAATAAAAATGTTGAAATGTACATCAATTTCTGAATATTTATATCATGTTTGATTTAATATAAAAAATTTACCAATGAATAGTTTAAATATAACTATATTAAGTTTCCTTATATGTAAAAATATGTTCGCAAATAAAAAAACATATACATACACAATCAATAAAAATTTAAACAAATAAAGTGAGTTATGTACCTTTATTAACAAAATAATTTGATTATTAACTTTGTCTCTCAACATTTCAATACTAACTCCTTCCTAAAACATTGTAGAGAATGTTTTGGACACTAAAGGGACTACTTTTACTATTTCCATGCCAATCTAAACCATGTCTTGGAAGGTGTAGGATGCTACAGTGGTTACATTCACTAATCAGACACCAATCTAAAGAATGTTGGTGAAGGTGTTGGACACCAAAGGGGTTACATATATTATTCCCACTCCAATCTAAACCATTTCGGGGTTGGATACTAAAGGGGATACATTTACTATTCCCTCTCTAATCTAACCATTTTGGGGAAGATGTTGGATGCTAAAGGGGTTATATTTACTATTCCCACTTCAATCTAAACCATTTCAAGGAAGGTGTTGGACACTAAATGGGCTATATTTACTATTCCCACTCCAATCTAAGCCATTTTGGGGAAGGTGTTGAATACTAAAGAGGTTACACTTACTATTCCCAATCCAATATAAACCATTGTGGGGAAATTATTCGAAACTAACGGGGTTACATATACAATTCCCACTCTAATCTAAACTTTTTCAAGGAAGGTGTTGAATTTTACAGAGGTTACATTTACAATTCCCTCACCAATGTAAAATATTTTAAGGAAGGTGTTAAACACTAAAGGAATTACATATACTATTCCCACTTCAACCTGAATAGTTTTGGAGGAGGTGTTGTATACTAAAGGTGTCACATTTACTGTTCCCACTCCAATTTAAGCCATTTGTGGTAAAAAGTTGGATACTAAGGGCCAGATTACGAGTTTGGTGGTCCTGAAACTGCCATAGCTGTGCTGGCAGGTCTGTCTGCCGGATTATGAGATTGTCGCAGACAACGGTGGCGGTGGTGGGAGGAAAGCAGCGATCATAGAACGTTACAGAGGAATACACGCCGTCAGTATTACAAGTTGGCTTTTCGAAGAGCAGACCGTGGCGATCAGACCGCCTGCTTCGAGTGTGTGGAATTGAAGGATTTGGGGTGCATACTCATCCATTTCCTGTTCTCCCCGTCAGACTCCGACATGGATCCATTTCTCTAGGTCCCCCCTTCACAGCAGCATCTTCATCCCAAAAAAAGACCATGTTTGTGCCAAAAACCAGGTACGTCAGTTTTGTACCATATACCTATTGACTGGACTGGCCAAATACGGGCCAGACTCCTGCAATAAGTAGGTGGTATTTTTACACATGTATCATGCATATGCGTAAATTCGAGACATGTGCAGTCGTAACATACACAAATGCATGTATAAAGCTAATTCTGAAATAAGATTTAATTAATACCGAGACAATTATTAAATGGATGGACAAATAAGAAAAAGCTTCTTTGAAGTTAAGGAAACCCTTTTTACAACATGCACTTTGCAAAACATTTTGCGCTCCACTTTTTAAACCATGGAACAATTCCTAAGACACACAGCACCTCGGCAATGGGACCTATCAGGAACCAAACTGCTTTTTTCTTAACATTTTTACTTTAATATTTACTGATATTTACTGATATAAACATCTATGTTTAATAACACTTTTGGTTCTTCTCTCACAGCAAGGCATCAGTCACAAATTGTTCTGAAAGTTGAAAAGTTAATTTTCATTTAGATTTGAGTCTGACATGTTTGGCTAATGCTGGTGAAGGCAGACAGGACAGACAAGTAGAAGACTATAACACTGCAGAATCTGCACCATTGTACCTAATTCACAAAGCAATAAAGTACCCATGCAAGTAGTCGCTGTTGGTTGCTCTTGTCTCTACCGTCTTGGGTGTGGCAATTTTCCCACTTTTTGAAGGCCTAGGTCATGCCCAATGGGTAATCTGTCAACAATGTGGTGAGGTCCTTAAACATGATAAATTTCATTGTTGTTACACTGTAGTTACAATGGCAACGATGAGGCATCAGCAAACATTACTTAATGACAGGATCCCATGCAAAATATATCTATAGTATAACCCAAAGTATTGAATAATATCACTATACTGAAGCAAGAGCCATTTGAACAGCAGCATGTGTTGGATGAGAATCAGAGTGTTCAACTATTAGGACTCTGGTGAATCTACTTCACAGACATTAGTCAACCAAACCTCAAAGGCAGATGCTTCTACTGCAGTTCCAGTACAAATTTGGAGCAAGACTTTTGATTAGCACTCTTGTGATCGCTCTGGAAGATACACAGTTTTGTGGTGGACATATCAGGTTTGGTTTCCTAATTCATGAATATCAAGCTGATCATCGGAAAACAGGACAAAGGTTGCATTTTCTGTTATGTTTAACACTCTTGTATATTGTCATATACTATTTCCTTTACCATTTATTTTCTACGGTCCTCACTGGGGCCACCAAATTGTCAAATATTTTTAAAGTCAATGATAATTTTTTTTTAATGATTTATATTTTCTCTGAGTTTGAAGTTGATAATCGCAAATAGATGTTGGCGAACACATTAATTTACAATTTTAAACATGAAGAACAGCAAAAAATATAGCCTGCTTCTGCTTCCTGTTCCTGGAGAGCAGAGAAGAGGAGGGACCGCGCCAGCAGCGAATGGTAAGTTTAATTTTTTTTTAAATTAAATTACACCCCCTCCCTGGGTGACCCCGACCCCCCCCTCCCCACACACACACACACCCGCGAGTCATGCCGGCCGCGACTGGATAAACACTTGCTAGCAATATGCACAGATTGGCTAAAATCTTTTTTTCACTAACAAAGTAAATAAAGAATATCAAATTACCGAACGTGTAACTTCTTTATCAAAATTAATTTGTTTGGGATAACTTCAATCATATTTTTAGTGACATCATTGAGGATTCATGAACATTAACAGAAACACACCATCTACAAATTTTAAAAAGCATCAACTTTGTTAGATAATATTGGCAAACACTGGTAAATTTTAAACAAAAATACTACTTTAATTCTTTAAAAATAAACCAAACAATAAATATTAAATGCAATAATTTAACCGAATACATACATGCCATATGGTAATGTGTTATCCACATTAGCATTTTACAAACAAGAGTGAAAGGAAAAGAGTAAAATCAATTTGTATAATGTCAATGGATTTTAATAGTAAATGTTTGTGAATTTTAATTATACCAAAAAAAATCCATCTTACTGCTTAAATATACCTTTTAAACAAAAACAGATCGAAACCACACACAGGTAGTCATGTTTATTGCTAAATGTACACATGCATAAAGCATAATAAAAAGTGTCAACTTATATATAAATCTTATATTTATGTTAAAAAATAATTAAAAAGAATTTCCCTGAAAAGCAAATTTAAAGGAAAACTGTGGTTGACTAATCCCCAAGTTAAGGTGATACATAACTTGTGTCTTAACTTCTCCATATTAAGTCATCAAAATGCCCACCACTGTTATTACTGGACAAGGATTATGTTTTAAGTGTTTGAAAGGTTTTTATGGTGGCATACTAATCCTTTTGTGGCGACACTACTTAACATTGCACAATGGTGTCTATGTGAGTCCGTGGTTGTATGAAATGTGTATAAAATGGTAGTGGTGTGGGTATATCTTGGTAGATAAGTACAATGTTAGTCTATGTTTGTCAGCATGATCCTACTTGTCCTAAATGTGGCTTCTTGGGTAGATGATTGCGTTGTGTTATCTCTCTTATAACTTGAGTAAGCTTGCAATGGGATGTTGTGAGACAATCCTTTTTTATGTATTTAAGTGTGTAAAAGAATGCATGATTGTGTGACGACGTTCTTGCGGTCACACATTACACAGCATTAGAACATGCTGGCTATGAGAGTGTATGACGGTAGCTGTGCTCACATGACAGTGTGTGTTCCTGTTTTACAGCTCTTGTGAGTATGTGCTATTCTGTGTGCCTATATGTAAGAATGTAGACGTGGGAAGTAGGTGAGGAGTAGGTTGATGGATGTGTGGGCATCTGATGTCCATTATACGTGTATATATATATACATATATGCCTGGTGTGGGCATATGAAAGTAAATGTAAGGAAGTGTGATTGGAGTGTGAGCTCATATACTAGTGTGCGTACACAGATATAATTGATAATTTGATGAATATGCCTACAATTTACATTTTATTTTCAAACCTATGCAGATCCGGTGGGAGGGTACAGGTTAAAAAGAGGGAAGTGTTCCTTTGCTAATAACTTGGCCGTGTGTGACGAAACTGCACAAACATTGGTAGAAGCATGAAAGGAGTAGCTTTTTATTTTTATGTCAAGTTGTGTAACTGTTCATCAAAGGGAGGAGCAAAGTATAAAGGGGAGGCTGTAACATTTTCATTTGCTTATAACGTTGCGGCTCTTTGCTGAACCTGCATTAAATGTGACCGGCCATTCGAAAGTTACACCCAGTGTAGGTGTTTCTGGTTTCATACAAATCCATTGAGGGTTTGAAAGGGGGGGGGACAAAACATTTGTGGTTTACTATAACCTTTGGAACTGTTTAATCCATCTGCATGAAATGTGACAGAGAACAGACGATTAGCCTCCTCTTTGATTTTTTTTAATTTGACCAGAGGCAATGGGGCTAAAAAAGTGTTAATTTGCTAATTATATTGGCACTATGTGACAAAACTGATTGTTATTTGGTAGAAGCTTGGAAGGACTGTGTTTCTATCGTTGAGGAGGGGGAATCACACATTTATAAATGGGGTGGCAGACTTTTTGAGGGTTGACGGGGTCGATGCCCCAACCCTGAGTGGGGAAAGAACACCCTCTCTGCTTTTTGCTGATGATACACTACTTATCTCCAAGAGCCCTATGGGCCTTCAAAAACTCCTCTCTCGTTTTACCGAGTTTTGTATCTCTAGGGGCCTCAAGATTAACACATCAAAGACCAAGCTCATGGCCATGTCCCCCTCCAAAAGGTTTAGGAATAACATCAGTGTGGACAATTGCCATTTGGAGCTTGTAACTGCTTTTGACTATCTTGGGGTGAGGGTCAACAGTAAATTGAATTGGGCTCCCCACCTTTCCAAAATGCTCCTGCTCCATAAACGGGCCGCAGGTGCTATTGTTAGTCACCAGAAATTATCATTTAGCCGACCAATAGCTGCAGCGGTTATGGTCTACCAGGGGAAGGCACTTTCTGCCTCCCTATACGGGGCGGAACTATGGGGTTTTGAAAATTTAGCAGAGTTAACAAAATCGGAGAACTGTTTCTTTAGAGCTATCCTCTCACTCCCTCAATCCACCCCATTAGTTCCCCTTCGCAGTGACCTTGGTATACATCCCATAAATGATATTGCTAGGCTGCGCCCCTTGCTATACTGGGTCAGGCTCAGAAGATCTCCGGATTTAAGTCAGTATGCTGCGGCCCTGGATGATATATTACACCTCAGAGCCAGTTATAAGATCCCTTGGCTATTCAAATTAAAACATCTGGTGTATGCGTTGGGTTTGGGAGAGTATTGGGAGAGCCAGCAGCCACCTCCTAAACCCATTATGAAAAAAATCTACTGGGACTGGATTACTGCTGCAACCTTAAGGTCGCAGCAAGGTCCCCTTACTGAAAAATTTCTAGCCGTAAAACCTGTTCCTAGATTGGAGATTCTTCTGGATTTTATTGAATCCCCGTATGATAGGGCATTGTATCTTAAATTAAGATACGGTACACTCCCACTATCCGAGTTTCAAGGTGGATGGAGAGATGGATCGGAGGTTGGAAAAGGCTGCCCAGGCTGTGCCTCCACCAAGGAATCCATTGGTCATTTTCTGTTTGCTTGTCAGGCCTATAAACATCCTAGGTCTAGTTGGCTGAAACCTATTTGTGCCAACCTGGGTTGCAGGTCGCACTTGGTGGCCTTGCGCATTTTAACGTATGAGACATCCGTGCCCAGTATCATCTGCGGAACTGCAAAATTTTTGGGCAGGGCTTGGAGGATTAGACAGAGGCTTCTTGAGAAGCACCAACTCCCGAGTAAAACTCCATCTTTAACACCTCTGCCCTAGTTTCTAAATCTTCAAGCAAAGATGCTGTCTGATTCTACCTCTCTTGGCACTTTTTACTATTAAATTATTCTTCATGTCGTCTTTCAGGCAATGAATTATGTTGTTTTAATCATGTCAATATTTTACCTGTATATATGGGGTACTGTTGTTGTAATGGGCTTTTTTATTCAATACTGTTTTAATAATGTTTTATACTTTTATGATATTCTATATATCGAATAAAGTTACTACAACAATGTATGACTTATTAAGTCACAATTTAATGAATCTGCACCTTTTGAAGAATCTGCACTACATTTGACAGAGATTTAGCATGCTTATCCTACAATTGCTCTTCTCAATTTCCTATATATCCATTAGGGAAGAGCATATATAAAGGGAGGTATATAGAAGTGTTAATTTGCTAATTCATTTGGTACTATTTGATAAAGCTGTATGAACTTTGACAGACGTTTAGCTAGATTAGCTTTCTGTTCATTATGTGAAGGCCTGTTCAGAGGGAGGCGGACAAAGATAATTGGAGAGAAATAAAGGATTTTTGTCTCTAATAGCGTAAGTGCTTTTTGATAAATATAAAGAAATTTGGCAGATAGTTAGCAATTTAAGCCAGTGCAAAGCCAGGTAGTGCTACCATCCCCCGCTGAACATGTTCGAAGGAGATAGGATGTATTGGAACAGATCCTGGTCGAAGACTGTGCTCAATGCAGAATGAGAACATGACAGATGAATGTCATAAAGCATTACAAAAAATTAAATTCAGCACATTAAAAGTATGGTTAAACGAACACAAAATCGAAAACGCCCTGAAATTTGGCTGGTTATTGTGTGCAACACTCAATGCACTCCATATCCTAGTTCCATGCTCACATCATCCTTTAGCTCAAGGCATGCAAACAATACTACCTGTTGTGAGCAAAACATGATGGTGAAGTGAGTTATAGTGTGAATTATGTATTGCACACCATAACTGGTGAATTTAATGGGTTTTTCGGTTTTATGTCTTTTTAAACAAAATCTTTAATATGGTTTTGCAGTGAATATATTTAAATGTATATAATACATAGGTGTGTATATAATTTTTCCGGTGTGTGTCTGTGTAAGCTTATGACGGCCCTTTGCACGAGAGAATGTGTCTATGATGGAGCTATCCCACGCAAACGGCAACTGACCTGACCCTTTTACCAGTGGACTTCTGCATGAGAGAAAGACTCTAGGAAGTTGCCTGAATCTCTCTCGGCCAGACTGTATGCCAAACACAGCTACTGATTTGACTCCTACATATCATACCTATATGTTGGATTCTGGGGACCTCTCTCTTCTCAGTATCTTGGGCCATTTGTGACATGATTGAGATTACCTCTGGCATAACGGTGATGATTTCTAGTATAATAGTTGTAATTATTATCATAATATGGGCATCCATGTCATGGTGTACCCCTTGCCCACGACAGGGTTGTTCATGGCATAATGGTAGTTATTCTGGGCATTCTGTGGACAACTACTGCGTGATGGTATCGATTTCTGACATAATGCTAAGGTGGTTGTTCTTAACATTATGTTAGTACCCGTGGTAAAATGGTGCCCATTCCTGGCGTAATGCTCGCCCTGGCATTTTACTGTTAATTCTTGGCATACTTCAGGCATTTGTGGGACTTCCCACTGCTGGTTAAATCTGGCTGTGGTATAATGTTGGTAATTCTTAGCATATTGTGGGCCTCTTTGGCATTATGGTACTTGGTCTAGCCATAATACTGCCCTGGTATCTATGGCATAATACTACCAACACTTGGCATAAAGGTGGCCGTTGTATTATGGTAGAAATTCTTGCCCTATAGTGTTCAACCATTTATATGTACTACCAGGGAAAGAAAGAGGCTGGTACCTCAATAATTTAAAGTCTATGGCACACTATAAGGCGATGGACCATGTCAAAGGCAGAGGGAAGGTGAAAAATAAGAACTGTTGCTACTCTGTTAGAGTCTACCATAGCTTCGATATTATACCACCACGTTGGAGTAATTGCAATTTCAGTGCCTTGGTTGGGGTAGAATGATGTATGGTTGTCAGAGAGACATGTTCTCTTTTTCTAAGAAGGCTGTTAATTGAAGATGGCTACTGCTTCAATCAGCCTTCCGGGTGCAGACTCCTGCAAACATACTGGGAGATAAATACGGGGTACCAAGGGATCTGTGCCGCACTTTTTAGAATAGGTTTGATGGAAGCAGTTTTCAGTTCATTCTGAAACAGACACACTCCAAGAGGGTGGTTTACGATAGCTCTGGCTGCTGAACTGGTACCGAGGAGGTCCTTGAAAATGTATCTGTCGTTGATCCAGATGTGCCACACGTGTTTGTAAGATTGGCAAAGTCATAAATAGATAAAGGCTTAAAGAAGAGCAGTTTTTGTCACAGGGTGGGTGGAGAGGTTTGGGTTTGATTTCAGCTGATGTGTACTTGTGGTTTTTTACAACTAAACATATCCAGATCTTCAGCTTTGAAGATGAGCTGGTCTGCTAGACAGTCGCAGTGATCTTAGGACTGATTGCGGGATCCACCAATTACCTTGTGAAGTAGCTTTATCTTTCTTACTATAAATATAAAGATTCTGCAATGATACTGTAGTGCTCATTGATCATGACAGCTGTATGTTTTTGTCACTGTCTCTCCGAAGATCTTTGGTAGGTTTTAAAGAATTTAGATGTATTGCGATTTAGCCAGTTTTCCGACATTCATGGACAGCTCTGGAGGCTCTGGGTAAGATGAGGTTTTCAAGAGGGAGTATCCCCCTGTGGTGCAAGGGCAATTGTTACACTGTTAAGTAAGGGAGCTGCAGATGAGCGTAGAAGGTGGAGTGGTTCAATTTTTCTTTGCTGTGACATTGGAAGGAAGGTTTGTGAGAATAGACTTGATAGCAGGAGAACAGATGATGTCGTTGAACTGAAACATAACATGATCAGTCCTGGGTTTATGAGGGGCAACTATTGCAGCAGACATATGTCCAGCCAAATGTGCAGGCGCAGAGATCAATGGAACAAGATTCAGTGATTCAAAGTTGAACAGCTGGCATTTGGTCATAGATAATTCTGTTTTGGCATACCACATATTGAAGTCTCCAAGGGGCATATTAACAAGGGCTTTATCTCCGCTTTTTTTACTTTAAAAGCCAAAGAAGCGGAGATAAAAATACCGCCCTATCAACAACAGGGTGCTAACATGCAAAATCGCATGTTAGCACCCTTTTTCACTACGCTTCCCTTTGCATCTCTAATGAGATGCAAAGTGGACGTTCCAGAGCAAAATAATAGGAGAAATGTCGCTAAGCGTCATTTCTCCTATTATCAAGCTTCACGCTAACCCTGTTAGAGACAAAAAAAACAGCGCTAACCATGGTTAACGCTGCTTTTTTACGTCTGCTAATTTTGGATTTTTGTAATCCAATGGGAGGTGGTTTATGGCTAAGTCCACCATGGGCTAACAACAAGGATATCTCTATCCTTGTAGTTTTATCGCTGCATTTACCAGCGATAACCTCCCAAAATGTCGCTATCGCTGGATTTTTTATCGCCTACGCGGTTAGCGTTGTTAATAACACGATAACCAGGCGATATTATCCAGCGATAGCGGGCGTTAAAAAAATTAACACTAAGCGTCCTTAGCGTTAATTTCCCCTGTTCCTTGTTAATATGCCCCCAAGTGAGCTTATTTTGAGATGTTTTGAAGTAATTTAGGAGATAAGGGCTCTGAACAGATCAGCAACTACTGGAGTCTATGGTGGAGGTCTCTGGATGAGAAGAAAAGAGGATGTGTAGCATGGAGACACTACACTAGGGGAGCAGAGATTTGCATTCTAGAGATGAATATCTACAATGAATTTTGTAGGTAGAAAATTTTTGCCTGTGACAGAGGTATTTCTTTCAGTCGCCTTCATGGAGCAATTTCTCATAAGGATCTTATTGCCAGCAGGTGGTTTCATGAAGGATTGGTGCAACATCATCACTTTGCCAAGTTTCATTGATAAAAAGCAGGACCATAACACTTATGTTCAAACATACCTTCTTCAAGAATCTTGAAATCAGGAAGGTTCAGAAAAGTAGGTGAATGGAACAGGAATGCAAAGTAAAGGTGGGGACAGATAAAAGGGATTAGTAAGATTTGATAGGCTGCCACTAAGGAGCAAATGTGGATGCTAATAAAGATGGGGGGTGGGAATAATAGGGACAAAGGGAGGATTTAGAGGTATGAATAGTGTGAATTCAAGACCGATAGGAGACTATATCAATACAGGAGAGAGAGAGAGGGTGAGGAAACGGAAGATGGATGGTGGAAGTTGTGCGACAGTGCGAAGGCAACGAGCTGACAGCAGAAACATCAATGGTTTTGGAAAGTGGTGGAGAGTATGGGGAGTAACAGAAGATGCATTTAAGCAAGCAGGAGAAGATGGAGATTGGAGAAGGACATGTACTGTGAAAATGTGTAAAAGAGAAGGGGAGGTGTTAGGTAGAGCAAGGCGAAAAGGGGGCAAGGAGGTGAAAGTGCAATATTATAAGGGAGGGGAAGCAGCTAAAATATAAGGTTCTCACTAGCATGTCCTATAAAGCAAGAATAGTGGGATTTGTAGTATATTTTTGCCTGGAAGATGACTTAATAGAAGGTATACTCTAAGGTGAGCTCAGGTTACTCGACTAGCGGTGTTATTGTTTGTATTTGTGTTCAGAGGCTTCTCACTCAATATTAGATCAAATTTGAATAATTGGAAATTGGGTGGGAGGAAGCAGTCAGTGTGCATATACGTGTAAATATTATTGGGAGTGTTCAGGGATGGTTCCCTAACTTTGAAGCACTTATGTTCCTTGCTATAGGTCTATTTCCATTATTTCTATTAGGGAGTAGAGTTTTGGTCTGTAGCATTGAGAGCTCAGCTACCAGAACCAAGTGGATACTCAGTCAGTTTGGAGTCTGTTGAAGGTTGTGGCTTTGGAGGTGTGGTGATTGTATCAGAGGCAGCCGAGTCTACAATACCACAGTCATTTGTATACTTTGTAGGTTATGGTCTGTTATAGATTTTGGGTTTTGATTTGGGGTGATTATATCTGGAGCAGTGGAAGCTCAGATTCCCAATGGCCTACTTGGATACTAGTAATGCTGTAGTCCATTGTAGGTTCTAGCTACTGAGATTAGGTGATTACATCTGGAGCAGATGAAGCTTAGCTACCAGGACTACTTGGAGATTTCATATGTGGAAGACTGATAGAGGTTTTGGTTTGATTTAAGAAGAGCTAGTGCATTGTGGCACAGCTGAAGTAGCAGGATGGTTTTGGCTCGGTACCAGATGTGCATAAGAGTATGGCATTTAACTATATGGCAATTCAATCTCACCTGGCAGGGAGGCTTGAATGCCATGCTAAGCTGAAATCCAATGAAGGCTTCAGTTATTGAATTGGCAGTGGTGAATTAGATCTGGAGCAGCAAGAACTCAGCTACTTGAAACAGATTTGCTGTTAACTCATAGCTATATTCACCACGCTATACAATTCAAAAACATGCAAACATACATAAGGAATTACAATTGAAAGATGTACCAGAAGAACATCAGTGCTGAGATGGCCCAAACTAACAGGCTTGTCCTATGGCAATGCCTATGGCCTGACTGGGAATTGTATTCCATCAAATGTTAGACATTCCCTGGACAGGCAAAGTGCATAGCTGTCTGATTCTGAGAGGGCAGGCTGTAGGAACCAAACGTTTTGGTGCAGTGTCCTCAACGTACTCCTCATTTAAGCATTCTTGCAGAACCAGTACGTTTTCTGATACAAAAGACAGTCACAAGTCTATTTACCAGTACTCCATGTGATTATAACATGCTGCTCGCTGACAGGTGAAAACTCTGTTAGCGTTTTTGGGGATCACTGTCATCTTAGGAAAGGCAACTACTATCCCTAGGCTATGATACAACTAACGGTTGGTGGTAGCTGATTCTAGTGGTGTGGTGCACACTTTCTTCCAGAACCCCATTGGGGGATCAACTGCGCTCTCTAGTAAATCTGTGCAGTATGTCATAACAACTGGACCCTACAAACCTCCCTGAGTATGCATAACAAGCACATGTGAGCAAATGGGTACATGTGATGTGGGAAGCATCCTGTATGTATGATGCCACGCCAGATGTAGGTAAGATTAGTGATAGTCAACGCTAGTGCTCTTCCCCGGGCTTTAGATTCAACATCCCTCTGGAATTAACTCCATAGCCAGGTGCAGTGTCCAGCTGGCAATATACATTCCCAAGAATGTTCTCAAGCTGAAGCCAATTCTAGCAGATCACGGTGTGGCCTGAAAGAAAGAAACCCCGAGCCAAAAATGATGGCCTGGTGGATTGGCCAAATGGCAAACACCTCACAGAAACGACTTGACTAATAATCCACATTAGCATGCACTGCTTTCAAACCTGCCTACTTCGAAATCACAAGTGGCAAGGTGGCAACTTCACCACATATGGTTGCCAAGTAGATGTGATTAACCAAAAGAGATTGAAAAATCAAAAAACTTTATTGCACAAGTATTTCAAATCATTAGAATCTTAACTTCTCTTACACTGAAGATACCTGCCACAGTAGTATTCGACAGTGGATTCAGATGTTCCTGCAATGGGCCCCATTTGTGTCTTAAATTTCTATTCTGGGCTTAATGTCACATGTCCAATGCCCATCGTTGTACTATTTAACCAGGGATGCTCCCTGTTGGAAGCCATAATCTACCAAAATGTCTGAGTGTTCACTGTGACAAGTCATTGATATGGTGTCTCTCTGCGCTTGTAAAGTGTGTCGTGCTAATAACCCGTCTTGTTTAATCACTCTACCAGCGGTGCTCCCAGTTAGTATTTCAATTGAACTAAAAGTCTGAGTAATCAGTGGGGTTGATCATTCATCCAGAGTCACTATAAGTTTGTAAAGTGCAAAGTATAAGTAGTTCACTATAATTATTCGCTCAACCAGCAAGGCTCCCCATTAGAGCCTAGACTGTGCATAGAGTCCACTAGTGATGGTGAGATGCATGTGTGTGTGTGGGCACAGTGTTTAGTCAAAGTGCATTGTGCTGCTAACTCACAATATTTATTCACTGAGCAATGCTTGACTGCTCTCTGCCTACAATATCTTGGGTCATACCTTAACGTTGTTCTGTGACTGATAGCAGCATTTGAGTCGCTTACCTGAAAGATTTCACCAAGAGTGCAGATAGTTGAGTGGATCCCCCCACCCAAGCAAAAAGGTTTTGCCTTGTTACACGTGCGAAGGCCTAGTGCTCGGAGGAGAGAGCGCAGCCAATATCTCCTATAGGGAAGAAACGGTTTACAGATGCAAATTAAATGCACTAGTGAATTAACATCCGCCTCCCACATTGTACATAGCCTACTTTCATCCCCTTTTAATCTTCCATACCAGTTTGCACTGTGCGGGATTAAGGCCAAATCCCACTCTCATTAGGTGTGTTTTCATATCTTTGTTCAATGGTTGCAATAGGTAGGAAGGGAATGATCCCTGTTCCTATAAATCGGTGGCCCAGCTGCCATGTGCCTTTCCTTTCAGGGCCTTCAAATCATTTTCCAGGAAATTAGACTTGCTTGCTTTAAGAATAGTTTTGCTATATGGCTGACAGAAAGATTTGTGTCCCACATGCCTTGTGCTTTTAGGTCTTTCAGTGAGCATTTCATATACCTGTTGCAGTTGGAGTTAGCCCCCTTGAACACTGACAACAATATGTTCATTAGGGTGTCAGAGGAGGCGTGCTTTGCTTTCATTCAATAGACTAAGAACCTTGCATTAAATATTAGCCAAAGTCAAAAATCTTTATTTCGGCCACCATAAAAGTACAATAAAACATAGTTAAAATATTTAAATCAAACAAGCATATGCAGAAAAGAACAATAAAACCTGTTTAAAACAGACAGCATTATAAAAATTATTAAATAAAACAGTACAGCCAAAACATTTCATTAGCTCAATAAATTAAGTCACAAGAAAAGCAGGTTCAGGGGGCAAAGATGGCGGCGGCGTTCTAGACCGCTGTGAGATGCTCCTCTAACCAGTACTGATTATGATGGACTGAGGGGTGCATTTTCCAATTTTAGAAGAGAAATAAAATGGAAAATAGAACCACAACCGCAATGAATTCTCTAAACCACGCTGAGACTTCTTAACTAACCCTGAGGGGAAGAAACGCCGTGGGACTACTGCAAGCCTGATGGAGTGGGTCGGTTCGTCGGTTACAGCTCCACAAGACGAAAGTACGGCCGTGCTATTTTGCACTCGCACTCGCTCTCACCTGCGTGTCCTGGCGTCTTTGATCGGCTTTGTGGTGCTGAGAGCTATCGGACACTCGCAGTTGGCCAGAACTCGCACTGGAACCCCTGTTATTGCTCCCGATCTACAAGACGCTTTTGCGAGTGCACAGAGTATTCCCAGCTCTCTGGACACGGCGAGGGTGGATTACAGCAGCAGTACAATGGCACCGAAGAACGCCGCAGCGTTGGCCGCCTCTAAAACTCGGGCAGCTAAGCAGGCTCTTAGAGATCGGGAGCTGGCGTTGAAGCGCGGCGAGCTCATCGACCCGGAAAGACCCGGCTGCTTGGATACAGCTCCGGTGAAACCGGCAAAATCATCTAAACAATTGCCGCTTACTCCAGGACCCGGCCCCTCAGTGATGGAGCTTTTACAAAAAACGCCTGGTGCTCCCTCCCCCGTTCACTTACCTACAACCACGGGAGCGATGTCACTGGATCAGAGTGTGCTGCCTGGAGGTGGAGCTCTCGAGCAAACCCAGCGAGAGAAAGCTGCAGCGAAATCAACCGATACAGAACCGGTAAGCTGTATACCGGGCAGCTTAGGGAGTGAGGGGAGCATTCATCCGCAACCGGGAGGACAAAGGATTGAAAATCTTGAAGGTAGGGATGCACAAGGTTTATGTCCCCCTTCAGTGGACACTGTATCTCCTGCTGTTTCTGCTGAATCTACTGGTGGAGTTTCAGCTATAGCTATAGCTGCGGCAGCCTCAACACAACTGCCAGTGACCTCCTCCTCCAAACAAGGGGGTGTCACTGGTTTGCCTCTGACCTGTGTCGCACCAAACACTTCCAAAAATATTTTACATCGGGCTTTGGGCCCTAGTGGGAAGGCTTGTAAGGCCTATGTTGCTTCTGACTCATTTGATACAGATAGAGACCCGTCGGATTTCTATTCAATATCTGAAGGTCTGGAAGACCCTAGGTGGTCACAAGACTCAGACTTGGACTCAGAAGTCAACACTGGTTTTGACACTAGTGCAACTGAAAGTGATCATGACCCAGCTCAGGGAGAGTCTAGGGAAAGCAGGAGATCTGTGCTGCGGAAGAAATGGAGTCATCACGGAGCTTCAGGGCTAGCGCAGGATTATTCCCCAGCATCATTTTCAAACCCGCAGGATCACACCTCCATATCTCATCCTGAGCTGTCCATCACTGACTCGCAAAGCACTACATTATCTTCTTTGATGGACACAGTACTGCAGGCTATTGCCTCCCATCGGGAACAGACTTCCAGGGATGGTCGTAGGGCACAATTAGCCCTTCATAAGGTACAGGGTGTTGTCCGAAAACTTTCAAAAACAGTTGCAGCATCCAATATGAGACTGACGGAGATCGAAGATCGGATAGTGACGAATGAAGCCGAGGCCACGGTGATTCAGGAAAAAGTGGAAGCTCACGGAGCTGAGTTGAAAGACGTTAGGTGGAAGCTGGAGGAAATGGAAAACCGCCTTCGTCGCAACAATCTCCGCGTACTCGGAATACCGGAAAAAATCGAGGGCGACGATATACGCTCCTTCATAATTCAGCTGTTCAAGGACACACTCCCCGAGCTTGTATCCTGGAATTGGGACTTGGAAGTTCAACGCGCTCACAGAATCCCACTTACTTTAAAGACTTCATCACAAGGGGGATACCCTCGTGCAGTTTTGTTTTTTTTTGGAAATTTTCTACTCCGTCAGGCTATTGCTGAGAAAGCAAGACCTGAAGCTCGGCGCAGCAGAGGCGCTATCTCTTACTTTGTGAGGCCTAATTTTTGCCACACTACTATGGAGAGGAGATGGCGTCTCCGCCAATTGATCAAACCTTTTCAGGAAAAAAAAGCTCAGGTGTATCTCAACAATCCTGCTAAGCTTAAAGTCATCCACAATGGTCAGGCTAAATTTTTCTCCTCAGAAATTAAAGCCAAGGAGTTTCTAGATAGCCTACCCTGAAGCTTTAAGCGCTTTTGCTCTCTTTTTTGCTAGTAATTGAATAATTATATTTCAGTAAATGCTGAGTTTAGGAGTGAAGAATGGGTTAGGATGCTTGTTTTTTTTTCTTCTCTTCCTTTATCTTTTTGCTCTTCTGCACTATGTCTGCACCTACTCGGCCTTATTGGTTTTCACCGTTTATGTTTTTTTTTGTTGGTACTGGTTAGGGAATATCTCGCCATCATCACAGACTCCTCCGGAGTCTAAATGCCCTGGTGGTTGGTGTCTGGGGAGGGGGGGACAGGGGGGAGGGGAGGGAGGGAAAAGCATAAAAATGAGCAATTTCGTGCAAATAAGTTAATGTCAAGTTTTTTGTATATTGAATATATAATATATTGTAGCAATAAGAGGGAACCAGATTATGAACTGTGTTTTGCTTCTTATATAGCTTTTTGTTTTTTGACGTTCAAGTTGGGGAATTTTCCTTGTTTTCTTAGATAGGGAGAGTAAAACTTTGTAGTTGGAATATAGCGGGTCTTAATGACAGAAATAAAAGGGCACAATTATTTCAACTTTTACGGCAGGACCCTGTTGATATCCTATGCTTACAGGAGACGCACATTGCAGATTGTGATAAAGAACTGCTAAATATTCCAGGGTATAATGTTATTATAGCCACCTCACAAACATCTAAAATACGAGGGGTTGCTATTCTTGCAAAGTCTATAATTGGCGATCCTAGTCGTACATTGGCCGATAAACATGGCAGATGGGCTATAGCTCAATTGAAATCCGGTCTTGTAATCTGCGCAATTTATGGCTCAAATCAGGATGATCCCCTACTTTTTAGAGATCTAGAGCTTGAACTGGCTTCTTGGCCTGGACCTCTTATTCTATGCGGGGATTTTAACATTGCCGTAGGGAGGCGTTTTCATATCCAATCATCCGTAAACTATAAAGGACGTAAACCTAGGGTATATAGGGCCTTATGCCAATTGATGGATAGCTATAATTTACTGGATGTCTGGGGATTAAGGAAGAAAAATGATGATGGATTTACTTATTTCTCATACCCACACAATAAGTATGTCCGAATTGATTATATTATGTCATCACTAGAGGACTCGCTTTTGCTAGATATAATTAAATCTCCAAAAAACGATTTCAGACCACAACGCACTTACCCTTATTTTTGATTTGCCAAGCTGTGAGAAGTCGAAAATGCAATGGTCCTTTGATAGAAAGCTACTCGTTAATCACCAATATATAGCCCATATAACATCATGGGCCCAGGAATTTTTCGATTGCAATCAGTTTAGTGCTTCTAGACTGATTGTTTGGGACTGTTTTAAAGCAGCATTAAGGGGGGAGACTATTGCGTTTGTTGCTAAACGCAAAAAGGTAGAGGATAACATTAATATGAACCTAATGTGCGAATTGTCTAACCTCGAGACTTATCATGCTGCCCAGATACAACAGGGAGCTCCAACCCTCGATACTCTTCAAAAAATACTTGTATTAAAAGCCGAATTTAACAGTACTTAAACCCGAAAAGCCGTAGAAATATATGAAGCCAATAAAAGTAAATTATATGAATCTGGAGAGAATGTAGGCAGATATCTAGCCCTTCGAACACGACAAAAACAATCTCAAAATAAGATCAAGCGGATAGAGTATGAGGGCAAGGAATATTCCTCCTCACATGATATCGTGGTGGTATTCCGAAAAATACTATCAAAAACTATATCATAGTGATAATTCATATCCTGATGGTGCCATAAAAACTTTTCTTAATAACTGGTTATCGGACCAAGATCTTAATCCCTCGGTTGACGAACTAGTCAAAGAAGATCTCGAAAGAGAAATTTCAATCTCGGAGCTGGAGTTTGCACTCTCTGATCTTGCAAACGGCAAAGCAGCAGGCCCGGACAAAATTCCGCTCGATCTGTATAAGGTGTTAGGTAAACAAATACTCCCCTATCTACTGGACCTGTTTCTGGGGGTTCAGTATCATTCACTCCCACCTGAATCCTGGAAACATACTAACATAGCCATTTTTGCGAAAAAAGTTAAACCCCCGCATCTCCCATCCTCTTACAGACCCATATCCCTAATAAACTCCGACTCAAAACTCTATGCCAAGATCCTAGCTAATCGGTTGAGTGGGATTGTCGAGCGTCTTGTCTCCCCGTGGCAGCATGGCTTTATCCCTGGTAGGGGTACTACGGATCACACACGGAGAGCCATCACCCTATTTGACATCATGGGCAGCACGGGGGGGGAGATGTCGATGATCCTTCTCGACGCCGAGAAGGCATTTGATCGTGTTTCATGGAGCTTTCTCTGGAGCGTCCTGGAATCTAATAACTTCGGGAATAAGTTTATTAGAGCTATAAAGACCTTATATATAGATCCTAAGGCAAAAGTTTGCATTTGTGGTGTTGAGTCGGAGTTTATTGAGATACAGAGGGGTACGAGGCAGGGCTGTCCCTGCTCCCCTATATTATTTGCTCTCTATATTAACCCCCTAATTGTAAAATTGCTTTCATCACCCGGTATTCGGCCTGTTGATATTGGTGCGTTTTCAACGAAAGTCTTGGCTTATGCCGATGACGTGGCCGTCTTAACAACAAATCCTGCTGACGCAGTTCAGGAAATCGAACTAACTACCCAGGCCTTTGGTACCTTTTCAGGTTATTCCCTTAATAGGGATAAAACAATGGTTCTCTGTACAAATAATACGGTTTTTGACAGCCCCCTTAGAGTGAAGCAAGCCACCTATTTAGGTGTCTGCCTCTCTTCTGATGTGAGGGAAATTGACCATCTTTATTATACTCCCCGGATTAATAAAATAAAGACTGACCTCAGGAGAGTAGATAATTTACATCTTTCTATAATTGGCAGGGCTAATTATTTAAAAATGAATATCTTTCCAAGGATACTCTACTTGTTTCGAGCAATTCCGATCTTGCCTGGAGGTAGTTTTATTAAGATCATTGACTCCTCCATGTCCAAGTTCATCTGGAGCTTCGGAAAGATCAGAAGAGCCCTACCTTTTTTAACTCTACCCCAGGAGAGGGGCAGGCTAGGTATCCCCAGCTTAACATTATACTTATGGGCAACACTTCTTCAACATATGGGTCCATTACTCAGTCATAAATCACCCACCTCGCTTATTATGGAATCCTTTATCCCTTCCATTTATGAGCTGAGTCTTGGGACTAAATGCCAAGGCCTATTTTTAAGGCAGGTTGAACCATTATACTATAAAAAAATTAAGTTAAAGGTAGTCACGGATGCTTGGAAGGTATGGAAATCTGTATCCAAATATTTAGTAATTCCAAAATTCACAAAATATACCCCCTTATGGCGTAGTTCTATTATTTCTATTAGTCTTAATGACTCTACCGCCCGCAGGTGGGAATCTTTAGGTATTAATACAGTGGGCGACTTTCTCGGCCAGGATATTACTTCGTCTTTTGGATGGCTGCAGCAGAAATTTACTATCCCAACCACTGATTGTCTGAAATACCTTCAGGTGTTTACAAGCATTCGTAACTGTATCCCTAGAATTAAATTGGATAATATCAATCTGTTTTCTATTATTGGAAAACGCTCTACTAGAATCGGCACTCTTTATCAATTGTTGATCCAAAGCACTGCAGATGATGTTGAGCGGGTTGAGCAGGCTTGGGCCACAAGGTTAACTAATCCAAATGTTGATATTGATCTCTGCCTGGCCCTCTCATCTGAACTTTTTATTGTATCTAATCTTAAAGCCCAATACTATAGAGTTCTTTATAACCTTTATTTCACGCCTGCAAAGTTATTTTCCTGGGGCTTACGGGCTGATGATAGCTGTCCGAGATGTAGCCAACCCCAAGCGAACTTAATCCATATGTTCGCGGATTGCCCCAAATTAGGTGTATTAAAGACTACGTTTATGGGATTCTGGGCTCAGGTATTTGGTCATGATATCCAAGACTCAGTAACTCTTTATTTAATGGGACATGATGACTCTCTTGGTCATAGTATTGAAGAACAAAGGATACTTTTTTTGGGCACTGCTATTTTTCGTGTTACTTTAGCTGCGCGGTGGAAGGACCCTGAATTACCCACTTTTCAGATGTGGCTTAGCCGTTTCTTGGCAACATATAAACAGGAGCTTTTAATATATAGCTCCAGAGGTAAAAAAACTAGGCTTCTTGGGGTTCAGATTTGGGCTCCTATTTCCAAATGGTATTTAAATCATAGGTTTAATGACATATTTCCCTCGAATTGAATGATGTATTCTCTTCTTGTTTCCTTTTTTCTTTCTTTGTTTTGTACAATCAGCTAAATTTAAGTATCCCCGCTGGGCTTTATATCTATGCAAACCGTTTGTATGATTTTCTATATTAGATTTGCTATTGTTTTTTTTTATATTTTATGATATATTAGGTTGTATGAATTTTGCTCAATAAAAAACAAAAAAAAAAAAAAAGAAAAGCAGGTTCAAACCAGGACCGTAGATACTCAAAGTGCTGGTGCATATGGGAAAACAAAAGAGCAAGGGGCACCCTGTGTTTTTATGGTAAGGGGATACAGGCTTGGACCACCACAACTCAGAGTAGTAGTGCATGAGGGGGAACAAAGTCACTAGGGCCTCCATGAGCTGTTGTGGTATAAGGTCCTGTGTTAAGTTTAAACAACACATGCCTAGTCCTTTTCATCATCAAGAGGTACCAGGAGACCCCAAAAACAATGCTTTGTCTTGTGTCGTATCTCAAAATATGGAGGGCCTCCACATGTTTCCTTCCCCCGAGCATCCAGCATACATTTTTCCTCCCTTTCACATAAGCAGGGCAGAAGAACAATACATGCTTCACCGTTTCCTTGTTAATACCACAGGAGGGGCATGCCCACCTATCCCGCTCGCATGGCCGACCCCAACCTGAGGTAAAAGGAAAGCTGGGGAAGAGTGCCATAACGGAGCTGAAGGAAATGTTTCCTATCAGCTGCTGGTTCAATCTCATCAAGGAAATTCTCCACATTAAGTTCATCACTTACCAAAAGGATAGCATTGGACAGGGGACCAAAGGAGGATTGAGACTGTTTTTGATTAAATAAATGCTGATCATTGTTGGCTTTAACGGTGTTCTTACTAATGAACCCAGCTGCCATCGTGTCATCCCACAAAATTCCATTGCCCGTCTTTCCAATGTACTTTATCAATTCGATTTTGCCATAGCCTGGCATACCCAAACTTTCTTCCAACACCTAACAGTAAGTTATAAGTTATGGGTTGGTCCACAGCCTCTTCCTGTAGAGGATTGGTCTCAACCCTATTTCTTCTGAAATCGTCCGAATACTTATATCAAGTCTAAGTGGGAGCAGGGGGGCGCTGACATGGAGGCCGGTCAGCTGGTGCAAAGATCGTTTTTCCACTATGGCAAGGGCCGAAACATCCTTATGGCCCCAGAGCTCCACCACCTAGAGGAAAGCCCCATGACCTGCTGTTTAGAAATTTGCAACGCAGTGAAATTGGGCAGAATTTGGAGCCACTCTACACTTTTATCAACCCCCCAGTATAAGTTTAAGTATACATTTATAAATGGGACAGTGGCAGTCCAACTGCTCAATAAGGATCAATTCTAGATATTCAAAACTATGCAGACGCTCGAATGAGGAGCCGTTAATCTGTGGATTAGGTCTAGCGGTGCAACGGGTTAAGAGCCATATTTATTTATTTTTTACATTGATTTCCTATCCCCTCTTGGTGCAAAAAATATCAAAACTATCTAGGATCCTCTGGAGCCCCATAGGTGATTTGAATATTAATAAAGTGTAGGCTGAAACATCAGGGCAGGAACCTTCATGCCTGCAAAACTTGGGGGGGGGTCGCCCTCACAACCATTGAGGTGGTCAATCAGAAAATTAACGTAAATAGTAAAATGAGTAGGGGCTAAGATGCAACCTTGTTTGAACCCTCTTGTGACAGGAAAGCAATTTGTCAATTCAACTATTCGGCTGCACCTCACCTGAGCGTATCTGTGTTTGTGAAGTCTTATAATGTTGGCCAATAAATATTTAGGTACACCCATGTCGGCCGACACTTGCCAAAGTGTAGGCCTCGGAACCAGGTCATATGCAGAACAAAGATTTCCAAACACTACATACAGCTCCCTGCCACCCAAAACCACAACCTTACAAAAAAGCATTGGGAGGTGGAAGACCCAAATCGGGGTGCTGGTACTGTTCCTGAAGCCAGCCTGTAAGGGAGTAAGAGATTCACCGGCAACAAGCCATTCTTGTAACCTTTCTAGGATAATTTTGCTGAACAGCTTCTAAGAGCAGTCGATAAGACTTATGGGTCTACAATTTGATGGAAGATATGGACAGCCTTTTTTGTATATGGAGACAATTTCTGCCCCCGACCAAGTAGGCAGACTAGAACCCCCCTTCATTATGTCATTAAAAAAACTGTAAACAAGGGGCCTCAAACATCCACCTCATTATGATAGAGATAACCCAGGATTTTACCAGGACCTGGAGCATTGTTAAGAATGATATTAAGGATCGCAAATCAGACTTCTTGTTACGTGATACTAGGTAAGTGTCAAGAATTCCTGTCCTACGAGGGGAGGAAAACGGTAACCAGCGAAAACGGACTACATCTCCCAGGATGCTTAGCGGTTGAGAGGTTATGTAAACAGGAGAGCTGTTACATAACTCAAGGGAAACACGCCCTTATGTAAACAGGAGAGCTGTTACATAACTCAAGGGAAACACGCCCTTATGTAAACAGGAGAGCTGTTACATAACTCAAGGAAAACACGCCCTATAAAGGGAGGAACCGGGAGGTACAAGGCTGTCGGATATTGTGTTTACACCGACGTACCTGCTTCGTGAAGAGCAGTGTTCCGGAGTGGTGCTCCAGTAAGGCAAGAACGGAGGTAGGTCGAGTCGTTACTCCCTGGGCTGTGTCTTGCCCCATCGTCACCTGTGAAGGACCCGGAAGCTCTACCGGTCAACCATTGAGCTTCGCTTTTTGACTCGGCTGAGTCCAAGCGCAGTGGCGCTTTTGCTGGTTGGAGTCGTAACTCCCAGCCCGACCAGAGACACAGGGACTGCCAGCTGTAACGCACACCAGGAGGTGTTTGCCGCGTTAAAGACTCGGAAGTCCACAGGATCGATCGAGCGGCTGCTCTCGGTTCAGTCTTCTTGCTTGTGATTGGGGTATCGGTGACGCATCACCAGGAGGTGACTCCGCGTCCCGGTGCAGTCTGAGGAAGAGGTTGAGCGGCTGCTCCCTTCAGGTAGAGACCCCGGCTGGGTGTTTCCCTGACTCCTCGATTCTCCCCAACACTCTTCGTGCCCCTCACAGCCTACCGATTGGCATTGTCGGCCATTTCATTTCTGCCCTCTGTTGGCATACGCCGGGATCGGCGTATATGCAGAGGACGGTTAGGACCATCCGTGCTGTGGGCTGGTAACGTACTTAGCCTGGAGGATTCCAGTGACTATAACTTTTGTTTGTTCTTTGTATTTTATTTGCCTTCATTAAAAGAACTAACCCTTCACAAGTGGTTGCGTCCTCATTGTCGTGTCTGTTAAACGATCCTGAGACGTTCAGGGCGTTACAGTAAGTTCCCTCTATCAAGCGCATGTCTCAGGCCCACTACCATAATACAACTAGGGGCTGCCAAGGTATGGCTAGCTTCTCCACTTGCTGTGTAAGTGTATAGGCTGGAAAAATGTGAGACCCAGTCGGTGGCAGGGACATTAGTCTCCACAGTACGGAACCCCTCTGCAAAGCCTGTTGACACCAAGTTCCAAAATGTCCACTGGTCTCCCTTACGCACAGCATCTAAAAGTCCTTCCCACTTCACGGCCTCCCACTCCCTTTTGGCATGGTAAATCGCCCTTTTATATGCAGCCCTCCAAATGTTACTTTAATTCCTGTCATGTTGCTTGATGGCTTGCATCAAGGCAACCCTGGCACTCCTACAAGACGTATTCAACCTCGTTGGGGGAGACTGCCTCCCTGCAGCATTTTTGGTTTCGACCCAAAAAAGTTTACGAAGCTCTTCATCCATTCTAATATTACCTGCGCTGATCTCCTTCGGGTTATCACTAAAGTCTACAGGCTATGCCCGGGATAGGAGAACTTACAGGTGTTCCACTATGTTTGTACACTGCCCCACCATTTCCTCAGAATGAGCCATATGACACCATTTTACACTGCACATGTTATTAGTTGGTCTCAGTCTTCTATTACAAGGATCAGTGCGTTGTGATCACTATCCTGTCTTGGAAGGAGTGCCATAATAATTAAGTAGGGCAATCCAGCACATTCACCAGGATATAATTGATAAGGCTGGCGCTAAAGGGGTGATTAAAGGTAAGTTTGCCTTCCCTATCAGATAAGGTGCTGCCATTGCAGGCTCGCAAGTCCAGGTTCAATGTTAGAGCAGTGATTTGGAGGGCATGAGCAGATCAATTCTTAGTTGGGGGGGTCGTTAACTTGGGAATGGACCATGCACAATCTTCCTCCTGGGTCAAGTTCACTAAATTACCCACTAGCAAATGATATAGGGAAAAATAGGATACATTTTGTACAAACACACACAGAGTTAAGGACTGCAACTTCTATGCAGAAGTTTCAAGTTAAAAGCAGCTTTAGGCCTCAGTAGAAATACAGGCCCAGGCCTCTGCACGAGAATTAGATCAGAAAATAGCATGTTACAAAAGACAATGAGTTTAGCTGAACTTATCAGGTCACAGAGTTTGTTGAAAGGTCAGGAAATGACCTGCAGTCACACAGATAAGCTACAGCATGAAGCGTAGATCATATCTTCTTCCAGACTCGGGGAAACCAGTAGTGTTTTAATTGTTGGAACTACAAAAACCACACATCACAAGCCCATCTGCTAGCGAGACTGAGCTGGAAGGTGTCAATCATGTCTTTTGCAATCGTGTTACAAATGCATGCACACATAGATTAAGCACGCACACAAGATGGACTGGCCCAGGTGCAAGCCTTGCCACTGCTCATAATGACGTGGATGTCGCTTCAGTTGAAAACCACATGCCACACTAACACGATGCTAGGCATGATGGATGAAACCACAGGTCAGAGGTCAGATAAGCGTAGCTAAAAAGTGTTAGGCAAAAATATAATGACTCGCTTCGCAGGGAAACAGTGTATGTAAAATGTTGTTAATAACGGTTGAAAGTCTGAGAATAGGAAAACCACCAAGGAGGTTTCCGCCAATATGAGATGTGAGGGCCATGTGGCCCATATCTATATGTGCTTTGTTTTCAGGAAATTGTTGTAAATGCTGATTTTAATCTACCCATTTGTAACGTACATCCTATGCTAGTAACTTTTTTCTCTTGTAGTTTGGAGGAATAAATACAGCTGAAGCTAAGCTGGGGCAGAGACATCGAGTTGTATCTCCCTTGAGGTGAACTGATCTCTTCTGTAGTAACTGATCCTCACTACAGTATTGTAATAAACCCATAGTGTATTGTTAACTTGTCATTCTTGGTGTTCCTTTAATAGATATATTTTTCTCTAACATTTTGGAGGAGTTCCAGCCAGGAGTTCCACTTCTTCTCACCTGGTGCCATGTCCTGAAATTCCTCCTTTCCTCTTGAAATGATTTGCGCAACTAAAAGAAGGTAAGAAGACGCCTGTTGTAAGGTCTTCACATTTCTCTGGGACGGTAGGACTTAGGAATTGGCATTTTTAAAAGGTGAGAACAGTGCGAATGTTGTTCCTTTTACTTTACAGGTGACATGTTGACAGTAGAATATGTTATATGTTATTATTTTTTATTATTTCTATGTTGAGAGATGCATGCATGATTTAAGAAGGACTAGAGTGGCAGTCCGGAAGGTACTGGGGGACCTGAATCAAGTAGTCAGAAGTGGTCAGGGTAGAGGACTTGAGACTGGGTAACCAGTATATGTTCTAAAAGGCAGAATTGTCAAGTCGTCCCAGGTCTTAAACCTGTAAGTCACAGTTTGTAGTTACAGGCAGTGAAAGTCCTCCTTGTGAGTCCGGGAGAAGTGACCAGCAGTAGTGGCTTTTGCCCTAGTACATTATTTTTGCAATAGTAAATAGTTTTAGAATAGTAACTAATTTTAGAATCAATGAGCAGTTTTACAATATATTAACCTATGCATGTAAATATGAATTGTAGTGTGGCCACAAATTAATGTTATATTGTAGTTTTATGTTTATGTTATGTAGTTAGGATTTCATATTTTGTGAGAAATATTGTAGAATTCTAGAAACTGATTTTATTTAGACAAACGTCTCAAGGGGACTCAGGTAGTCAATCACAACAGGTCCCTGAATTAATTGTCCATCTTTATAACAGTAAGATTGTAGGTTTTTCTAACAGTACTAACCCCAGTAGACATTTAATACCAGTACCACCTAATAATCCCTTAATGGGAGAAATCCTTGAGCGTCTAGGAATTGACACCACATCACCTTTAGGTCTAAGGACAACATACATTGATGTAATAACATTAGATACTTTAGAAGAGTAGATAATTGTTCCAAAGAATTAATTGGAAAAATGTTTAAAACATCCTACAGGGACATAGATGAATATTTTGAGGATGTATATACAGTTATTATTTGAGAATATTCTCTTAACGCAGAACTCAGTACAATAAAACAACATTATAAAAGTATGTAATTTTTAGAGATTGCAATCACATTTTCATATAAATATGAAAGTAAAATAAAATATGTTATCTAAATGTGTAGAGAGTCTAAGACATTAGTTAGACTAGTCTCTGCTATTAGTTTCACCAGCCAAAAGAAACTGGATTAGTTGAAAGAATGTATGAGAATAAGTAAATTGAAAGGGAAGAAGAATAACTTGTGTTAATGAAAAGTATACCAGCAGTAGGAGACGGGTGGATCTCCAGGATAATGAGAAATAAATAGAAGGATATGATCATATGAAAGAATTTAGGAATTTAGGAATATAAAACGTTTAAATAAATACAGGTATTAACTCAACAGGCCTACCTACCTGTCTGAGGCAGGGTGGTTTTGGATGTTGGGGAAAGAGAGGTGGACGATTTATTAATGAAATAGATATTGATGCATCGTCTAGTGTAACCTCTATATTCAAACATAAAAACAAGGTCCTCCAAAGTGCCATGGGGTCCCCTGTAGAACACCTGGTTGAGGTATACTCTGAAAACAGAGACCAAATAGGACACAACTGTACAGAATGGCACAAGGCTACTAAATACCACACATACCTATGGCCCCAAGAGCCTGGCAGTTCTTCCATTCAGAAGAGACTCAGAAGCAGATCCAAGGGCAGCATAAAGAAAAGCCATTCACAGAAACAAGTAGTAGATGCACAAGCCCAGAAGAGGCCAAGAGGGAGACCACAAAAATGGCCAAAGCCAGAGGGTCCTAATGATAATATAGCAGAAGAAGGGGCATTGGGAGAAAACAAATGTCCTCCTCAGTTGACTCGCATCAAGATAGCTAAGTGTCATTAAAACAACACAACTGTTTACTTTGCATATCCCATTTCAGAAACAGGCGATGATATCTATGACTGGGCCACATTTATTCTACATGAGTGAAGCCAAACACAAGAAGATCCCATTCCAGGCAGCGTTGTATATTTTGTAGATGGGTTTCCACAGTAGATTAGGACACAGGATTGAGACACACAGGTGCAGTAGTGGTCAAAGCAATGTTGCATGACTCTTCAGATATATTGTTGATACCAGACCAGATAACGTTGTCACCTTATTTCTTAACTCAGGTTGCTGAACTAGTAGTTTTAGTGCCAGCACTTAAAGAAGGGGAAGCCATAACCATATACTTTGATTTAGGCTATGTCACTGCAATAGTGCAAAATGGTCCCTTAATAAAACACATACTATAGTTTTGTTAGCTAGTAAAACATTGCCACCTTTAGGCCCATTGGATGCACATAGACAGGAACAGATTTAATATATAGAAAGATACCCAAGCATTGTTATTTATAAGTCCTAAATCAGCTACATTTCCCTTGGCACACTACTAGAAACAACATGTCTCTCTAAAAACGCCAGGATTGGTTTGTTTGCATCTTACATGAGATGACCACAATGTAGAAATACACCTGTACTGTGTGCCAACAGGATTCATTAAACCCTACCTTTAAAGTAACAGTTTCTACAGTACTTGACATTAAGAGCCCTCCACTGGGATTAGGGCCAACTCAAGTGCTGTGCGATCGGTGCAGGTGGGGGGCGCAGGTTCCAGAATATTGTGGTTTTAGAAACATTTGCTAACATTCCTTGCCTCAAGCAAATCACAAAGTATATACAATGTGGATAGGTTGGTGGGTTACTGTTTCTTGTTAGCAGGATCCTCTTTGTTGCTTGCAGTTTTATAATTTAAACTCATAATGTATAGCAGTGAGCTATTGACTATCATCAAGGGGCTGTAGAGATACTACAAGATATGTAGAGTTATACTTTTTGTTTAGTCTTTTATTTTTCTAAATCTTGCAAAAAAGTAGAAATACATTTTTATTAATAAAGAGAACTCCCAACCATGGTGTCACAGTTCAAACGCTGAGTTCGTACTTCTCCAGATCAAGCGCTCTTAAACTATACTGCCTATCAGTATGGATGACATGTAACTCCTACACCGTGTAGTTCTCTGTCTTATGAAACATTTCTTATACATTGAGTTACACGTGTGACTGATTGGCTCTATGTAATGTGGGTGTGGTATGGAGTGTTTTGACACCCTACCCTGGTATGAGTGGCACTTCAGAATTAATTAAATGCATCTGTGAGAGTGTTTATGGAGACTTAAGGGGCACTGTTAAGGGTTGGTAGTGAGGTAATCAGTG
This sequence comes from Triturus cristatus, assembly GCF_964204655.1. Taxonomy (NCBI): domain Eukaryota; kingdom Metazoa; phylum Chordata; class Amphibia; order Caudata; family Salamandridae; genus Triturus; species Triturus cristatus. The sequence continues at coordinate 1,311,980,592 of NC_140589.1, forward strand.
GCAGAGGCGGTCATTGGGGAGCGCCAACAAACATTTTCACACCGGGCGCCACCAGTGATAAAGTAGGAACTCATGTCCATTGTGATACCAAGTTTGCTGCTAATTTTCTGGTCGGTGGGGTAAGGCTCCAGTGGGGCATTCCTGAGGAGGTCAGATTTGATTTTGGCACACACATTTCTTACAATAATATCTTCTTCCATCTCACCACTTTGGTAAGAATGATACACAAACTCTTGTTAGCTTACCACCCCCAAAGTAACAACATCTTGGTGTGCTTAAATAACCTCTTAAAACACACAATAAGTAAACTGTGTGTAACATTGGAAAAGAAATGGTTGTAGTGTCTCCCATTAGCACTGCTCACCTCGAGAAATGCCTCAGGTCAGACTACCATTTGACCCCACATCAGACAGTGACAGAGAGAAGGATGAACATCATTGTGCTACTAACTAGACATAGGTAACAGACTGAGAGTGCACCTGAAATAGTACAAACTTAAATGTATGTTTATTTGTCTCACCTAACACAAGTGTCAAAGTTCGTCTCTAAACAGGGTACACTGTACCTGCCAGGCGCGTCAAAGCCCCTCCAGATGACGCCCCTCCAGTGCATGACTAACAGACATCCATGCCATTGGAAACTCTAATTTGCATTAGAAACTGTTTCACCAGTAGAGAGATTCTGACAGCACAGTTGCCTGCAGTGAAAAATTTGCAGCTACAAGCAATGGATTTCTTTCTCCCTCCAACATCTGCCTGGCCCTAGCTGTGACATCCATCCCTTTGGACACCGAACAGGAAAAAGAGGGGGGAGAACAGGAGAAGCAACCGGAGTAAAGCCTCCCTCCACCGCTTCAACAAGAGACATTTATTTTAAGTTATGTGCTTTCATTTTTATTTTTTCCTGCTCGGTGCGCTAATACTGATGCTTTTTAGCCCTTGTCTGTTTCTATTATACGCATGCGCAAAACATCTGATAATGATACTGAGCATGAACCTCTCTACACTGCTTTGTTTTGAAGATATGTGGTACCAGGTACCAGCACATGCATAGTGTAGGCAAATCCACAGCTAATACCAGTTGTTATGTATGTTCCCTCATCCTCCATGTTGCTGCAGTAGAAAAATTGCATTACCCTAAAGAGGTATTCCCAAGCTTTTACTCACTGTATGTTGCACCTTTTTTATGTAGAATAGAAGCACAGCTGCAACCAACACATCTTAGCCCCATTACTGCGCAAGTTAAAACAACAAGATTTGATACCATGGCTGAAGTACGACTGGCCTTGACATATAGACTAGAGAAAAGAGATCAGATATCAAGAATGAAGGAAACAGGTCATAAGAGGGATTGGCCAAAATGGGGGAAAAAGGGATATTAGACAAGGGTATTTTAGAGGTAACTCAACCATCATTTGAATGTAGTACAGGATCAGTATTTACCAATGATAAATGGCATACCGGTGTCACATTCATATGTAGAGTTGTATCATTGTAGAATGGCAGGAACAAGTAGCCCGTTAAGACTTGGTAACATAATAGGACAGTTTTAGCTAATATGGAAAGTAAACATATAGAGATATACATGGACAGGAACTAAAACGCACACTCTAGAATAGCAGTAAAGTTAACTCAGTTTTCTCTTTGTTTCAGAGGAAATAGGACAGTAGAGGCGAAGTAACCTCAACTGCAACACCACTGTGGACGACGCTGACATGCAGGGGGGCGCCGCCAGCCTGATGGACCACTTTTGTCAGTACGGGACCCAGCTCCACATGCACCTGACCCCGAATTGGAATGGCCTCTGTGACTGTATACACACCCTCCCTGGTGAAACCAGCAGTGGGCTTCTCCAATTTGTATGACCATCCCATGCTCTGTCTAAGAGACTTTGTTTCACCATCAGCAGAGAAAAAAGCAAGATGCAGAATGCTATGGCACAGCAGTTTGGGAAAACAGTCCCACAGGAACACAGACTATTCAATGACACATGTGGTCATAAGTAGCGTGGTGACAGTCATTAGGGGTTGCCACCGAAGGGTTGACCCGGGGGGAAGCGGAGATGGGCTGGCTAGGCCCAGAAGCAGTTTGCAAGCCCCCTATGAGCTCCACTGCACTTGATTTTTAAGCAGAACCAGAATAAATTTGATAACGACAGCCATGAGGGGGGTGTGTGCAAGAGGACAATAGGACATTGGCTGAGGTCATTCAGACATTGCATGATCTACACAAGAAGATGGTTGAAGAGGGGGGTGCTCCGGATGAGTGGTTCGAAGGCTGGTTCGATTGGGTGCCGTTCTGGATGTCGGGGTTGTTCAAGGGCTTGTTGCCTCTAATTCTTGTTTTGCTTTTGATGTGCCTTGTATTTTAGGTGATACTAGCCTGTTGCAAAAAGATGACAGCTAGAGTGAGAGGAGCATTCTTGGTCAGGAAAAGCACCACAGATGTCTTAGAACAGAGTGTAATATATGAGGAGATTCCCTTCAAGGATGGGAAATTAGGAGAAGAAGTAGTTGAAGAATCAACTAGAGGGGAGAATGATATAGGGGAAAATAGGGTACATTTTGTACAAACACACACAGAGATAAGGCTTGCAACTTCTATGCAGAAGTTTCAAGTTAAAATCAGCTTTAGGCCTCAATAGAAATACAGGCCCAGGCCTCTGCACAAGAAATAGGTCAGAAAATAACATGTTATAAAAGACATTGGGCCTCATGTAGGTAGCCAAATACCGGTCGGTAACGGCCGATTTTCGGTAATTATACCGTTACCGACCGGTATTTTGGCTATTGGTATGTAGGGGGTCAATTTCTGAAATCGGAATTTACCGATTCGGTAAAACTACCGAATCGGTAAAATTACCGAATCGGTAACGTTACCGATGTGGTAATTTTACCGATTCGGTAATTTTACCGAATCGGTAAATTCCGATTTCAGAAATGATATGTAGGGGGAGTGTGTGTGTGTGTTTAGGAGTCGGTATTTACCACCAACTTATAGTTGGTGGTAAATAATTAATGTATGTGTGTATGCATTTTGAAGCGCGTAGCAGTGTGCAATGTGGCATACATACATGCCCTTAGGGCATGTATGTGTGCCACATGTGCACACATGGCCGAATCAGGGGTGCAACAGGGTGTCAATGTGACACCCTGCCACCCTTGCATTTTCTCCACCATTACCGAATCGGTATTTACCGATTCGGTAATGAGGCATACCTTCCCCTCAATGGGAAGGTATGCCTCATTACCGAATCGGTAAATACCGATTCGGTAATTACCGAATTGTAACGAATCGGTAAAAAATACCGACTCATTACCTACATACGAGTTACCACTTCTAAAATACCGATTCGGTAACGTTCGGTATTTTAGAAGTGGTAACTGGTATGCTACCTACATGAGGCCCATTGAGTTTTGCTGAACTTATCACGCCACAGAGTTTGTTGAATGGTAAGGAAATGGCCTGCAGTCACAAAGATAAGCTACTGCATAAAGCGTAGATCATATCTTCTTCCAGACTCGGGAAACCAGTAGTGTTTTAAATGTTGGAACTACAAAAACCACAAACCACAAGCCCATCTGCTAGCGAGACTGAGCTGGAAGGTGTCAATCATGTCTTTTGCAATCGTGTTACTAAGGCATGCACACATAGATTAAGAACGCACACAGGATGGACTGGCCCAGGTGCAAGCCTTGCCACTGCTCATAATGGCGTGGATGTCGCTTCAGTTTAAAACCACATGTCACACTTACTTACTTACTTACTTACTTACTTACTTACACATGTCATGCTAGGCATGATGGATGAAACCACAGGTAGGCGGTCAGATAAGCGTAGCCAAAAAGTGTTATGCAAAAATATAATCGCTTGCTTCGCAGGGAAACAGATGTATGTAAAATGTTGTTAATAATAGTTAAAAGTCTGAGAATAGGAAAACCACTGAGGAGGTTTCCACCAATATGAGATGCGAAGGCCATGTGGCCCACATCTATATGAGCTTTGTTTTCAGGAAATTGTTGTAACTGCTGATTTTAATCTACCCATTTGTAACGTATATCCTATGCTTGTAACTTTTTTCTCTTGTGGTTGGAGGAATAAATACAGCTGAACCTAAGCTGGGGCAGAGACATCGAGCTATATCTCCCTTGAGGTGAACTGATCTCTCCTGTATTGACTGATCCTCACTACAGTATTGTAATAAACCCATATTGTATTGTTAACTTGTCATTCTTGGTGTTTCTTTAATAGATATATTTTCCTCTAACACAAATCAAAATGACAGTTAAAATCCCCTCATTTCCAAACCCCAACAGGAACAGAGGTTAAATGTGAGCTTAACAAATGGAAGATCAAAGAAACTCTATTGATATTAGTTGTTGCAAGGTGAGATCAAACTCTAAGAGCACTTGAGCATGATACGTGCAATTGAATAGGACAAGAAATCTCCTGTAACTGCTATCTTGGGCTCTGTCCAGCCTGTTGCCAATTTTGCTTCTAAAAGCGATGGCGCCAAAGGTAATAGTTGGTAATAATTTGCTGCTTATCACTTTTAGAAGAGCTTTTGAATGCTGATTCTGGATAGATTTTTTAACTTACAGAAGGCCCAGGTTAGAGAGTAGGCATCTGCTTGTGGTGCAAGTACTTGAGATAAATGGCGAACCCAGCAGTCCAGCCTAGATATTTATAGGAGGTGACTTTCTCCATTTTAGCCCTTCGTCAAAACAATGTTCCTTTCTGAGTCATCTCACGGCGGACAGTCATCACTTTAGTTTTCCCAATATTAATCCTCAAATCGTTGACATCACAATACTTGTCCATGGTGTAAAACAATTTCTGGAGTCTAATTTGTGTCTGATCTAATAACACGGTATCGCCGCATAATGAAGCAGCTGTATTTTATCATTTGTTGTCTTCGAGGGGAATGCCCTTATTTCTTTCAAATAATCAGTTACGTCATTCAAGTATAAGTTGAATAGCAAAGGTGCTAGTGGGAATCCTTATTTTAGGCCTTTATTAGTTTCCACTTTTGTGGTGGTGGTCCATCCTGCTGACACTTTCACTCTTACTCAAGTGCCCGAGTACAATAATATTATGGCCTTGAGTCAGGGAGATGGAATACCCCATTTATTCTGTCTGGCCCAAAGTTTACCCCATGAAACACTGTCAAAGGCTGCTACAAAATCAACAAGGCCGAGAAGTAGAGTTTTGTTTTTTACCAGCACTGCCTCCTCTATCAGGTAAGTCACACAGGTCAAGTTATCCTCTGTGTAGCATCCTTTTCTGGAATCTGTTTGGAATAGGAAAATCAGGTTTCTGTCTCTTGCCCATTCTTCTAATTCCATAGCTAAGATTTTGACATAACGTTTTATTTCAGGATCCAATAAGGCGATCATCCTATAATTCCCCCTACTGATATGATCGTCTGTTTTATGTATTGGTTCTAAGATTGAACCGCTCTAGTTTTCCGGTATTGATGCTCCAAGAATATATGATTGAAAGTTATGCGTTATGACTTCTGCCCATTTTTGGGGGTTTCATTTGAATATGGCTACTGGAATGCCACTGCAGCCAGGTGCCCCATTAAAGCGCTTCAAAACAATCTCTGTTTCTATTTGCACTGTAGTTATTTCAAGCGCTTGTTTACTTGACCCTTTGTTCTCATTTGTGGACTCAAAGATTAATGGTGCTGGATCATTGTATAATTCCATGATGTGAACTTCCCATTTCGCAGGCGAAATATTAGCTACTTCTGCTTGTGTAATCGTTTGTTCCATGCCACTTATCCATGCCCAAACTTTCCTCTGATCTTTTGAGTTGATAAACTCATGCACCTAAATCCATTAATTTGCTTCTTCCTTCTGGTTTTTGCAAATAATAGTTTCCTATAGGTCCTTCTCAGCCCATTGATTTTGCTTTTGACCTGCTTGTTTTCATTTTTGTTCCAACATTGTTCTCTGAGGGCATCATTTAGTAACCGCTTCATTCTTTTTATTTTCTTGTTGAGCTTTATTAATTCAGTATTATGTATCCCCTGCAAACTGCCCCCTTTCCCTACGTAGCCTACTTCTGACTCTTGAAACAGTAAAGCCCATGTGCTACATGGTCCTTCGTTGGTTGGATCCTCTTTTGTCTCATTTTGATTCTTTTACATAAGAAATACAAGTACATGGCTCAGCTCTACCTGATCCTTCATACCCCATTTTACTCTTGTGAGTGATTGAAGTCCTTCCTGATTGCCTATGTGTTGTTGCTTAGGGCGACACCTACCCCATGGCTCCATTGCACTTTTTAACATTGGGTGGTCACTAGCTAATGAGGAGAGCACCTCAACTGTGTTAACATATTGGAAGTGGGCTATTGATATCCACATATAATCCAACATTGCAGGTCTGCTGAATGAAGAATGTGTTTAGGCTGCTGGGGAACCCGTGGTCAATCTACCATTTAGAAGTATAAGACCCAAGTGGTTAAAGGTCATATTGAGTTTTTCCTATGCTTGTCTGGCCTTTGGAATTGAGACTTGAGTACTTGAGTACAGGAATATTCCACATTTGGTTGTCTAGAGACTGCCACATGTTGGTTGGCACTGTGGTCATTAGATTAGCCTTGAAGTCTCCCATCAATAACCAAAATAACATACAAATCCGAGCACTCAAAAGTTTAAATGTTTAAAAGGTAGTCAAATATACAGTATTATGGCAGTATTAGTCCACTTTAGTCCAAGTTTTCTGCTCAGGCCCAAATAATACAGTCCGAGTCTTCACATTAGGCAAGTAGTAAATATCACTGCCAGTTTCTAGTCCCTTTTTGGGTTTACTGGGCAACTTAATTGGACTGTTTTGCTTCTTTCTACTATATATGGAGTTTTGGACTATTTATAGGACCAGATTGAAACAAAAGGGAAGGTGCACCAGCAAAAAGTCCAAGTTCAAAATGAGTCCTTTCAATTTCCTTTATTCTTGTAATATAAAACGTGTGGTAAAAGCTCAGCCAACGCGTTTCGTTCTAAACATAAGAACTTCTTCAGGGCAAATTGGAGTACTTCTAGCAATCACCAGAAGTCATGGAGTATAAATAATTCCATAGATATTCCTAGGACAAATTCTTAGTACGATAATCAGATATAACGGTGATTATCATCAAATGTAAATCTAGCTTAACGAAGATTGGTCATGTAACATCAATGCTCATAGTATCACTCCATGATAAGAGTGAACCAACCCATGTTGTGGGATTCAAAAATCTAGAAATTCCCGCAACTCCAACCAAGGGCACGATCGGAAAAGGGAATTGAAAGGACTTCATTTTGAACTTGGACTTTTTGCTGGTGCATCTTCCCTTTTGCTTCAATCTTGTCATCTGGTATCCAGTGGAGTCTTTCTACGGCAAACTCCGGAAGAATTGTGCACAGGACTTTCTTATATGTAGGTGTACTGGGATTGAGGTGCCGAACTAGGTGTCAGCCGTAGTTATTTTTCAAAATATTTATAGGACCAGTTTATGTAGCGACATCCTTATATCTTCATATGATTCGGGAGCTTTAATTTATTTGGAACATTTACTATAGGGGACATTATTACTATTTCTCACCTATAGATAAAATTGCGAGTCATGTTTGTCATGAGGGTCGTCGTAGCCCTCTTCTTTACCTGTAGTATATTACTTTGGGCTCTGGAAGATATTGCTTATTATGTAGTTAGTTGGTTTTGACTATTTAGATTTAATTAGGTTTTACTTCTTCCTTTCCTTAATTACTTATATATTTAACTTCGGACCATTTGCGATTTCATGCTAGAAGACTGCCTTATTCTGACATTTGAACTTACTATGTGGCGCCCTTTACAAAATGGCTGCCATGTTTTATATGTTAGTTCACTTTTGTTTTGAGTATAGGTTCTATTTCACCAATATAATGGTGTTAAAGTTGTATTTTAGAACTTTATTTATTTCTGATAGTATTATTATTAATTGATTATCTCTGGATATCACTTGATGGCAATTCGTAAATTGTGTTTACTTATTCGGGCCATTACTTGTTATGCCCCCTCTTTCTTGATTTGATTTTGATTTTCTTTTTTTTTCTCCTTTTACAACAATATATGCATATATTTAATATGTGGTTATTTACATATAATGAGGACTACATAATTTGACGTACATCATCATTGCGATCGATAACAAGGAACCGCTTTAAGATGGCCGCGGTGATTCTTTAGACTGACGCACACTAGCTCTTCATAAATTAGGTTTACTCATTGGGGTTATTACTTGTTATGCCCCCTCTCTTGGTTGGATTTTCACTTTCTTTTTTATTTTATCTCCTTTTACAACATTTATATACATATATTTATATGTGGTGATTTACATATAATGATTGACTACATAATTTGATATACATTGTCATTGCGATCGATAACGAGGAACCGCTTTAAGATGGCCACGGTGATTTTCTAGACTGATGCACACTAGCACTACATATGGAGGGCTATTTACTGGACCTCCAATACGGTGTGTGTGGTCCACGCTACCTGAACCCGAGGAGTACTCTCCTAGCAGGCATACTGTTTCTTGAATAACTGTAAGTAATGTGCGCTGGTATTTGCATGTTTGCTTGTTAACCAGTTCTCAATTTGTCTTAAACACTTGGAGCACTCTCCTTGCCGGTATGTGCCCATCAATGGTGATGTCCCGTTACTTTTCTTCTTTGTAGTATTATTTTTAAATGACATTTTTATCTAGATGTCCAGGCTTTGTTATACACGTAGTATCTTTATTCGTAATGACCTGAGACGGTTTTTACTATTTTATGAAACCAGATGCGCAGTATAGCATGGTATACTAAGATTCATACCACTCATTATGATATTAATTAGGATTCTTGTGTGGATTAAAACTTGATCATTCGCTTTTGCGTTTGTATTTTTCTTGTTCTTCTTTACTTCCCTTATGGCAATTGGATTTCTTGCACTTTGACTGTGTGTTATTATTTTTGATCCAGGACTCTGGTGATTCTGATCTCGAGTGGATTGTAGCATTATAGTGCTTAATATACCGGATATTGATTATGCGGATAGATTACCACACATCGATGTACCAGGTTATTAGGAATGTTTGGCATATATACCACAATGGGTCACTGGGAGATATGGGACCTAAACACTTGTGTTCTAAGACGTTTGTGCTTGGTGATGTATGGCTCTGTCTTTGGCCTTAATCAAAGCGGCTCCATGGTTAAAGGCACTCATAATGGTTCTCTCACCCCTTTTTCTCTTGCACATTGGCTTTGGGCTCCACCTGATAAAATCTATGCATGACTCTAATTGTATATAACACAATTCTATTAAGTTTATGCACTTAGATGTGAATACTACTTTGTTCTTTTCCTCTCCCCCCTCTCAATTTATGAACATTAGTGGTTGGTGATGGAGAGGAATGTCTTCATGCACCATGAATATATCTCCTTTTGATGATTTACTTAATGTCCGCAGCCCTAAAGAAGTCAAGGTGTTATTGAACCATCGACGAAACATGTGTTGGCTGATTGTCTTTAAGCTGATTATATCAACTGCTCTTCATTTGGAAAACTGTATTGGATTGGGTTTTTTTTGGCATACAAACTGGCAGTGATATTTACTGCAAGCCTAATTTGAAAACTCAGACGGTATCATTTGGGCCTGAACAGAAAACGTGGATTAAAGTGGACTATTGCTACAATATTACAGTAAATGTGACTATCTTTTAAACTTTTGAGCGCTCGGATTTGTATGTTCATATTTCTTGCTCTCCTTTTGGAGGGCATTGTAGGGTTGTGGATGGTAACCAATCTTCTCTTCCTAGGAGCACCTCCTTTATACTGTATTTGCTATTTACTTCCCCTCAAATAAGATTGCAGTGTGCCCATTTTTGCTTTATATCTGGTTACCATATTTCTCTAATACCCATAATAAGTCTGTGTAAATCGCTTTCAGGTCTCAACACCGGAGTAATGAGGCTAAAGTTTTCTCAGATTTAGGCTTTACTGGATGTAAATAAATACTGCCTATTAGTAGTGACAGGTCTTTAGGTCCCTTGGTTGTGACAGTATGCGATACACCAATAATGATGTAATCACTCTCCCCTCTTGCTAGCTAGAAGTGATGCAGCTGCCTCCAGTTTAGCCATCATGTAAATGGCGTTCCCCCAGACGCATGACCACCTAATTGCTGCAGACTCAAACGCAGTGTAATCCTGTCAGGGTGTGGATTCCAGAGCCCAGGTTTCTTGCACCAAGACTATGTCAACCGAGTTTAAGAATGAGGCTGACTCCCTTCTACTATTTGAATTGGAAAGCTCCAGAACATTCCATGAGCACACGGTAAAAGTAGGTAATCTTTGTTTCTTGGTTGCTAAGAGAGCGCTGTTAGGGCTCCCTGGAAGCCAAGACCAGGTTTGTGTTTTTCATTTTGGGTATCGTTTGGCGCCACCCACACTTCGGGGCAGGCGCCCATAGTTGCAACACAGGTCAGAGCTTTCCCCCATCCCCCCACCCCCTAGCACCGGAAGGGATTACTAGTGGGGGCAGGTCAGTGATGTCAGTGGAAGGTGCAAAGCTCTCCAAGGGGCCATACATGGTGCAAGTTGGCACAGGGACACCCTCTCATCCCCTCAAGCATCTCCAGGACAGTGTAATGGCGAAGTCCTTTACTCACATTGACTTCAATCCTTTAAGCAAGCATAAGCGTCATTAATAATTTCAGACAGATGAAGGACAATCAAATCAGATGCAAACAAGAGTCAGAAGGTTACATTAGGCGAAAGACTGTATTTACATTGAAAACATTGAAGGACTCATCAAGACACATACACTGTGGTGAAATCTCCTTTGCTCATTGTGCCAGCAGGCCCCAACTTGCATCGACCTCTTGTAGCACCCAGGGCATCCATCCCTACAGCACTGATGGAACACATTGACTAGCATTCATTGGTAGCAACTTTCTCCAACCCACCATCCCAGGGCACCGTATAATGCATCGGCCCCGTCGGAGTACCCGAACAGAGCCCCCAAAAGTTCTATCTCAGACATCTCGGGTAAGGCAAGAGAGACCAGCACCACAAGCAGGTCAATTCCCCCTCCCGCCAGCCCAATGCCCAAATGAATGCTCCCCCTGTCCAGGGGTCAGTCAAGTCCACACAAAAGTCCACTTCTCGGGGGCGGAGCCAAGATGGCGGTGTGAGCAGTCGTCCTGCTCCGGAGCTCCCGCCAGGGTCAGAGTCAGCACCGGCCTATTGGCCGTCAGTAGCCCTACCAGTGCCTGGTTTGCACTCCCTGACGTCCAGGGACCGTCGGGGGCTGGACAAGTCCGAATCGCCGAGATCGGGAGTGGTCTAGATCGGGGCACGGAGGAGGCGGCGCGCGCCGCTGCTGGAGCTGCGCCAGAGGAGGCAGGGCCGACGGGGGGCTTTGAGACCGGTGGAGGCGGTGACGGCGGCCCGGAAGTCTGGACAGGCAATGAGGAGAGGGGGAGCCCCCGAGAAGCGGTGGTGCGGCGTTGTGACCGAGCGGAGTCAGGCCAGCTCGTGGGGAGGAGCGGAGCTATGCTGGAGTGGTGGCGCTGCTGCGTGATGCCTACGGCGGAAGGTGCGGCCTAGGCCGAGTTCTGGTGCCCTGACGGGAGATAACAAGGTTGGAGGACGCCTGACCTGCCCACGGCGGATTGCGACGGTGCCCAGGGGAGGCACGGAGGACCCTGCGGCGGCGCGGCCGAGGACAGCCTGTAAGTCGGAGAGGGAGGGTGCCATAGCACTCGGACGGTGAGCAGGGGGCTCACTGCGCGCCTCTCCCCTGTTCGGCGGTGGTGGTGCGGTCCGAGAGCGGCCGGCGTTCGGCGCGCGGCCCCGGAGGTGGGGGGCCGGCAATCGGCGCGCAAGCCCTGTCCCAGTGGAATTTGGAAGCACGCAAGGGCAGGTGGTCACGGAGGGGAAGTCGCCCCTCGGCGGAATAGGCCTGGGTTGCAGCGACGGAGCTCTGGGGCCGGATGAACGCCTGATCCCATTCCCCATGCAGACGTGAACACTTCTTGGGACCGAATGTAGCAGCCGTGGGATGCCCGGAGATCGAACCCTTGTGGCACAGAGGGCTGCTAGTCTGGCGGTACAATACAGGGGCCTTTGTTGCATAACACGGGGGCTGGGCTGGAGAAGAAGGGAGTGGGTGGTTGAGGCCTCACCTAACGGTTGCATACAGGCAGACGCGGCTCGCAGACGAGGACACGTGGCCGTCCGCCCGTCTTTGTGCTGTGGACACGACCTGTGAGCACGGGCATACCAACCGGGGTCGGAGGGCCCCCCAGCAGCACTACACTCCTGCAGGGGTCAGGGGCGGAAACGCAGCCAGCAGCGGGAAGCAGAGGACTACCCTTGCGCAGCGCAGAGACGGTAAACCGGGCAGAGATCGGGCCTTGTACCCTTGGAGGAAGACAGGAGGGACGGGAGGCAGACTCCTTGAGAGCTCCACACGGGGCTCCGTGAGTTGAGCTATGTCCACTGTCAGGAAGCGACAGGATAAAACGCTTAAGGAGCTCTTCTCCAAGTCCCCGACAGGTCAGATGGCGGCGGCTGTCGAAACTGGAGGGCCGCGAAAAGGGAAATCGGACGACGGGGGCTCTGAACCCATCAACAAGGCTTTCTTGGAGTCGATGTTTGCAGCGCTCAGGGGGGATATCCAAACCCTCAAGCAAGAGTTCGCGTCTGAGCTCAAGGAGGTTCGCAATGACGTGGATGGCATTGGTGAGAGAGTGGCGGACTTGGAGGGCAAGAGCGACGGCAGGGATGAAGAAATCACGAACTTACAGCAGGAGATCCTCAGGCTACACGATCAACAGGTGGACCTGCAAGTACACCTTGACGATCTTGAAAACCGCTCCTGTCGCCACAACATTAGAATACAGGGGGTGAAAGCGGATGCAGACTCAAAGGACCTCCTCACCTACGTGAGGGAACTGTTCAACCATATCCTGGAACGACCGCTGGATACTGACCTGGAGATTGACCGGGCACACAGAGTGGGCCCCCCCCAGGGCGCTGTCGGCCCCTCCATCGGACATTCTGGTGTGCGTGAAAGACTACCGAACCAAGGAATTGATAATGCAAAATGCGCGCCGCATGCACCCCTTACAGTTTCGGGATCACAAGCCTGTGTTGTACCAGGATCTGTCTGCTCTTACGCTGCAGAAACGGCGACTATTCAAGCCCATCACAACACATCTCCAACACAATAACATTTCGTACAGCTGGGGTCATCCCTTCCGTTTGGTGTTTCGGAAAGATAATAAACTGTACCAATTGCGCTCTCTGTCGGAGGCCAGTCGGTTGCTGGGGGTGACCCTCCCAGAGGTGGAAGGTGGTGAAGCGACCCCCGTGTTGGGGGCAGGAACTGATGCACCACGTTGGCGTCAGCAGGGGTGCCGGCGCCATCCTAAGAAGCCACCAGCAGCGGAGATCTCGAAAGGCAGGTTATCGGCGCGGGAAGCGCTGTCTATGGACCTTTCAGGTTCTACTAATGGCTGACCAAGATACGCGCGGCATCTGAAAGAGGACATTATTCACTTCTGGTTCCCTGGCGGGAGGGGGGGCTTCTTTACACGATCGGTGGATTTACCCCAATGACTCTTTCCCAGTCACGGAAGAGTGACGGACTAATTGTTCTACCCTTTAATGGGATTGTGTTCCTTTTGTTGGGGGTCGTTGGGGGGGGGGGTGAGGGGAGGGAGTGGAGGCTCCGTATTTGTCTTTCTTCTGGGGTTGGGCTGACTACTCGAGCGACCGTGCTCCTACCTGGTTTTCAACTCAGGAAGTCCGGGACCATGCTACAGGGGGCTCCCCGACTGCTGCGTACCCACTGTGATACACTTTATGCCGCCCACCAACCTTAAGGTACTGACCCTGAATGTTCGGGGTCTAAATAACCCGGTTAAGCTCAGGACGGTCCTATCATACCTAGAAAATTTGCTTACTGCAAGAAACGCACTTATTGGCGCGCGACTGCTATCGCCTTCGCTCGAGGCCTTTCCCCACCCAGCTCTTCTCTTCAGGGACCACTAAAACAGCGGGGTGGCGATTCTGGTGGCGCAACGGTTTCGGGGGGAGGTCCTTCATAAGATTGCCGAGATCAAAGGGCGCCTTTTGACTTATCGCAATCGGGGGTATGCAGTTTACTATCGGCTCCATCTATGCCCCGAATGAGGGACCTGAGCGCTTTCTACACACTGCACTCACGGAGGCTACGACCACACCTGACCGCCATATTATATTAGGGGGGGGACCTTAATTTGGTGTTTGATAATAGCCAAGATAGATCCAGTCAGCGTTCTCACCAAACCGGGGCCATTTCTGTGGAGGGGATCGCGCGCATGCCGGACATGGCGCTATGCGACCTCTGGCGCACCATACACCCCCGGGACAGGGAATACTCCTTTTACTCCAATGCGCACATGACCTATGCTAGACTGGACCACATCTTGGTATCGACGTCTGCACGGGCACTCTCGACGGCAGCTGACATAGAGGTGGCGTCTTTATCAGATCATGCTCCGGTGACAGCTACTTTCACACTCCCACCCACCGCGCGTGCCTCCAGAGTGTGGCGTCTTAGAGACACTCTCCTGCATAGAGAAGAGGTGGTTTGGCGCGTGCAGCGCGCCATACGAGATTATTGCACACATAACGATAACACAGACACAACACTTGCCACACAATGGGCGGCGTTGAAGGTGGTTCTTCGTGGGGAGTTCATATCGATCTCAGCGGCAGACAACAGGGAGCACGGATGCAAACGGGAGGAGCTTACACAGCAGGTGTGGGAACTAGAGAGGATGCACCAGAGGACAGGGGCCCGAGATTGTGGCGGCAACTCACTGCGGCCCGCCAACAACTGGCGGCGCTGGACCAGGACAGGGCAGAGTTCGCGGCGTTGAGGTTGCGCCATGCCTACTATGCAGGCGGGGATAGGTGTGGGCGTCTTTTGGCTCATAAGCTACGGGAGGTACGTCAGAGGCAGGGGGTTAAACGGATATCTCGGGAAGACGGCACGGAGGCGACAGCAGATAGGGATATCGCGGAGACGTTCCGAGACTTCTACGCGACCTTATACGCGGAGGCCCCGCTGGCCTACTCAGACGGGACGGCCTTCTTGGACTCTGTCACGTTGCCAGCGTTGTCTCGGGAGCAGGCCGACCATCTAGATAGCAACATCCGGATGGAGGAGGTAGTGTCTGCCATCTCGCGGCTCAAACTAGGGAAAGCCCCGGGACAGGACGGATTTCCCGCAATTTTTTACAAGAAATTTTGCTCGCTACTGGCTTCGATCCTTACCAAGTTGTTTAACTCGTTTGCGTCTCAGGGTGCTATCCCAGGAGACCTCCTGGAAGCTTCGATAACAGTAATTCCCAAACCGGGTAAGGACAACTCCCAATGCGGATCATATCGCCCGATCTCCCTGCTCAATATTGACCTTAAACTATATACCGGGATTCTGGCGGCCCGCCTCGGGCCCTTTATGCCGGGCCTCACGGACCCAGATCAGGCGGGCTTTATCCCTGGGCGGTAGACGACAGACAACACGAAGCGGATTTTGCATCTTATAGAGAAGGCCACTCAGGTCCCAGGAGAGTTTATGATGCTGGCCATTGATGCCGAAAAGGCGTTCGACCGGGTACATTGGCCATTCCTAGCACAGGTCCTAGAGAGAGCATGACTGGGTGCCTGATTCCGCACACATGTCTTTAACTGTTACCGATTCCCCACCGCCACAGTACGGGTGAATGGGTGCACCTCCTCTCGATTTCACATTGAGAGGGGTACGAGGCAGGGATGTCCACTGTCTACCCTCCTTTTCGCCCTATATATGGAGCCACTGGCCCAACGGATGCGACAAAATCCGAGGATCACAGGAATCAGGTTTGGGGGCTATGTCCACACTATCAGTTTATACACAGATGATGTCTTAATATCACTATCAGATCCGAGGTCGGCTCTCCCGGCGTGTTGGGCGGATTTGGGGGTTTTTGCGCGTGCTGCCGGGTTTAGAGTGAACGCAGGGAAATCCTTAGCCCTGGATCTATCGTTATCGCGGCCCACCCGTGACCACTTGCAAACCCAGCTCCCCATCCGATGGGCGGAGGACACGATACCGTACCTGGGAATTCAACTGGCCCCGTCGCTACATAGGGTGGTCCAAATGATCTACACGCTGTTGCCTGATAGGATACGCCGGGAACTTGACAGGTGGCGGCACTATCCCTTGTCGTGGTTGGGCAGAATCGCAGCAGTTAAAATGACCATTCTCCCGCAGATTCTATATCTCTTTCGCACTATACCGCTCCGCCCGCTGGAGAGATGGATCCGACTGATACAGTCGGACCTGTCCCGGTTTATCTGGAATGGGAGGAAGCCGCGAATGCGACGAGCACTAGTGACGTTAGCACCGGAGGCGGGGGGGCTCGGGGTTCCCGATCTGAGGCTCTATTTTCAGGCTGCCCAATTGCGATACTTGGTGGAGTGGAGCAGGTGGGAGTCTGAAAAACATTGGTTATTTCAGGATCAAGCGGTGGCCGCGCGTCCCCTACAGGACGTACCATTCCTGCGCAGGGGGCATCGACCCCGTAACCTGTATGCCTCCCATATCACGCGGGTCCCCCTTGAGGTCTGGGACGCCACTAATCTCACACACGAGCTTACTACATTCCCTTCCCCGCTTACCCCACTGACGGGCAACCCCGACTTCACCCCAGGTCTGGAAGATGCCGCCTTTGCAAACTGGAGGGAAGTGGGCTGTCGATCCCTGTGTCATGTGTATGGGGAGGGCGGGGTACATTCGTTCGTTCAGATGCAGAGTGCTTTTGGATTATCGGAGACAGAAAGGCTGCGATATATGCAAGTGAGACACTGGGCGCTGAAGGCGCAGGTTCGCGCCGGGGCAGACAGGCATTTTCCCCCCTATGAGCGGTGGCTTATTACACGCACATCAGACAAGCACCTCGTTTCCGATCTCTATAAACAATTACAGACCAAATATACGCACACTGACAACTCTAGCGGACACAGATGGGAGCGAGAGCTGGGAAGAACATTGAGTCATAAAGAATGGGAGGGCATCTATTACAGGGCACGACATTCAGCATATCATATGGGGCTCACGGAAACCCTCACGAAGATGGTGACGTATTATTATTATTATTATTTATTTTTATAAAGCGCGTAGTCACCCGGAAGTATCCCAGCGCTGAGGAACCTTAGAGACATGACTGAGGACTGAGTTACGGGCAGGGCATAAGGTCTAAGGGAAAAGATGTGTCTTTAATCGTTTCCTAAAACGGAGGTATTGGGGTTCCAAGCGAAGATCTCGCGGGAGGGAGTTCCAAAGACGGGCCGCATGGACCGAGAACCGTCTTCCTCCTGACCGTGCTTTCCTAAACCTTGGGGCATTGATAAGGTTTTCTGCATTAGAACGAAGGGATCTTGTGGCTCTATAAGGGGTAATGAAGTTTCGGAGAATTGGAGGGCCTTGGTTGTTCAGGGTTTTGTGCACCAAGCACAGGGCTTTGAATTTAATTCTCTCCCTTATGGGGAGCCAATGCAGGAATTTGAGGGCAGGCTTGGCCGATGATCTGGCCGGGGTGTTGGTAATGATCCGAGCAGCGGTATTCTGGATCCTCTGCAATTTAGTCAATGTTGCTTCCGGTGCACCCAAATAGATCGCATTACTATAGTCCAGTCTTGATATAATAAGACCCTGGACTAAAAGTTTTTGCGATTTCGGAGGAAGAAGGGGCAGGACCTTCCTCAGGGATTTTAGCAGACCGAAACAGGTCCCTACGACCTTTTTTGCTTGTGGGGCGAAGGAGAGTTCCGAGTCGATCCAGACACCCAGACTTTTCACCTCTGTCTTTGGGTCTGGGGGGGGACCTAGACATGTTGGCCACATGTCCAAAGGAAGTAAGGATCCTTTTGGGCCGAGTACAAGGACCTCGGTTTTTGCCCCGTTTAATTTTAGCGCTGATGTGTTCATCCAGTGATGGACCTGAGTGAGGCAGTTAAGAAGATCGGCTTTCTGATGTTGAGGGTGGGACAAAGACACCACTAATTGTGTGTCATGTGGTATTACACCCCAGAACGCATACACGCGATGGACCACTCTAGAGAGGCGACGTGTTGGAGGGGTTGCGGGCAGGTGGGTAGCCTAACGCACGTGTTGTGGGACTGCCCGCACCTCCAATCCTACTGGAAGCAGGTGCTGGATGAAGTGGACGCTCACTTGGAAACTGAAGTACCACGCTTTCCGGCCTATGTGCTTTTGGGGTTGCCCAATCCCTTGACTTATCCACTACGTTCCCGCAGAGAAAGACTGACAACAATCGCTCTGGGGTCCGCTATACAGAACATACTTACACATTGGCGTACACCTCAGTTACCGACTTTTACGGGATGGCTGCATCGTTTATGGTATATCCTAGGAATGGAAAAGCTGGCATTAACAATGGCAGGGGAGGAAGATAAGTACAGGGAGTTGTGGAGGCCCTTTCTATCGCTTCTAGCTTCTGAGTTTAGGGAGGTTACATGTCCCCGGTATCTAAGACTGTTACGACTTTCAGAGCAGCCGGAGGGAGCGGAGAGTTAAACTTGGGTTAGACCACAGGGAAGACGCAGAACCAGGGTGGGTGAGGGTGCGGCTCGGGGAACGGCGGGATGGGGTGCTTTTGGAGGTTTTGTTTTATTTTTGGGGGGGGTCTTGTTGCGGGACAGTTATGTTTGAATAAATGATCATTCAGCTGAGTGAACTTAGATTGTAAGCAGCATGATGATGATTCGGACGGTGGTTCAATCATAGCATATGTGTATATGTGTCCGATGTATGTCCTTTTTGGCTGATTTTTCAATAAACATACTTAAACCAAAAAAAAAGTCCACTTCTCAATATCCCTGCTATTTTGCTGTCAGGGACACTGGCACAGGGAGATGAGCTTACTGGCCTTCTCGCCCTCCCACCCCCACTGACCTTGGCCGAACCAGACCTCTGAACTGGCCCCCAATATGGTCTGGATAAATAGCTCCTGGCATCTGGGGGACAAACGCACCCCATCCTTGTGGAACAACTCTGCCTTTGATACCTGGATTAAATTGTGCTGCACCATGTGAATGGAGGAGCCTGCCAAGATCTTGGTGGCTGAATGGTTCCATTTCTTGACAGAGTTATTCACTGCCTGAATGGAGCACCCCGGGGCATACCAGACGTGGAATTACGTCAGATCAAAGGATGGCAATTGCCGGCAACAGATTCTGTACCCTTGAAAGCTTGGATAATAATGCCTCCCTCACTCCCCTCAGACCCATGGGATCATGTCATTAACCCCCGCATAAATAATAAGGATGTCAGTGGTGGGGACTCTGCCAGTTTCAAGTGCCTGGCGCAAGTGGTCAAATAGCTCCTCTAACCGCAGCCCCCCAAACCCCACCCAGTGGTGCCTGCCATACTAACTGCGCCCTTCCCAATCCAACTCCATAGAACTGCTGTGCCGCTCTTCGAACAAAAGAGTGGCCACACCAGTATACATGTGCCTGCGCTCGCCTGGCCACTGTAAGGAAGAAAAATGGGGGAGGAAAACATTACAAAAAGCCGGAGGGTGCTGAGGAATCCACCCTTCCCACTTAAGCCAAATGAGGCCTCATGTAGCGCTTGAAGCACGATGACTTTCACCTGCCCACCCTTCTCATTGCGTCTGCTGGCACCCCAAGCCAGGCTGCGGTTGTGGCTGCCTCAATGCGGAAGGAGTGGGACATGAACTGAGATATCTCCTCGCCCAGCAGGGCCAAGGAGCCCTTGCATATGAGTTTAAATTGGAATCTGGTCAACGGGGCACCGTCTGCATGCACCAACAGTTTGTCACCCTCACCCTCTGGCTGCATACCTAGGAACCCCTGTGTCAGCGCCACCAGACAATAGGGGGTCCCAGGGGCTGTACGTAAGATCACCCATGCTCCCTTCCACAATGGGTCTGTCTTAGAACTCCTCAACCTGGTCTGAGGAAAGGTCCTCCGACACAACACATCTGACACGTTGATGCCGGTGCCTAGGTCCAACCTTGATAAAGATACAAATTCGGAATTCCTAAGCACCCCGAAGAAGGCACACGAATAGGCGAGGCTGAAAAGGCATGCCTGATAATGTCATATACATATCGGGGTAAAACTTCTAAAATGCGGGACAGCCTTGTGACATCAATAGGTCTCCTGATGTCTTCCATCGCCAGAGCCATGCGCTATCATACCTTCACTGCCCGTCACATCCTAGGATCCTTGGTCGTGTCTCCAACGCTTTTTAAACCTGCAAAGGCGATAGCCGATAGCTGCCTTCAGACTAATGACAAAGACTTACCACCCCGTTCTGCCTAACCAGAGAATGCTAAGCCCCCTGCGGTGTATACTGCTGAGCAACACTGGGTGAACTGAACAAAGCCTCATATGCCGTCCATGCCGCCTCGTACATAAGCTTAACGCTTAGTCTTAGGAGTCAGGGATGCAGCTATCAGGTCTGGGGCAGTGGTGCACCAAACTTCCACATTTCCTAAAACCCAACATCCTTGTGTCCACCTCTGGCCACAGCGCTCTGAATTCTGTCAGACAGCACATCACCTACTGCATTGTACACTCCCGACACATTCTTAGCAATGTAATACACATCACACGCAAGGCACCAGCGGATGAGAACCTTAAGTAAGGCATCTGGCCCTCTGATTGTTAATTGCCATCACTGCTGACATACTGTTAGACCAAAACACAATTCTCCTGGCAGCCAATGCGGACCCCCAAATGTGGAGGGCCACAACTGTCCCGTTGCGTGTGAGCCCAGAGGCCATCCATTCTACCGGGCAGTGTTTTATGCACCATATTGTGCCAAACACAGCACCGAACCCTACGTTTCCTGCTGCATCTGTGTAGAGGGCAAACTCAGCATTGGATTGGACTGGTTGTTGCCACAACAGTGAGCCATTAAAATTGCCCAAGAATCCCTTCCAAGTCCAAGTGAGCAGATCCTCCCTAACCTCAGAAGACAATCTGGCGTAATGGTGCTTTGCGTGCAGCCTGGCTGAAGACGGCTGAAATGCCAGAAACCGGTCCTAGGAAGCTTGTTTCCGGTCCAGGGAAGGCATGGCTTGGCAGTTCGGGCTGGACTGTTCCCATGAGGCACAGGGTCAGACTGATTTGCATATGGCCATGTCTGAACTGGGGTGGCAGAGTGGGCTAAAGAACGGTGATGGATCAAACCCAGATCTGTTGACTGGGTGTGAGTGTTTGATTGGTTCTGATGCTCCGTCCATCACCACCCCCTTTTGTACCGCTTTGTTCGCCATAAGTTGGCAGGGTATGCTCAGACGTGAGTCCCTTGCTCACTTTGCCACTGGATTCAAGCAAGCCTGGCTGAAGACGGCTGAAATGCCAGAAACCGGTCCTAGGAAGCTTGTTTCCGGTCCAGGGAAGGCATGGCTTGGCAGTTCGGGCTGGACTGTTCCCATGAGGCACAGGGTCAGACTGATTTGCATATGGCCATGTCTGAACTGGGGTGGCAGAGTGGGCTAAAGAACGGTGATGGATCAAACCCAGATCTGTTGACTGGGTGTGAGTGTTTGATTGGTTCTGATGCTCCGTCCATCACCACCCCCTTTTGTACCGCTTTGTTCGCCATAAGTTGGCAGGGTATGCTCAGACGTGAGTCCCTTGCTCACTTTGCCACTGGATTCAAGCAAGCCTGGCTGAAGACGGCTGAAATGCCAGAAACCGGTCCTAGGAAGCTTGTTTCCGGTCCAGGGAAGGCATGGCTTGGCAGTTCGGGCTGGACTGTTCCCATGAGGCACAGGGTCAGACTGATTTGCATATGGCCATGTCTGAACTGGGGTGGCAGAGTGGGCTAAAGAACGGTGATGGATCAAACCCAGATCTGTTGACTGGGTGTGAGTGTTTGATTGGTTCTGATGCTCCGTCCATCACCACCCCCTTTTGTACCGCTTTGTTCGCCATAAGTTGGCAGGGTATGCTCAGACGTGAGTCCCTTGCTCACTTTGCCACTGGATTCAAGCAAGCCTGGCTGAAGACGGCTGAAATGCCAGAAACCGGTCCTAGGAAGCTTGTTTCTGGTCCAGGGAAGGCATGGCTTGGCAGTTCGGGCTGGACTGTTCCCATGAGGCACAGGGTCAGACTGATTTGCATATGGCCATGTCTGAACTGGGGTGGCAGAGTGGGCTAAAGAACGGTGATGGATCAAACCCAGATCTGTTGACTGGGTGTGAGTGTTTGATTGGTTCTGATGCTCCGTCCATCACCAACCCCTTTTGTACCGCTTTGTTCGCCATAAGTTGGCAGGGTATGCTCAGACGTGAGTCCCTTGCTCACTTTGCCACTGGATTCAAGCAAGCCTGGCTGAAGACGGCTGAAATGCCAGAAACCGGTCCTAGGAAGCTTGTTTCCGGTCCAGGGAAGGCATGGCTTGGCAGTTCGGGCTGGACTGTTCCCATGAGGCACAGGGTTAGACTGATTTGCATATGGCCATGTCTGAACTGGGGTGGCAGAGTGGGCTAAAGAACGGTGATGGATCAAACCCAGATCTGTTGACTGGGTGTGAGTGTTTGATTGGTTCTGATGCTCCGTCCATCACCACCCCCTTTTGTACCGCTTTGTTCGCCATAAGTTGGCAGGGTATGCTCAGACGTGAGTCCCTTGCTCACTTTGCCACTGGATTCAAGCAAGCCTGGCTGAAGACGGCTGAAATGCCAGAAACCGGTCCTAGGAAGCTTGTTTCCGGTCCAGGGAAGGCATGGCTTGGCAGTTCGGGCTGGACTGTTCCCATGAGGCACAGGGTCAGACTGATTTGCATATGGCCATGTCTGAACTGGGGTGGCAGAGTGGGCTAAAGAACGGTGATGGATCAAACCCAGATCTGTTGACTGGGTGTGAGTGTTTGATTGGTTCTGATGCTCCGTCCATCACCACCCCCTTTTGTACCGCTTTGTTCGCCATAAGTTGGCAGGGTATGCTCAGACGTGAGTCCCTTGCTCACTTTGCCACTGGATTCAAGCAAGCCTGGCTGAAGACGGCTGAAATGCCAGAAACCGGTCCTAGGAAGCTTGTTTCCGGTCCAGGGAAGGCATGGCTTGGCAGTTCGGGCTGGACTGTTCCCATGAGGCACAGGGTCAGACTGATTTGCATATGGCCATGTCTGAACTGGGGTGGCAGAGTGGGCTAAAGAACGGTGATGGATCAAACCCAGATCTGTTGACTGGGTGTGAGTGTTTGATTGGTTCTGATGCTCCGTCCATCACCACCCCCTTTTGTACCGCTTTGTTCACCATAAGTTGGCAGGGTATGCTCAGACGTGAGTCCCTTGCTCTCTTTGCCACTGGATTCAAGCAAGCCTGGCTGAAGACGGCTGAAATGCCAGAAACCGGTCCTAGGAAGCTTGTTTCCAGTCCAGGGAAGGCATGGCTTGGCAGTTCGGGCTGGACTGTTCCCATGAGGCACAGGGTCAGACTGATTTGCATATGGCCATGTCTGAACTGGGTTGGCAGAGTGGGCTAAAGAACGGTGATGGATCAAACCCAGATCTGTTGACTGGGTGTGAGTGTTTGATTGGTTCTGATGCTCCGTCCATCACCACCCCCTTTTGTACCGCTTTGTTCGCCATAAGTTGGCAGGGTATGCTCAGACGTGAGTCCCTTGCTCACTTTGCCACTGGATTCAAGCAAGCCTGGCTGAAGACGGCTGAAATGCCAGAAACCGGTCCTAGGAAGCTTGTTTCCGGTCCAGGGAAGGCATGGCTTGGCAGTTCGGGCTGGACTGTTCCCATGAGGCACAGGGTCAGACTGATTTGCATATGGCCATGTCTGAACTGGGGTGGCAGAGTGGGCTAAAGAACGGTGATGGATCAAACCCAGATCTGTTGACTGGGTGTGAGTGTTTGATTGGTTCTGATGCTCCGTCCATCACCACCCCCTTTTGTACCGCTTTGTTCGCCATAAGTTGGCAGGGTATGCTCAGACGTGAGTCCCTTGCTCACTTTGCCACTGGATTCAAGCAAGCCTGGCTGAAGACGGCTGAAATGCCAGAAACCGGTCCTAGGAAGCTTGTTTCCGGTCCAGGGAAGGCATGGCTTGGCAGTTCGGGCTGGACTGTTCCCATGAGGCACAGGGTCAGACTGATTTGCATATGGCCATGTCTGAACTGGGGTGGCAGAGTGGGCTAAAGAACGGTGATGGATCAAACCCAGATCTGTTGACTGGGTGTGAGTGTTTGATTGGTTCTGATGCTCCGTCCATCACCACCCCCTTTTGTACCGCTTTGTTCGCCATAAGTTGGCAGGGTATGCTCAGACGTGAGTCCCTTGCTCACTTTGCCACTGGATTCAAGCAAGCCTGGCTGAAGACGGCTGAAAT
Organism: Triturus cristatus; assembly: GCF_964204655.1. Classification (NCBI taxonomy): domain Eukaryota; kingdom Metazoa; phylum Chordata; class Amphibia; order Caudata; family Salamandridae; genus Triturus; species Triturus cristatus. The sequence goes on from NC_140589.1 coordinate 1,312,005,049, forward strand.
GCCAGAAACCGGTCCTAGGAAGCTTGTTTCCGGTCCAGGGAAGGCATGGCTTGGCAGTTCGGGCTGGACTGTTCCCATGAGGCACAGGGTCAGACTGATTTGCATATGGCCATGTCTGAACTGGGGTGGCAGAGTGGGCTAAAGAACGGTGATGGATCAAACCCAGATCTGTTGACTGGGTGTGAGTGTTTGATTGGTTCTGATGCTCCGTCCATCACCACCCCCTTTTGTACCGCTTTGCGTGCAGCCTGGCCACTGCCTGGGCAATGTTCCTTAAAAAAAAAACTTACCATGGGTATTATCCTGAGGGCGAAGTTTAACTGCCCCACTAGGACCTGTTGATGCAAGGTGGCCTTCGTGACTGCTACGCAGGCTTCAATGGATGCCCTAAACGCCTAAACATTATCCTGCGGGAGCCTACACACCTCAGCTACAGTATCTATCTTGATGCCCAGGAAAGACATTCAAGTAGTGGGGCCCTCTGTCTTATCCTCTGCTAATGAAATCCCTAGGGACTGAGCAGGCTGTCGGAAGCCCAATTCAGTTAATGTGAATAAAGCACTACGTCGTAGCTGACCCACAAACTGTGTTGACACTCCTTGAGCTATGATTGTGGGGACAGTTGAGTAGTGAGCAAATCGCACGTTGTATGCATACTATAGGCAGGTTTTCTCATTCCCTGATGCATCAATGATGATCGTCATTCCACCCGTACCGACTAGAGGGTGGTTAGTGGCACTTTTTGACCAAGCAACACTGAAATGTCTGGGATCTGGGCAGTAATTGAGGCTCGAAGGGCCAATCTTAGTGTATCATTCTCCTTGCATTCAATTATTCATAAATACTGCCGGGTATCGGGGCTCGCAGGGGGTTCAAATTTTTATTTCCCATTGGTCTAAAAGAGTGTGATTTTCCTTCAAGATTTGAACTGATTGATTGCAAGTAAAAGTGATTTCAGAATGTTCATTTACCTCCCCGCTAGCTGGTGGAAGGAAGGCTACTGATTCAATGGCTTTCAAGTTTATTGCTTCCAGGAAGGTTGAGCATAATTTAATGATATTGCCTCCATTAAGGAGGTCCCATTTGCCCTGCAAGCCAGGGACAGTGACGATATTTGTTACAAGGATTGCCAAAAGCACATTGGAAGTTAGCCTGAAAATGTACTATATAAACATTAATCCTGTGTGCTTTCCCAATGCTGGTTATTTCTCTACTGCTCTTCCTACGATGTACAGCTCCACTCAGAAACCAAATGAACGCAGTCTAACAATGCTGGACAGAAAATCTACTGTTAGAAATGGGGGTCCCTAGTTGGTAGAGGTAAGTACCTTTGTCCAAATAGGGACCCTTGCTCACCCCCTTGGTAGCTTGGCACGAGCAGACAGGCTTATCTCAGAGGCAGTGTGTAAGGCATTGGTGAACACATACAGTAACACAGTGAAAACACTACAAATGGACACCACACCAGTTTAGAAAAATAAGTAATCTTTATCTAAACCAAAACAAGACCAAACGACAAAAATCCACAATACAGTATCAAAGATATCCTTAAAAAAAGGTTATCCACTCAAATAAATGTTCTAGCAACACATAACTCCACCTGGAGTTATTACGACGTTGTGACAGATGAAAATCCCAAAGAACGGGGCCGACCGCAAGCTGCGGGGCGTCGGGCGCGGAGTCAAGCAGGCCCACAAAGAACAACACCTTGGAATTCATGAAAGCAAAAACGGTGCACAGCGTCAGGGAGATGATCTCCGGCGGTGCCGGTTCCTTACGACCCCAGGGTAGGTGATGCCTCTGTTCCTTACTGCAGTGCAGGGGAGGTGAGACATTGGTTCCTTACTGTGTCGGGGATGTGACGTCACGGAGGGTGGCGAGGTGTCGATTCCATACGACGGTGCGATGTTGATGGATTCAGGAGGCACCCACGCCGAGGATCAGCTCCGTGTTGAGGAAGCAACGGCGTCGATGAAGTCGGGGCTGCAATGCGAGTCAGAAAGGTGTGTTGTGGATGTCACGAGCGGTGTCCTCGGCTCCGGAGCAGGCAGCGGCCTCGATGACGGCTTCGGAGTCGATGTGGCACAGCATCAGCAGACATCTTGCCTACGGGACGGTGCGTTGGGCTCTTCACGAGCGGTGCCCACGGCTTCGGTGCAGGTTATGGCGTCACTCGTCGGTGTTGCAATTTCTTTCTTTAGCAGCTGAAACAGCAGTTCCAGATGCAGAGAGACAGAAGGGATGAAGTCTTTGTGTCCCTGAGACTTCGGAAAAGGAGGCAAGCTCAGTTTCAATCCCTTGGAGATCTTTTCTTCAAGCAGGTGAAAAAGCAAACAGCAGAGTCAGCTCTTCTCCTTGGCAAAGGTTCCTCTTGATTTCCAAGAAGTGATCTAAAAGTCTGGGCCCCACTTTTTATACCCAAAAAGCCTTTCTTCTCTGAAGGCAGAGAGTGTCTGTACCAAGCCAAAACCATTTCTGTGGGGCACTTTGCAAGTGCACAACAACCTCCATTGTCAGTGTGAGCCCTGGCTCCAGACACACCACAGGGGGGCGGAGCGGTCATTGTGGAAGGCAGGCACAGCCCTATTCAGGTGAAGGTGCTACTCCTCACCACCACTCCAAATGCAGACCAGACCTATTCAGCTCAGCCCTAACTCATCAGACTTCTGGGGCCGCTGCCCCTCTCCAACCCCTGTCATCCAAAAGCCAGACATGCAATACACAAACCTAGCAGATGCACACTGAATGGTTAGGCAAGAAAATACCTACTTTCTAAAAGTGGGATTTTCAAACACAGAATGTAAAAATCAACCTCACTAAAAGATGCACTTTAACGTTCTGAGTTCAGGCCTACTAAACTTTATCCTTCGAGCTTGTTCCTAGGGTCAGTTATGTTTTTTAAGATGTTATAAGCAACCTCCCCATTCTGTCCTATGGGAACAGATAGACTTGCAATAGTAAAAAACGAAATTGGCAGTATTTCACTATCAGGACATGCCACACATATCAGGGCATGTCCTACCTTTCACATTCAATGCACCCTGCCCACAGGGATACCTTGGGCCTACCTTAGGGGTGACTAATATGTAGAATAGGGACGTTTTAGGGACTGGCAAGTGTGTGCACTTGCCAAGTTGACATGGCAGTCCCAGACTACACACAGGCTCTGCAATGGCAGGCCTGAGTAACATTTTACAAGCTGCTTCTGTAGGTGGCACAATCAGCGCTGCAAGCCCACCAGCAGCATTTGATTTACATGCCCTGGACACACATAGTACACTGTACTAGGGTCTGACAAGTACATCAAATAAGCCAATCATGGAATCACTAATCCATAACATTAATTCACAAAGGGAGCACTTGCACTTTGGCACTGAACAGCAGTGGTAAAGTGCCCAAAATATCTAGACCAGCAAATATGGAGTCCACCACACAGCAAAACACAGGAGGTCAAGGCAAAAAATTGTAAGGGAGACCCACGCCAATGGTGCCAGGTCTAACAGCTACGTTCAAGGCTGTAGAGCCAATTCCCAGTTAATTTAGGGCCACTTCATTCCCGGTGTTCACATTTATACTTGTTAGCATCACTAACCATTAGAATAGGTGACAGGTTTAACAAGCCAGTGGTGGGGCCCATCCCTGGTTCTATGAGCTGCTTCTCTAAGGGTTTCCATTGCGGACAGGTGCTGCATGTTGTCTGTACTATATATGCAATGATCATGATGTCCTATGAAAAAGACCTGGAACACTTGCCACCATAACACAACATATTCGACCAGATCCTTGGACCACACATAAACGACTCATATAGTACTGACAAACCAGTGTCAGAAGCTCCTGAACCAGGAAGGTAGGGAACAAGCATGAACAAACATAGCTAAATGACTAGTTAGCATAGACAACGTGCAATTATATCACTTTGTCATAGGAAGTGATATCATTCCTACCATACGTTTCACCTTAATGAGTATTGATCTATTTTCCTTTCAAGATGTACTAGATACATAATATATGGACATATTAATATATATTTAGTATACATTGTACCTTTGCACGTACAAATGACAGTTTCATGACTATCACATGTTTGCCAAGTGAAAGGCAAAGTGAATGTTTGAGGCAAGGCATGAACCTACACTTGAAAAATAATTAATGCCAGGCATAAAACCGACATTAACAAATAGAAACAACTGCTCTAACAAGCCATGTACTCTTACACTATCATGCTTCCTCTTTGGAACTCATAATGTTCATGAAAATTATGCCTATGAAGTCAAATGCATGAATGTGTGCTACATTTTTAAAAAAGTGTGGAATAAAGAGACATTTTCCAACATTAGATCTAAGGTCAGTGATCGTGTTCTGCTGTAATTAGCACTCAGAGGCAGCATGCTGTGAGTTCTATTAAAAAACAACTGATAAACTAGATGTCAAGCATACAAATGTGAAAAATATCAAGACTCCAGGTACGTCTTTTCCACGTATTAGTTGCTTGCCCCTATTGCTCCTTTTTTCATTGTTCTGCTTGTTTTCTTGCTTCTGCCTTGCTTGAGTCCTGCTGTTGTTTGCAGTCTCTGTTTGCCCAACAGCCCGCTCACTTCCTGACATTTTTCTCCCTCCTGCTTCCTGCCTCCCGCTGGCCAAGCCCACCTCCCAGGACCTACTTAATGGAGGTCACAGCTAACCCCATTGAGTAGGAACTCATGTCTGCTCCCCCTTGCTGCCTCACTGCGCCTGCTTGTTCTGCCTGGGATTTGGCTCTAGTTTTGTCTTTGCCCATATTGCTCTTGTTTTTTCTGCTACTTCGCTACCTCTGATTGTTACCTGGCATTCATTTTTGGTATTTGTTCTGCTCATATTGTTTTGCCTTCTATCTTTTCTAGTATTTGTTGTTTGCCCATATTGTTCCTTGTTTCGTTGTTCTGTTTGTTTTTTTGTTACTTCCTTGCTTGATTCCTCCTGTTGTTTTCTGACTTTGTTTGCCCCCGCCTCCTGCTTCCTGACGTTTTTCTCCCTCTTGCTTCCCGTCGGCCCGCCCATCTCCTAGGAACTACTTATTAGAGGTCGCAGTGTGACTGTGCGGCGTGCGAACGTAGTGGGTGTATCAAAGTCAGTGTCTGGACGGCATCTAGCAGTAGGAACCCTGGCCTTCTGCCACCCACAGTTAATTCCCCGCAGAGCTCCAAGCCCTGGACCCCAGAAGCTGCAACAACAACTGCTGCATCACATCTCCTCGATCAATGGCAGGACCTTTCACCTGCCAGTGCTGCATCTTTGCCTGCAATACAGGACCTCCCGCCCTCACAGCAACCTTCGCTACACCCACCTGACTGATTACGACCGCCCCGGAACTATTCCATTGGCTCCTGCTCAACATCGGACCACTCCGCAAACATGCGATCGAAATCTGGGACACCATCACTACCCTCACCCCGACGTTATCTTCATCACGGAAACATGGCTCAACCTCTCCTCCACCCCTGACATTGCCACTATGACACCCAATGGCCACAAGATGATACAACTGGACTGCAACAACAAACACGGAGGCGGCATCGCCATTAACCATCTGTTGCACCACCACCGAAGACGATACCACACTGATCATGGAACACCACAACTCCATACGGACAGCAAAACTACCATCAGAGGCACCCTCGCCTACAGATCTCCAGGACCACGCCACAGCTTCTGCAATGCAATTCCCAAATTCATTGCCCCACTCGCCATTGACTCCAAGCACTACATCTTCCTCAATGACCTCAACTTCCACCTTGACAACCCCAACCCCAACTTCCACCAAACTCCACCAACCTCCTGGAAAGCCAGAGCAACATCGGCCTCACCCAACTGGTCACCAACCCCACACACTCGACCCGATCTTCACTGCCAGTGACAGAATCAAGTATTGTCATGTGACAACTTACTCGGATTGACCATGCCATTATCCACTTCTCCATCGCAGGATCCTCATGCACCATCATCCCGCCACCACATCTGGAACAAAGTGATAGAGAACCAATGGATGGATGCCCTCAACACTACCCAGCCCGACTTCGCAACCAACACTGAACAGGCCATCCAGAATTTCCCCGCCAAAATCACCAACTGCGCAGAAAGAGTCACACCTATTAAGTAAGCCTGGGCCGTAAATTCCATTCCTCTCGCGGAGGAAGAGGTGTGGCGCAGCAGCCAGGGCGAGTGACTCCGGAATCTGGGGATCACGGTTCGATCCTCGGCACCGGTGGCAGATTAGCCTAGCACCATGTGACTCTGGGCAATAGCTTGCTTAATCTTCCCGACGGCCCCCAGCGCCTTGAGACCCTTACGGGTGATTGTTCGCGCTTTACAAATGTGGATTATTATTATTTGCGGAATTTGGATAATTTCGCGTTCCGCGGAGAATGCGGAATTGCCAAAAATTCCGCAATCCACGTCTTGGCGGAATTGTTTGCTTGTTCGCACTTTCAAAATGCGTATTCGCAAGATATTTCTCCCCGAGCACGCAAACAGCGTTACCGAACAGGAAAAAAGCATCGCGAACGGGCTGAACAAGCAATTCCGTGTGGTCACGGAAACTTACGCATGCTCGCGGAGATTTTTTACCGTTTCGCTGAGCTTTGCGTAGCACAACTATGCAAATTCCGCACACCCCTATTATTAAGTCTACCAAGACCAGCAGATCCACCAAACAAGCCAGCTGGTATACACCAGAACTCAGGACAATGAAACACAACTGCAAACATCTACAAAGAAGATGGCACACCAGCAAAGATACCACAGACCAAACCGCCTTTAAGTCAGCCCTCAACACATACCAGCAATGCCTAAAAGTCACGGAAAGAGACACCCTCACAGACTGCATCAAAGCAACTCCAATCACAGCAAGGAACTATTCAGCATCGTCAGAGTTCTCCTACCCATCACACACCAAGAACATGATTTCCCCCTCCCAGGAACTCTGCAACACACTGGTGGATTATTTCCACAACAAGAAAGCCACCAATTACAGCAATTTTGAACCCCAACCCACCAACCTCTACAACCTCCCCACACCAACAGACGCCACCCACAGCCACCCGCTCACCACATGGCAACAGCTCACCACTCAGAGCACCGCAATCATCATGAACTCCATCCACCGTGGAGCACCCCCAGCCACCCACTCACCACATGGCAACAGCTCACCACTCAGAGCACCGCAGTCATCATGAACTCCATCCACCGTGGAGCACCCACAGACACCTGCCCTCACCACTTCCCACCGTGGAGCACCCACAGACACCTGCCCTCACCACTTCTTCAACCTGGGGTGCAAGGAAATCAGCTGCAAACTCACCTCCATTCTCAATGCATCTATCACCACGTCCTCACATGGACCTCATCCTTCCTCACAGTACGAACCCAGAGAATCCGCTTACCACCCTTTATTTCAGAACCCAAGAGCACCATCTGCAGTGTCCCTCAAGGTTCATCCCCCAGCCCCACCCTCTTCAATACTGACATGGCGCTCCTGGCCAGCATCGTCAGAACCTATGGCCTCAACATCATATCCTACGCAAATGACACCCCGCTCCTCCTCTCACTCTCAGAAGACCCCTCCACCACTAGGACAAACTTTCACAACTGAATGACGAGTGTCGCCAATTGGATGAAGACCAACTGCCTGAAGCTCAACACGGACAAAACAGAAGTGCTGATCTTCAGGAACAACACCTTTTCATGTAACAACACCTGGTGGCTCTCCAAACTCGGATCCACAACCACACCGACAGACCACGCCCGCAACCTTGGCATCATCCTGTACAGCAAACTCACCATGAAATGCCAGATCAACGCAGTTGTCCTCGCCTGCTTTCACACCTTCCGCATGCTCCGAAAGATATTCAGATGGCTCTTCATCAGCACCAGGAAAACCATCACTCAAGCCATAGTCACCAGCCAGCTGGACTACGGCAACGCGCTCTATGCATGAATCATCACCCAACTCCTGAAAAGACTCCAGAAGATACAGAACTTAGCAGCCAGACTCATCCTCAACCTCCCCAAACGAACCTACATCACCCCCACCTCAGGAGCCTCCTTTGGCTACCCATCCAGAAAAGATGACAATTTATGATGTTGATTGTGAGAAGCTGGCATAGTATATGGTGCACACTTATGTAAATGGGCCCCCTGCACTATCCAGTTGACCATTATGGTGATTTTAGTGGTCGTAGAAAACCTTCGAAAGCTCTCTAAGTGGTGCTGTGGAGAGCAGCCTTCAGGCTTAATCCAGAAGGAGTGTAAAGCAGCTTGTTTTACCGGAACATAATCTTATTAGTATAGATTGAGTGAAAAAGAACCACACAGTATATTTATAAAAATATGTATTTATTATAAGACACTCACTAACACAAACCGATATCTCCTAGCCAGAGATATACACAATGCACACAATACTTTTCAATAGAAACAGGTAAGTAGCACGAAATACAAAGTGGTCTCCAGGGGGAAACCCAACAATATACTAAAATAGTGGTATGCGCAACACGACTCGAGTCAAGACTATACCCAAAAGACGTAGAAGTGCCGGCGACCCACGCAACCACCCAAAGTAAGTAACCAGGGATCCCACAGCGGCTGTGTGCAGAGTGGAAACACAGTAGCGGACTCAATACAAGTCAATGGGTAAATAGTGGTAGCAATTTTAAAGAAGAAGGACCCTTCCCAGTGGACCTTGAAGAAACCCTGTGGAAGACAGAAGGTTCGAGAGCCACCCCACCCGTAGATACCCTAGGAACCAGGATACCTACACCAGGGAAGCCGGGTGCATAAGTGTGAAGTGGCGTAGGAAACCGCTGTCGAACTTAATGGAGGAATTCAGGAAGATGCCGCTGCTGGAGAAGGTGAAAGTGTCCGGTGGAACCCAAAGTTGGATTTGAAATGAGAAGTACCTGCAAGCAGAGGGGACAGAGTCTATGTCACTTGGAGGAGACCAGGAGGCCCGGAAGACGAATGCCCACCAAAGTCGAGTGCTGCAGGAAAGCTGATGGTGACTTTGAAACTGTAGCTGTGCGGACCAGGCGATGCTGTGGAAGACCAGGAGCCATGCACAAACTGTCCCACGTAGGATGTCGAGAGTTGAGGGGTCGGTGTTCGTTGGGAGTGCCAACAAGCCTTTGCAACTGCAACCAACGTGGAAAGTGAAGAAGGTACAGTGTCAGGACCAGCAAGGTCCAGGAGACTCACCACAAGCAGGCCCCGAGCAATCAGGGGAGCCCGCTGAAATCAAAGAAGACCCTCAAGAGGACCCACAGGCCGGAGGCACTGGTGTCGCAAGAGGACCTTGAGCAGTTAACCAAAGATGCAGGTCTTTGGTGCAAGTGATGCAGTGAGGATGAAGAACTTGGTCACAGGAGATGCTTGAGTTGGGGGCAACCGGGAGCCTGAAGATCTTGATGGAAGGACCTTGAACTTGCTGAGAGGACAGGGCAGGCCTTGAGGGATGTTAAGAACCACCACCTGTGTGTCTGAGCCTTTCGGAGCCCATGGGAGATCAGGATCAGCAGACCAGTCAGCTTTGTTGCGGTGCCTGCAGATGCAGGGAAGTGACTCATTCACTTCAAGGGAGATTCCTTCAGGTGTCTTGGCAGCAGGAGTCTTCCCGGTCGCAGCCTTGATGCCCAGAGTGAAGTCTAGCGAAGTCCAGAGTGCCCAGACGACCGAAGAAGAAGTGGTGTCTTGAAATTAATCTCGTCCCACACCGAATCTAGGGACCCACCCTCAGGTAAGCCCTTAAGTACCCTAATTAAAGAGTTGGGACAATTCAGGGTTCCCTCCCAGGGGAGGGGGCGGACAGTGGGGAGGATACTCCCATATCCTTTGTCCAGTTTTGCACCAGAGCAGTAGCCAACAGCTCCCTGAGCTGGATTGAACTGAACTATGCAAGGAGGGCACCAAGCGTGCCCTTCCAGCAGACTGAGTGGCGCTGGCAAGAGCTCCCACCAGGCCTCAATACACTAAACCCTGTCTGGGAGGTGGTCACACCTCCCTGTGACAGGATACCTATTGTTCTGCCTTCCCCTGCTCAAGCTTGGCTCAGCAGCAGGAGGGCAGAATCATGTCTCTGGTCGGCAGCAGCCATGTTGTTTTTTTTTTTTTTTTTAAATATTTTATTAGAGAGTAACATGACACTGGTATCATCCATCAACATAAAATATCATAAAGAAAGAAGAGATACAAGAACATGTATCATCTAAATCATCAGCATCATGACTCTGTATTTTACAATTTTCAACCCATACCCCCCCGCGACGCCCACCCAACCACCCCAGAGAGGCTGAGAATTGGAGATAGTTATGGAAAATCAATTAAACATTGAACCAGTTATCCCGATAGATTAATATCTTCAGAGCACAATATATACAATATATACAAGAAATATACACCAGTATCACTCTAGACTTAATTCAAACATCATAATTTGCACCATCCAGCCAATTCATTAAAGGTGCCCAAACTGATTCCCCATTTCTGCAGGCCTTTGGGCCTCTCTTTCTGTAAACCAAAAGCTCCCATTTCCCAACATTTATAAATTTACTGAACCACTCATATTCTGACGGAGGTGTGGGATCTAGCCAGACAGATGCTAAACATAATCTGAGTGTAGCCATAGAGATAAAAAATAATTTCTGCTCTGACAACGTCATGTTCACATCGACTACTCCCAATATAATGGCCTGAGATGATAATTGAAGCGTACAATGAAACAATACCTCTAGCCGTTGTTTGACTTTGTTTAACAGAGGAGTTAGAATAGGACAAGAGGAAAACATATGAATAATATCAACGGCGAACTCCCCACATCTGGGACAGTTAACTCCCGAGATCCCACCCCATTGATGTATACGCTGTGGAGTTATATACAAATTATGCCAGGTTTTAAAACATTGGACCTGGAGATTTGACGATAAAGTAGCAATATAACTAAGCCGTAATGACTCTTCGCAGACCTCCTGTCCGGCATGCAATCCAATATACCATCGACCAAAATGTTTATGCAGATCATCTTTCCTTTTTTCATTAATTATTTTATAGATTGAGGATATAGTGGAGTGCCCACCTATAAGAACCTCCAATAATGGGAAAGAGATCCAGCTAACAGTTTTCCGAGAAAAAAAGTCCCGGATCTGTAAAAACTTAAAAAAATGTTTATTATTAAGCTTAAATTTCTGTTTTAAATAGTCAAATGTCCTTACCCCACTGTCCGAAACTAAATCCCCCAGTTTGCTAACTCCTTGGGTCCTCCATTCTTCGAAAAACCCATCAGAAAAAATTTGAGGTAAGAGAGTATTTCTATTGACTGGTGTATATATATGTATTCTTCCTATATTAAATAGTTTCCGGATAGCTGTCCAAACTTTAAAGGCAGCAAGTAAACCCTTAAACCTCACACGTTTGAAATAAGCAAAATCTATGTACCTCAATAAAACCCCTAGAACTTCTTCTCCATACACTAATTTATAGATTGATTGTTCCGAATCTTCGAAATCTGGACAGTCGAGCAGTACAGAGATATGTCTCAAAGTAATAGCCCAATAATACATCTGGAAACTGGGAACAGACCAGCCTCCCCTTTCTCTTGGTAGTGTCATAAATTTAAAAGCTCGTCTAGGTCTTTTCCCTGCCCATAAAAACCATGAGACTATACGTTCTATTTTTTTAAACCATATCGGTTCGAACAGTACAGGGATAGCTCTAAAAAGATACAATATCTTCGGTAGAAAGAGCATTTTAACAACATTGCATCTCCCCATAAGAGTTAAATGAAGATTATTCATCCTACGGCTATCTTTTTCTATCTTGCACAAGATCGGCTTGAGATTAATCTCAACGGTCTCTTCTGGATTTGAGCTTATCAGAATTCCGAGATATTTTGCAGTATCAGTGACCCTAGGATCCGCCAATAAAATCTTGTCGTTACAGACAATCTGGGTTTTCGAGTCATTAAGATGATAACCTGACAGTCTGCCAAATTGAATTGTTAGTTTTTGTATTTCTAGCAATGCCTGTTCAGGAAAATCTGTTAGAATGGCCAAATCATCTGCATAGCCCAGTATTTTGGATTCGCCACCCTTGGATCTAACTGGGCTAATCAGATTATTTAAAAGAATTTTTTTTATTAAAGGGTCAATATAAATGGCAAATAATAAAGGGGAACAGGGACAACCTTGTCGAGTACCTCTGGAGATCTTGATAGTTCCTGACTGGCTTCCTAGGATTGATATTTGAGCTGTAGGTTGTCTATACATGATCTGTATTGCTGCAATAAATCCTTCTCCAAATCCATAATGTCTCAAAACCGCCCATAAAAAGGGCCAGGAGACCCTATCAAAGGCCTTCTCCGCATCCAGCAGGATTAAGGCCATAGGGTCCCCTGAAACCTTTGTAAAATCAAACAACGTAATTGTGCGCCGAATATGATTGATTGTTTCCCGTCCTGGGACAAAACCATGTTGATTTACTGAAACCAGTGTCTTAATCACCCCAGAAAACCTCCTTGCCAACACTTTTGCGTAAATTTTTATGTCACTATTAATAAGCGTAATTGGGCGGTATGATCCCATATCCGTTGGGTTTTTATCCTTCTTTAAAAATGTAATGATTCGGGCTCTCTGCCAGGACTCAGGAGACGATTCTCCCTTCTGTACTATCCTGAATAGAGCCAACATAACCGGAGTGAGTTGAGGCCGGAATATCTTATAAAATTCTCCTGGCAAATAATCAGGGCCAACAGCTTTCCCCGCCGGGTTAGAATCTATAGCTTGGAAAAGCTCTTCCATACTGATTTCGGCATCTAATAGATCACGCTTTTCTGGTGATAGTGTATCAACACCTATCCCCCGCAGATATTCTTGTATATCCAGCTGAAGCATGTCATTATTGCTGATGTCTTCACTATACAGTCGTTGATAGAACTTTTGGAAAGCACGCAGAATGTCCCCATCACCAGACACCAGACCAACATCTGGATCCTGGATATTTTTGATACGTGTAGCAGTTTCCTTCTCCTTAATTCTAGAGGCTAACAGATGCCCTACCCGCTCACTATTTTCAAACATTTTAGATTTCCAAATTAAAAATTTACTAGCTGCCTTAGCCTGAGAGAACTCAATTATAGCTGATTTAACTAAAATAATCCGAGTTTGAGCAGAATCACAATCTCCACCCATCTGAATCTGAGTAACTAAATTCTGCTCAGCTTCTGCCAGTTCTATATATAGTTGTTGCAGTTTCACCTTTTCCTTCCTTTGAGATTCCCAACCGAACCGAGTAGTCTCACCCCTCACCCCTGCCTTTAGCGTATCCCATACATTCTGAATACCTGTGCTGCCCATATTTCCTTCCAGGAATCTAGTGATCCATAAAGACATATTATCAATATACTCCCTATCCTGAAGCAAAGCACGATTAAACGTCCATATATGAGTTTGAGTCTTACGGATTAGTGTATCTAATTCAAACAGAAGAGGATTGTGATCCGACATTACTCGCGGGAATTTGATAACTCCAGAACCATACAGTAAAACAGGTGAGACAAAAAAATAATCCAGTCTTGAGCACATTTTGTGTGGTGCAGAATAGTATGTAAAGCCAGGGTCATCCGGATTAAAAAAGGCCCAAGCATCCATTAGACCATGCAGATCTATTAGGTGCTGTAAAGCACGGAAAACCCTTGGCTTTCTCCCAGCATATTCAACCCCTGTTTTGTTTAATGTCCCGCACTGTATATTAATGTTCAGATCTCCACATATAATAAGCGGGGATGGCCATGCCACTAACTCTAAGCTCAGCCAGTTAACTAAATCAGGGTCATCCAGCACTGGGCCATAGATAGAACAGCTGTCCGAGTCTAGAAGACTGGTACCGGGAGCACTGTGGGCCTCCCGGAGGAGTTTTACAGAGCTTGGAATCATACCTCCCACAATGTTTATGGTATGGGAGGAATGATTCCAAAATGTTTGATATCAAACATGACAGGGATCGTTACAGCCAGTTTAGAGATGGTCATCGCGTAATGAAGCATGGCCACTCTATGTATCGTAATGGCTGATGCACTTACAGCCCGGATAAAGGACTTCGAAGGCTGTAGGGGTGTCCTGCTCGTGCAGGGGCACCCTCACACTTAGAACTGAGCACCCTGCCTTCAGGAATGAAAGGCCTGCTTGAGGGGTGACATATGTTTTAAGTACAGTGACCTTAGACATAGAGAAACTGTTAGATTTGGCGGTCTCTCGTTGGCATAGGTAGGTACCTGTGACAAATAGGGACCCTTGCGTCTAGTCAGGGTAAAGGGGTACACTCCTAAAATAACCACTGCTCACCACCTTGGTAGCTTGGCACGAGCAGACAGGCTTATCTCAGAGGCAGTGTGTAAAACATTTGTGAACACATACAGTAATTAAGTGACAACACTACAGATGGACACCACACAAGTTTTATATAAAAAATAAGTATTCTTTATATAGACTTATCACAAGACCACAAATGACAAAAATCCACAATACTGTTACTTTAAAATTGTAGAATTTAGCTTAGTTCTCTTAAGATGGTAAATGCAACACTCAGAGTTCAATGTACCTTAGATGCGACACGCAGGGCAACGAAAGTGTTGGAAAGACGGTGATGCGCTGAAGATCCGGTGCAAATAAACAAAGATGGTGCTTTCTTCTTGATGCGACATGCTTCCCGGTGATACGGCGGTACCTGATGCGACGTCGATCCTCTCCCCTGGCGATGCAAGTTGCTTCCACAATGATGCAAGCCGCAACAGGCCCTGCGACACTCTTCCCGGTGATGGGGCGGCGTCTGCAGCGACGTCGATTCTCTCCTCCGGTGATGAGCCGCGACAGGCCCTGCAACACGCTTCCCGGAGATGCGGCGGCGTCTGCAGCGACTTCGATCCTCTTCTCCGGCGATGAGCCACAACAGGTCCTGCGACACGCTTCCCAGTGAGGCGGCGGCATCTGCGGCGACGTCGATCCTCTCTCCTGGCGATGCGAGGCGTTCCGGTGGACCTGCATTGACTCAACGATTCTTCTGCGACCCGCTTTGCGGAGATGTGTCTGCGTCTGCAGCGACGTCGATCCTCTTCTCCGGCGATGCCAGGTGCTTCGTGTTGTGAAGCGCCAGCGGCAGTTCGGCGACACGCTTCTTGTTCTTGAGTCGCGCTTCTAGCCCCTTGCGACACGCAAGTCCTCAAAAAGTCCAGCACAACTGCAGGCACTTTAAAAGAACTCTTGGGGAGCTGGTGGGTGAAGTCTGTTGTCCCTGAGACTTCAGTAGGAGGCAAGCTCTTTTCCAAGCCCTTGGAGATCCTTCACAAGTTGAATGAAAATGCACACAAAGTCCTTTCTCCTTTCTTTGGCAGTCAGGCAACCACTGCAGGCCAATCCCCCAAGCAGCACTTCATCTTAGGGATAGTTTCTCATCAGTTTCTTCTGGTTCCACTCCTCAGCAAAGGTTTCTTCTTGTTTCCCAAAGTGATCTAAAGTTCTTGGGCTTGGGTCCCAATATTTATACCCAGTTTCTCTTTGTTCTCTGAAGACAGAGAGGCCTTTGCCTAGTCCAAACCAGTTCTGGTCAGTCCTGGAGCACTTTGTTGACAAGACTCCTTTCCTTTCAGAGTGCAGGGCAGAGACATCAGACGCACCACAGGAGGTGGAGTCAACATCGTGGAGGGAAGGCACAGCCCTATTCAGGTCCCAGGTGCAACTCCCCCCACCCATCTAAATGCAGATCTCTCTATTCAGCCCTGTGCTGACTCACCCTGTCTCCTGGAATCCCCCAGCCCCTGTCACTCAAACTCCAGACAGGGAATACACAGCCTAGCAGAGGCAGGTTTGGATGGTTAGACAACAAAATACCTACTTTCTAAAAGTGGTATTTTCAAACACAGAATATTAAAACAAACTTCACTAAAAGATGTATTTTATCATTCTGAGTTCAGGCATACTAAATTCGAATTTCTACCATGTTCCCTGAGTCAGTTAGGATTATAAGATGTAATAATCAAACTGCCCATTCTGGCCTATGGAGAACAGGTAGCCTTGCAATAGTGAAAAACGAAAATGGCTGTAATTCACTATTAGCACATGCCACACACACCAGTGCATGCCCTACCTTATACTTACAATGCACCCTGCCCTTGGGCCTACCATAGGGGTGTCTGATATTAAGAAAAGGGGAGGTTTAGGGACTGGCAAGTGGGTGCACTTGCCCAATCAGCATGACAGTACCAGACTGCACGCAGGCTCTGTAATGGCAGGCCTTAGACACACTTTTACGGGCTGCTTCTGTGGGTGGCACAACCAGTACTGCAAGCCCACCAGCAGTATTTGGATTACCAGCCCTGGGCACTCCTGCTGCACTGTACTAGGGCCTGACAAGTTAACCAAACCAACCAATCATGGAATCACTAATTCATACATCAATTTACAACAGGGAGCACTTGCACTGTGGCACTGGACAGCAGTGGCACAGTGCCCAAAGCATCTAACACCAGCAAAACACATGAGGCAACAGCAAAAATGGAAGGGAGACCCACGCCAAGGTGCCAGGTCTAACAGAAACCTATATCTTTCGTAAGTGGTGCAAGCACCAGCTTACACAGGCTGCAATGGCAGGCCTGCAGTTACAGTTTGAGTGGTCACTCATGGGTGGCATAATGCATGCTTCAGCCCATGGGGGACCCCTGGTGTACCATATACTATGGACTGACAAGGGTACACCAGTGTCCAATCTGGGATGTACCTAAGTACTTACCATACCAATTTAGGGCAGAAAGCACTGAGACTGGGGTCCTGATTAGCAGGATCCCTGTCAGACTAGTCAGAAACAGCATAGCACCAGGCAAAAAGTGGGGGTAACCATGCAGAAGGATCCGACCTTCCTACACTGATACATACCTACATGGCACTATAGAACCGAGGACCAGCCTACATCAAGCACCGCCTGAACTTTCACCAACCCTCCAGATGCCTGCGCTCCGCTTGCCTCACCCTCATACACACTACCTGCATCCACAGAAGCTACAGTGGAGGGCGATCTTTCTGCTACCTTTCCACCAAGTCTTGGAACGACATTCCTCTTTAACTCTGAATATCATCATCTCCCTGGAATTCAGAAAGGGACTCAAGACCTGGCTTTTCGACTGATCCCAGCAAGATCCTAGCACCTGGATACACTCTTGGTGATTAGTTAGGCTTTACAAGTCCTAGTTGATTGATTGATTGACATATTATGGGATAGTAAAAGCTTTTAGATGATACAAAATGACTAGGATTTAAAACAAAGCGGAGGTAAGTTTTGTTGTAACATTTAAAAGGCTGTTTTGAATGGGTAAAGCAAATTTTTGAATATGATTTAAGTAATAATGCTTTGGCATCAGGGCTCTAATAAGTTTCAGGCATAGTTCAGAATTGTAGTCAAGAGTTTTTTAAGCAGGAGAAAACATAAATACATTTTTTTTGCATAAAACATGGGAGCCTCCTACCTAAATCAAGAGTGTTGGTATGTATATGAGCGGGGTTTTCTTTTTGTCCTTTGCTAACAAATCTTCAATAGTACTGATGGCCACCATCATGCCCTTCTATGTTAATGTGGACAAGCCAGAGAATTCTTGGGATGAGAGGAGCTACCAAAACAAAGCCAACAGTTTCCTAGAGGTAGGTGAGACACTGAAAGCTTGAACATGCCTTTCTCGATTGAGGCCCTCTCAGAACATTGAGCCCAAAATAAGCTGTGCTTTCACAGGAGGCTATGAGGTATAGTGGCTAAATCTACCCACCATGTAATGTGGGGAACTACGGCCTCGGAGTTGCCATCATATGAATCCCAGCAAATGTCCCTGTCCCGAAAAAAACCACATAAACTGTGTCTGTTGTGAAGAGCTTTCAAGGTTTAAAATTGCAAAAAAATAAAATATGGATTCTGCCTCTCACCCATGCTCTAATCTCATCCTCAAAGATCTAAGGACAGAGTATTAACCTTTGGTGTCAGAAAGAGACACCTATAAAACGACTGAGACTGAATATCACAGTGTGAAAATGGAAGATCAATCTTGGTTTCTCTGATTGACCAAATTGTCTGATCCTAGGCAAATATTTTATTTCACCGAGCCTACTTTTTGTTTATTATCACATATGAGAGCATCTTCACCCATGTGAAGTCAGGATATGTGTTGTACTAAAACCTATTTTAACATGATGTTTGTGGCATGATTTGCATTCCAAATGTTGTCAAGGGTTGGCTGGTGCACGGGCTCAGCTCCCCCATTTTTTTTTTAGCTCACCCACCTCTATGTTTTCCACAACATAATATTATGATCACTACACACGCTCAAAGATTGCCTCATTTCTACCTTTTACTCAAACTTTTAACTATTTCCTTTGATTTCCTTACTCACACACTTTCTCTAGTTATTTAGATGTTTCTCTCAGACTTGTTTTCTCTACTCTGTCCCTGATCTCCGTCTTTCGGACTCTGGATCGCTCGCTTGCTTCTCTATCTCTATCATGCACTTTCTATCCCTCTTTCATTCTCCCATACCTTTCTCTCTCTACAGTATCTCTGTCTTCAAAATCAGTGACATTCCAGAGCTATGAAAAGTACAAAAAACATCTGGGAAGAGGCTTTAGACTTCATCAGGGCAAAACTGTAAAAGATGGGTAACAAGAAAAGCAATTAGGCCCCACATTGTTTCTTGCTGTGTTAGCCACTCATTCAAAGTATTGAAAGAGGCTCATGGTGCTGGGATCCTCTGGGTGCAGCACAGGTTTTGCATTTTGGTTGACCTATACTCAAAATGTACACACGTAGCGCTCAGAAGCTCTTCCTCTGCTGCAACCAGACAGCCTAATGAATAATGTGAGACCATTCTAGAAGTGTATATGCAATGTAGGCAGATGCTGCAAGAAGGATTGGCTCATCTGTGGCCCGAAAGACAAGTCCTACAATACCTAGGGCTGAGCCAGAGCTGCAGACATCGGCTTACCCACCTCAACTCTTGAGCTACCAGCAGGTCAGGCTTAATAAGTCCACTTACACAAATTATTGGTGGAATCTTGGGCATTGCTCAATGCACCTAGAAAACCTGTGGCCTAAGTACACATGACTGGCATTGCTCACTACACCGTCTATACTAAATCTAGCTAACTGCCATTCAATGTGTAATTAGATATTGGAAAGCAAAGTTCCCTCTCCAGTGGAAGGTATATCCCAATCTGCACTCCTCTGAACTTCACACTTTAATAACACGTAATCCAGTGTATATCTGCAATCATAACTGTTTTAATTTCACAGTAGAGTGTTCAAAATGTTGATTCAACAATTATTGTCGTTTTATACAGTTAGTACTGTTCCATATTGAAAACAATTAGATATTGGCACACATGCCAGCATTTTAGAACAGGAAAGTTGGAAACTCATACTTGTCAAACAGACCCGATTCAGGGAGGAGACTCCCATTTTTAAAGCCTAAAATTAATTTATTTTGGTTGTCTCTTGCCTGAAAATGCCTCTGCTTTAATATGTCATCCCGCGATTTTTATTCAAATGTTTCAACTTTCTTGGGCAAAATGTTGGCTCGTATTCTCCCACTTGACTTCTATTGAAGTAAAGGCAGTTTTGGGAGGGACGCAGCAATTACTAAGCCATTTTTAGGTCGAGCTAGAGCGCAGCTGTTTCTTCGAGACCTGCTGTAAACAGTATATGTGCATCAAGTCCATCCCCTTTCTTGCCATTGCTTTTCATTTGTCTATGTCAGTGTCCTTTAAAAAATCCTTGCTTGCTAGTGGTCAGTCCTTCCGCCTTTCTTTCTTCTGTTCCTCCCACGGAGAAGGGGCTTAGTACTGTCTCATTCCGCTCTAGTTCTTTATCTGTTCTTTGGGCGACTATTTTTTCCTTGGTTCCCTGCTCTGTTACTGTTTGTCTGTGTTCAGCTTGAGTGCCCTATCTGCTTACATTTAAAGATAGCATTCTTACTCCCACCCCTCTTAACGCCACAGTTGTGTTACTTCTGCTTCCCCTTCCATGCCTCCCGCACCCTTGCACGTTTTATTTGCTCTGGCACTGTGGTATGGGAAGGCTCTCCTAATGCACAGCTGCTCTCCCTGCCCTTTTCATTTTGAGCCCAAGTGGAAACAGGGCTGTAAATCTTGTCACTGCGCTTTCATGTTAAACAATGGTGCCTTTTATTTGATCAGCACGCTGCTCTGCAGCTGTTCCAAATTGCCGTGGGGTTCAGCAATGTGGAGACTGGGTAATTTTAGGTGTCTTTGTGCATTCCTTTGCTCCCATTGAGAGTGCACATTATGGTGCTTCCAGGGCACAAGCAGGGGCCGGCTAGGGTGCTCCTCTATTAGTATGCACTCTACGCTCCCCCCTGGGGTACAAGCAGGCATCCACTCCAGTGCTAGCCTGTAAAGGGCTCAGGGTGGCGGGGCAGGGGGAGAAGTTAAAAGATTAAAATGTTGGTCATTTATTTATTTTTTAAATTGGTACGAGCTCTTCTCATCGGTGCTCGTGTTTTGTTTCATGCTCAGCGCGGCACCCGCTCCACGTCAACCACACTTTATCTTGCAGCATTCTGGCAGTTTTGTGAACTGATTTTACTGTCCGTTGAATCATTAACATACTTTTAAACAAACTACAGTATCGTGTTCGGTGTGGAAAAGAGCGATATTTAATTTTGAGGTTTCTACATAGCGCTCACTTGATTTCTTTTCCGTGTGACTGCATTTCAGTTTGCAGCATTATGGCAGTTTTGGGAGGTCTTATTACCATTCGTTTTCGCTTACTTCAATCGCTCTTGTTGTGTTTTAATTTTCACTTTTTGAGGTGTGGAAAGGAGCGCTATTTAATTTTTGTACATTGCGCCTGCATGATTTTTTATCCGTGTGATTTCATTTTTTTTTTTATTTTTTTTTTGTCTTTGTGATTTCAATTTGTTGTTTTTTGTTTCTGTAGAAAGGAATTCTCACAAACAAAGTGAACGCTTCACGGAAGCCGGACTTTATCTTTTAGCAATGCAGCTGTTTTGGAAGGTTGTTTCATCATCAGAAGAAGGATTAACATACAGAAACAGCAAAGTAACAGAGCATACTAGCTGTGATACCAGATAAAACAAAAGGTCACAAAATATCTTTTACATATATGAGGAACGCTACATAGCCCTTTTTTTGTTAACTTTACCGAATGACAAGCTTTGTATGGCGCGTTAAATAGTGTGAAGGTCTTTTTTTAAACTAGATTCTTTTTTTAGGTGCCCTACTAACTATTTATCCCTCTCCTTCCACCCCAGACTGTTTGTCGCTAATTTACTGTTGATCAGGGTAAAAAAACATGCTGCAGATAGCTTAAAAAGTTAAATGTGTGCTTTTTTATGGCTTTTGGCTTTCTTTACCATGGAAACCGATTGCCATGCGATCACATCTGTTTAGAAAGCCAATACCTACGCTACATGGAAGAGAAAATGAACCCAGCTGTAAAGATCTGCATTGCTGCTCACACTTGCAGATGTGTGTTTTGCTGTAAACATGGCATGAATTGCCCTCAATCACTGGCTGTGAACCTTCACTTAAAGACTGGAACCAAGTTGGCCTAAAGGCTAGGGTGGTTCACCTCGAATCTGGGGGACTGGTTTCGAGTCTCGGCAACGACGCTGAACATCCTGTGATTCTGGGCAAATCACTTAATCTCCCTGTGCCTAACAAAAAAAAAAAAATGATGAATGTAATGCAACTGGTGCTATGCAAAGTGCTCTGATACCCGATACCTTCGGGTCAAGTTCGCTCTATATAAAACTCTGTAAAAAAAAGAAGAAAAAAAAAGTTGGCAACCTCCCAAATTATTTGATGTACATATCAAGCTACATTTTCTGTAACTTTGTGTCTTTGGCGCTAACACACAAATAAACAAAATAGCAACCGGCCCCCTGTTTAGTTGCAAAACATCAGTATTTGGGGTTTGTAAACTTTCTCTCTCAATTCACTCTGCCACATTATTTATTTTCCGCTTGATTTCTTTTTAGGGTGGTTAGGTTCGGTAAAATAGAATTCTGCCACAATAAGGAAACGTCATGCTCCCCAAAAAGGGATATTTCCACAGTCATTTTCGCACTTCAAATGTTACTACTGTGACCGTTTTGGTAGATCCTTTCTTTGTCGGCAGCAGTAATAACATATTTTTTAAACAAACAACAATTCCACGTTTGTTTGCGGAAAACGTTACAGTAGCATAGTTTTTGGGGGGATTTTTTAAACTGTTTACTTTATGAAAGGGAAGTTAAAGTGAGAGAACATGTTGGAAGGTTGTCTTTGTCACTTTTCATGACAATGAACTATTTCATCTGGCCTCAACCTTTTCCAGTGTTTCAAACATGCAATTTTCAGAAAGCAAAGTAACAGCACACTCGCTGTGAGAACACATAAAAAAGAAACAAATACACTTTACGTACAATAGCAGCGCTCCGATTGGAAAAACAATTTTTACTTTTGACACTAAAAAGCCTGCTATCATGAGTGCAGTTCACACATATCTCTTTAGTATGAAACACAGACACATCGCTTCACTGCAACAATCACACATCACTCACTGCCATACACACACATCTTTTTAGTTCCTCATTTAAATTAGGTTCCCAATGGAAAAACAATTTTTACTTTTGACACTAAAAAGCTTGCTATCATGAGTGCACTTCACACATATCTCTTTAGTATGAAACACAGACACCTGGCTTCACTGCAACAATCACACATCACTCACTGCCATACACACACATCTTTTTAGTTCTTCATTTAAATTAGGTTCCCAAAGGATTCATTGCTAACAAAATACATCTATAAGCACTGTGGACAAGTGATATATATGATGAATGGTTCTTTTCATTTACCAGTGACCTCTATACTATGCTGACATGATTACCTCTGTAGACAGTGGACAATACATCAAACCAGTCTCTATGGGAAATTACGAATGTAACAAACTAGCAATAAGGCATTTACTCAAGAGTCTGTCACAAGCTGCTTTTGCCAAGCAAGTGAACAGGCTAGATTTGTTTACGTGTGGAATGTATCAACACTGGAGAACAAAGAAAGTGCAAACTACCAGGAGACAATCACTAAAGGATCAAAAAACGTGAATACAGACTCGGACTTCAAAGTTAACGTATACTGGTACTGAGTGAACCGCCTCCCCCCAGAAGTAAAGAGGCTTCAGAGGGCAAACTCATTGTCAAGTTCAAAAAGTCCTGTATTTCTTGCTCATCCACCATCAACAGTTTGATTAATAAGCCACAGAACGTGCCACCGAAAACCATGCGTTCCAAGGACGATTTGAGCTATTCGAAGAATGCACAATGTCCATGTGCACACTCTCCCTTAAATATTCTATAGCAGTATAAACCTGTGACAACCTAGTCTAGATTGTTGGCATACAGTATACAGCTTACAAGGCAATGTGTAATACTAGGTATGGATGTTAATGGCCAACAATACAGAGACTTCGTATACACTGCAATTGTAATACCATGACTTTGTATTGCACGTTATTGCACTGCTTTAGTACTTATTATTATTAACTTAGTCGAAACCTAATGCATTTACCAATGCTTGTGTTACTTGCATCTGAGTTTCACCAATCTTTCATCATTCTAATGTTGCTAAATAGGGTTGCTTTGGATAATGTTAAATACTTCTTAGTACAAACAACTATAACCACTACGTTATATTTTAAATCCTGAGTTTGTATTTCTCCAGATCAGATACTTTTAACATATGATGGCAACCTTTGCAAAGGGCCTTCCACTGCCTGACAACACGTCATGCGGTTATGCAGCAGATGATGAATTATGTGGAAAATGCGACAAATCCATAATTATGTGAAAAACACTTTGGCAGCACAAGCGCATAATTCCAGTGCCACAGACTATTCAAATCAATTCAAAAACTTTATTCGGATTTAAAAGCAATAGACCATAAAAGTATATCAAAGAATAATGCGCAAAACTGTAAACATACATGAGAATTAAAAATAGTCATAAAATGAGAATATTTAAAAAGCAGAAAGAAATTTCGAGGTACGAAATGAACACGTCAGATAATGCATCTGATATCCATGCTTAAATGAGCAACATGACCATAAAAATACATAAATATATTGCACATAGTTGTTTGGCGAGATATGTCAGGAAATACATCACACATCCGGAATTAAAAGGGGAACCTAAGATGCAAAATGGGATCAATTTGTAGCGCGCCATTACCAAATAGGAGTTAAAAGCTACAATTAAAAAGCAGGAAGGGGGGATAGCAGGAGAACAAGAACCTCCAGTAGGGTCCACCATGCGCTCCTACTGTCCCCCACTAATGGATCCGGCGCATCTACCATGTTAAGTGTATTATGCCATGTTGCGCGTGATATTCTATTGGACTAGGCCGACATGGTGCAGCTAGCCCTAAGTGCTGCTTTCAGGAAGGCACAGACAAAAAAGGCTATTTCAGGGGAGCACAAGGATTGTAAATGGAGGATAGCAAGTCTGCAGCAATGAAGGCCTAGCCTCGTTAATAAAGGTATCAGAAAGTGCTGTTGTGCTAAAATGTGCAAATTGCAAAAGAACTTAAAATGCAGTAATAATTGAGCAGAGTGATTATCGCATGGGCAATAGGAGACCGTGTTCCCTTCTAAGTCTAAAAATTTTTTTCAAAAGAGAGACCAGTAGATTGTTCCAGCTCTGAAGCGAAAATGTAGGGACCGCTTTTATCTGGTTAACTCCAAGGCTAGATACAGAGGAGAATCATTTGCGTAAAGTAGGCTATAATATTGACACAACGAGGGTTTCGATAACTTGGATTTCAACCTAATGTTTGCTAGGTGGGCCTTAAGTAATGTTTTCACCTCCGATTTGGCATTATTGAGGATGCAGCTAGGTTCAGTGTACCATCAGGGTATGCCGAGAGATCCAAAAGTATCTCGTAAACAACTCAGCCATGGTGTGGAGGAAGCCTTTCTCAAAAAACTAAAGAGGGTCCCTGGGGTTCTAAATGTAGGGAGAGGAGGGCAGGGAAGAAACCAGAAACAAACACGAAAACCTCTCCCTAACCATTAATTAGTACATAGGTCATACATCCTAGATGAGAAACAGCAACATTGTCCCACAAAGCAACTATTTATAAAAAAATGCATGTATCAAAAAGACTAGTTTTTTAAAAAATATATGTAAGTTCATTCATGTAAAAAACTTTGCTGTACAGAATTCAAAACAGAGAAACCCCAAAGCAAAAACAATACAGAGGATATACAAAAACAATATGACACAACAAACTACACGAACATCAATCATACCATACATAACCCAACTGAGCAGGAAATAGATTGTACATAACACACTAACTAACAAGAAACAGTTGCCATACACAAAATACAAATATAGTTTCAAGACTGAGAACAGTGCCGACGCACGTTTCGGAGTGGAACCTTTGCCAACAGTTCCTTCATCAGGGCGCAGCTGATACAATTCACTTTGTAGTCAGAATTTCATCTGTAGATCATGAGCAATTTATATAGCGTGGTGTGAGGGGCTCTGTATCATATTACATTCATGTGTATATACATAATCTGTGGGGAACAATGGAACAAAGTATATCTGATGATATTCAATTTAGCAATTCATAAGGGGCTGTGGAGAAAAAGGGGCTAAAAAAAGACCGAATACAGAAGTGCAAAATAGGACCGAATAAAAAGTGCACATGAGGTAGGTAGGACAATTCGACCCAGTGATGAAGAAAGGAAATTTGCAGATTAGTGAAAGTCCCAAGTACCAAAAGATAGGGAATAAAATAGATAACCAGTCAATAAAAATTATACAAAGAAATATTAAAATCCTACAATGAACCTACTATATGACTGCAGCAATGAGGATGCTTAACAGCCCAAGGGGTCAAGATGTTGTATTAGCATCAGTCAAAAGCGGTTGCTCTCTTGATAAGGAACCTAGCGGTCTGGAAAGGGAGAAAAACTACGTTGAACGCTACTTAGAGGTATAAGTACTACCTAAGGTTAAACCTAATGCCCTACTACTGATGCCTCCAAAGGAATTAACAGTGCTAGGGTTAAGAAAATTTAGCTGAGACTGCCATATAGAGAGAGAATGCTAGCAGATTACAAAAAGTATCTACAATAGGGCGCCAATACGTGAGAAACGGGACCCTTAATGGAGCTTGTAGTATAATAAAAACGGCATACTGCACAGAGCTCCCTAGGCAAAAGGAAGACCGCAAAAAAGAAAACCTAATGAATCTTGAAAATTAAAAAGAAGGTAGACTTACTCCAGGGTTTTAACGCTATATAGCGAGGGAGCAACCAAACCAATGAACAGGGATATCTAAAATCATGTATGGTGAAACCAACACCGAAATGATATATATTCCCTTAAGTAACGTGTTAAACTGAGTTGAAGACAGTTAAGGACAGGTATGCTAAGAAG
Source organism: Triturus cristatus (assembly GCF_964204655.1). Taxonomy (NCBI): domain Eukaryota; kingdom Metazoa; phylum Chordata; class Amphibia; order Caudata; family Salamandridae; genus Triturus; species Triturus cristatus. The sequence continues at coordinate 1,312,031,573 of NC_140589.1, forward strand.
ATATCCTGCATACTTACATAGGAATGTGTAGGGGATGATGGGAAATATACAATGCAGAAAACCTTGATGACCGACACTACGGAAGTCCTGAACACTTCATGGTTGTGGCTAATAACAAAACGTGGGTGAGATTTCTAACAATATGGGCCCCCACCTAAGGGAGTAATCCTGGGGAGGCTATCTCCTACAAACTCTACATACCTTATGTAACATTCTGGGCCCCAGAAAAGGGAGGTCTCTGCCGCCGTCGGGGTCAGCAGTTGAAATCAAGAAACATCCCGGCTTATATGGGCTGGAAGCAACTACCGCAATGAAACTCAATACACCTGAAATACTTCCTGATGGGGAAGCATAGAGCGGCGGTCAACGTACGACAGTGTGGGTAAATACGAGCGCCAAATTGGTGGAGGTCTAAGAGTAGACACCGGTCGCCATCTTAGAGTGTATGCGCAGTAACGAAGCCTGCGCAGGCTATGATGAGGAAGTATGGAACGGCCGACGCAATGAAAGCGGAATCGGTGAAAAAGGGGTGCCATGATGGAGGGGGCGAAAATGTAAACCCCATCTGCCATCCACGCATGCCCGCGGACAGGCAAAGCCTGCAAAAGCAAGGTAATGGCAAAAAAAGAGAGAAGAACCATGTAATACTAGTGGTGAAGGGTCACATATAGTGTAGGAATAACAAAATCATAAAGTGTCTAAGATCGAAAAAAAGACATGTCAGGTTCTGGCTACTAGTACTGCTGGACCACCGTTTACGGATGGATAATGGTACTATAGGGTGAAAGCATAACTAGAGGACGTTTCAGTTATGGGATAGGCGGGAAAGAGGCCACCAGAGGGCACAAATAACAATAGAGATACCATGAAGACCTAAGCAGCATGCAGATAAACAGCATCTGGTGCAGAACTGACGGACCCATTCCAGACAGAGAATACGAGAGTCATAGCAAATGGTCTGAGACGCCAGAGAGGTAAAAACCAGGTATATAGCTAAAGCCCATAGGTAAAAGGCAACAATGCGGGTGGACCGGTCACAGTAATGCGTTTTGCCATGGTAAATGTTCATTGAGTCCGGTGATAGCAGTCTGGAGAGTGTACATCCAGTACACTTCTCTCTTGCCTCTAAGGCCATTGATGTTATTATCCTTGGGATTGAGTACTTTTTCCAGGATAATCCATCTGATGTCAGATTCTGAGTGTTGCTTTTCTTGCCAATGTTCTACAAGAGGAGCCCCTCTCCGTTTGTTCTTAATGGCAGATTTATGCTCACTGAGCCTAATTCTGAATTCTCTACTGGTCTCGCCTATGTAGCCCTTATTGCAAGGGCACAGTATCAAATAAATAACATTGGCAGATCTGCAGTTCGTCACTTCGATAAAAGAGAATTTTCTTTTACCTCATTTTAACTCAGCTGATACTATTGGCAATTGTCACATTTGTGTGTGCCACTGATGGGTCACTTCCCGTAATGGAGTTCTGGAGAAATTGCTGGGTAGTGTCAAACTTAAATTTGACCAGTAGGTTACGAAGGTTTCTATTCCTACGGAATGCGAAAACAGGTCTAGGAATAAAGTTGGACTGTTCACCTGAGTTCAAAATATGCCATTGGGAGCAAATAATTTGGCGCAACTGGTTGTTAAAATTGGAATGACGTGTAACACACACTAATTTGGACTCCTCAGTAGTGTTTTTATCTTGAAGTAGGGCATCTCTATTATAATACTTAGCCCTCTTATAGGCCTCCTTGATCAGTCTATGTGGATATCCTCGTTTGAGGAATTTACTTCTAAGTTTTTCAGCATGTGTCTCAAAGATTATGATACTGGTACAGTTCCTGCGTAGCCTTAAAAATTGAGCCTTAAAAATTGGCTAAATGGTATACTGTCTTTTTGGCAGCGCGGGTGGAAACTGTGGTACTGAAGCAGAGTGTTTCTTGCGGTGAGTTTGGTGTAAAGTAATACCTTGATAAAGCCCTCGACGACTTGGATCCAAATATCAACAAATTCAATCTTTTCTTTGCTCATATTAGGGCTGAATTTAAAATGAGGATAACTCAAGTTGAGCCATAGGGTAAATTCAACAAGTTGTTCTTCTGGGCCGCTCCAAAAAAAAATGATGTCATCGATGAAGCGATGCCAATGTTGAATATTTTCAAAGAATGGGGCGATCTCATTAAAAATGAAATGATCCTCGAATTCGCCCATGTAAATATCGGTGACATTTGGGGCGCAGCCTGCGCCCATGCTGATGCCCTGGATTTGTTTGAAAATGGACTTGTTGAATTCAAAATAGTTCTCTTGTAATACTGTATTTAGGCATTTGAGGATGAACAACTTGTCCTCCTGGCTGTTATTTTTCTCAAGAGCGCTTTTTACTGCTTCTAAGGCCCCCTCTGGGGGGCATTAGTGTAAAGCGCCTCTATATCCATAGAGACCAAAATATCAGAATGGGAGTTGAACGCCAGTCCTTCGATTTTACTAATCAAATGGCCTGTGTCTTTTATTTATGAAGGAAGGATGTTCACCATAGGTCTAAGGAACTTGTCGATGTACTTCGACAAAGGTTCCGTGATGGAGCCAGTGGTAGATACGATAGATCTAAAGGGGGGTTTTGTGGCACTTTTGTGCGTTTTTGGGACCCCATACAGTACCGGAATACTTGAGTAAGATTGATTTAGATATTCAAACTCTTGTTGACAAATGGAGCCTCTATCCAGGGCTCTTTGTGTCATGTGTAGGATTTCGTCTTTAATTCTCTTGCTGGGATAGGAATTAACTCTAAGATAATGTTCAGGGACATTCAACATGGCTTCGATCTGTTCTTTGTAATCAGAGCTATTAAGTGCCACAATACCACCGCCCTTATCGCAGGGCTTAATGGTGATATCTTTATTGATAGATAGCTCCTTGAGGGCCATGTATTCCTCATAGTTGAGATTATACATGGGCTTAGGGACAAATCTGGTCATATTTTGTATTTTGGTAGTTACAGTCCTTTAAAAAATGCCTACTTCGGGCCCCACTTCATCTAACGTGGGGGTAAAAGTGGAGTCAGGGCGCAGTCCCGTCCTAATGGCAATCTGAGGGGACCATGGTTATCAAATAATTTTTTTAATCTAATTTTTCTGAAAAAGGACTGAATATCCCGATTGAGTGCAAATTTATTGAGCACAGTGCTAGGGACGAAGGATAGGCCATGTGATAGTAGTTTCAACGCATGATCACCCAAAGGAAATGTAGATAAATTAAAAATCGGGATAAGGTCCATATGTGTAGAGGTATTAATTCCCTCCAATACTGGTTCCTTCTTGTTTTGAGGTATTGAGGATGATTCTCTGAATGTTGGTACTGGTTCTCTGAGTGTTGGTACTGACCCCTCCCCTGGGTTCTGTATCTCGCTTGTGGTGTGCCTTGTCTGTTCCCTAAAAAACGACTGCCTCTGTTGTTATTTTCAAAAGGGGATCTCCTATTACTGGCACCCTTGGCAAAACTGGGTCCTTCCTCACCCTCAGATTCAGAGGAGTCAGAGAGTGTAAGTATCTTCTTATTAGACCAATGCTGATAATCACCTTGATAGGTCTGGTCTCTAGGTGTATTGTAATATTGAGCCCCCACGTAGGAATATACTCTTTCCTCTGAAAAGTAGCGTATGTCCTTTTTGAGCTTCTCAGTTTTCTTTTTCACAAGATAGTCACTAAAGGAGTTGAGTTCCAAGTTGACCTCATCAAGCTTCTTCTTAGCTTCCTCAACCGAGTTATTTTTTTTTAAAGCCTCCTCTATGTCTGCCATTTCTTTAAGTAGTGTATCCACTACTTCGCGAGCTGTCTCTATGATGAGGATCATTAGATCCCTAGAGCAGTGAATTGCAATGAGTGACCATCTTTCTAGAAACTTCCTAATTTCGTAGCCCATTAGGAATGACCCTAGCCTTCAAATACTCAAGCATGAACTCTGCATGGGATTCTGTTCTCCTTGCCTTCTTTTTTAGGTTCAACAATTTGAACCATTCATCATTGTCAGTTTTATTAGGAGCAAAAGGGCGGTCAGCCGAGGTACTCTGCCCGATAAGTCTAGAGAAATCCTTGTCGCTGAAACCAAACGTTTTAATCCTCTCCATAGATAGAGGAAGCCTTGTCCAGCATCATGCAGTAGGATATGAAGTCCTTACAGAGCTTGGGGGCTGGGTTCGACCAGATGCTAACCCATAGTAAAAGCGGTGCCATCTGAATCGTATCCTCGATAAAACCCTGGTTTAACTCAAGCTAGGTAATGATGGTAGGGTTGAACGGTGGTGCGCTTAAATTCTTCGCAGGAGATATTTAAAAAAAAGAATGATGAGGCAATTTATAGACTGCTTGCAAATCTGTGAAAGATCTAAATCCATTTGAGTCACATAGTTGGCCCATTGTTGTAATACGGCAATGTATCCATACTCTGCAGGTTGCAGGTTGCCCCAGCAGAAACAGGGAGAGGGTAGTGTTATCCCTAATGGGGGTATCTTGATTAAGAAACCCTAGGGAATATTTCATGCAAACTGTTAGACCTGGTACCATTGGCGTGAGTCTCCCTTCCATTTTTCGCTGTTGTCTCCGCTGTTTTTGTTATATGTTTTTGCTGGTTACATGCTCTGGGCACTGTGCCACTGCTATTCACAGTGAAAGTGCTCTCTACTGTAAATTATTGTAATGGATTAGTGACTCCATGATTGGCTTCTTTAATTTACCTGTCAGACCCTAGTACAGTGCACCATGTGTGCCCAGGACCTGTAGATCAAATGCTGCTAGTGGGCTTGCAGCACTGTTTGTGCCACCCACAGAAGCAGCTTTTAAAGTGTGTCTCAGGCCTGCCATTGCAGAGCCTGTGTGCAGTCTAGTACTGCCATGTCGACTTGGTAAGAGAAGAGAAAATAAACCCAGCTGTTAAGATCTGCATTGCTGCTCACACTTGCAGATGTGTGTTTTGCTGTAAACATGGCATGAATTGCCCTCAATCACTGGCTGTGAACCTTCACTTAGAGACTGGAACCAAGTTGGCCTAACAGCTAGGGTGGTTTACCTCGAATCTGGGGGACTGGTTTCGAGTCTCGGCAACGACGCTGAACATCCTATGATTCTGGGCAAATCACTTAATCTCCCCGTGCCTAACAAAAAAAAAAAATTATGAATGTGTCCTCATGTAACGCAACTGGTGCTATGCAAAGTGCTCTGATACCCGATACCTTCGGGTCAAGTTCGCTCTATATAAAACTGTAAAAAAACCAAGAAAAAAAAAAGTTGGCAACCTCCCAAATTATTTGATGTACATATCAAGCTACATTTTCTGTAACTTTGTGTCTTTGGCGCTAACACACAAATAAACTATGTTAAACAAAATAGCAACCGGCCCCCTGTTTAGCTGCAAAACATCAGTATTAGGGGTTTGTAAACTTACTCTCTCAATTCACTCTGCCACGTTATTTATTTTCCGCTTGATTTCTTTTTTGGGTGGTTAGGTTCGGTAAAAAAGAATTCTGCCACAATAAGGAAACGTCATGCTCCCCAAAAAGGGATATTTCCACAGTCATTTTCGCACTTCAAATGTTACTACTGTGACCGTTTTGGTAGATCCTTTCCTTGTCGGCAGCAGTAATAACATATTTTTTAAACAAACAACAATTCCACGTTTGTTTGCGGAAAACATTACAGTAGCATAGTTTTGGGGGGGGATTTTTGTAACTGTTTACTTCATAAAAGGGAAGTTAAAGTGAGAGAACATGTTGGAAGGTTGTCTTTGTCACTTTTCATGACAATGAACTATTTCATCTGGCCTCAACCTTTTCCAGTGTTTCAAACATGCAATTTTCAGAAAGCAAAGTAACAGCACACTCGCTGTGAGAACACATAAAAAAGAAACAAATACACTTTACGTACAATAGCAGCGCTCCGAATGGAAAAACTATTTTTACTTTTGACACTAAAAAGCCTGCTATCATGAGTGCAGTTCACACATATCTCTTTAGTATGAAACACAGACACATCGCTTCACTGCAACAATCACACATCACTCACTGCCATACACACACATCTTTTTAGTTCCTCATTTAAATTAGGTTCCCAATGGAAAAACAATTTTTACTTTTGACACTAAAAAGCTTGCTATCATGAGTGCACTTCACACATATCTCTTTAGTATGAAACACAGACACCTGGCTTCACTGCAACAATCACACATCACTCACTGCCATACACACACATCTTTTTAGTTCTTCATTTAAATTAGGTTCCCAAAGGATTCATTGCTAACAAAATACATCTATAAGCACTGTGGACAAGTGATATATATGATGAATGGTTCTTTTCATTTACCAGTGACCTCTATACTATGCTGACATGATTACCTCTGTAGACAGTGGACAATACATCAAACCAGTCTCTATGGGAAATTACGAATGTAACAAACTAGCAATAAGGCATTTACTCAAGAGTCTGTCACAAGCTGCTTTTGCCAAGCAAGTGAACAGGCTAGATTTGTTTACGTGTGGAATGTATCAACACTGGAGAACAAAGAAAGTGCAAACTACCAGGAGACAATCACTAAAGGATCAAAAAACGTGAATGCAGACTCGGACTTTAAAGTTAACGTATACTGGTACTGAGTGAACCGCCTCCCCCCAGAAGTAAAGAGGCTTCAGAGGGCAAACTCATTGTCAAGTTCAAAAAGTCCTGTATTTCTTGCTCATCCACCATCAACAGTTTGATTAATAAGCCACAGAACGTGTCACCGAAAACCATGCGTTCCAAGGACGATTTGAGCTATTCGAAGAATGCGCAATGTCCATGTGCACACTCTCCCTTAAAAATTCTATAGCAGTATAAACCTGTGACAACCTAGTCTAGATTGTTGGCATACAGTATACAGCTTACAAGGCAATGTGTAATACTAGGTATGGATGTTAATGGCCAACAATACAGAGACTTCGTATACACTGCAATTGTAATACCATGACTTTGTATTGCACGTTATTGCACTGCTTTAGTACTTATTATTATTAACTTAGTCGAAACCTAATGCATTTACCAATGCTTGTGTTACTTGCATCTGAGTTTCACCAATCTTTCATCATTCTAATGTTGCTAAATAGGGTTGCTTTGGATAATGTTAAATACTTCTTAGTACAAACAACCACAACCACTACGTTATATTTTAAATCCTGAGTTTGTATTTCTCCAGATCAGATACTTTTAACATATGATGGCAACCTTTGCAAAGGGCCTTCCACTGCCTGACAACACGTCATGCGGTTATGCAGCAGATGATGAATTATGTGGAAAATGCGACAAATCCATAATTATGTGAAAAACACTTTGGCAGCACAAGCGCATAATTCCAGTGCCACAGACTATTCAAATCAATTCAAAAACTTTATTCGGATTTAAAAGCAATAGACCATAAAAGTATATCAAAGAATAATGCGCAAAACTGTAAACATACATGAGAATTAAAAATAGTCATAATATAAGAATATTTAAAAAGCAGAAAGAAATTTCGAGGTACGAAATGAACACGTCAGATAATACATCTGATATCCATGCTTAAATGAGCAACATGACCATAAAAATACATAAATATATTGCACATAGCTGTTTGGCGAGATATGTCAGGAAATACATCACACATCCGGAATTAAAAGGGGAACCTAAGATGCAAAATGGGATCAATTTGTAGCGCGCCATTACCAAATAGGAGTTAAAAGCTACAATTAAAAAGCAGGAAGGGGGGATAGCAGGAGAACAAGAACCTCCAGTAGGGTCCACCATGCGCTCCTACTGTCCCCCATTAATGGATCCGGCGCATCTACCATGTTAAGTGTATTATGCCATGTTGCACGTGATATTCTATTGGACTAGGCCGACATGGTGCAGCTAGCCCTAAGTGCTGCTTTCAGGAAGGCACAGACAAAAAAGGCTATTTCAGGGGAGCACAAGGATTGTAAATGGAGGATAGCAAGTCTGCAGCAATGAAGGCCTAGCCTCGTTAATAAAGGTATCAGAAAGTGCTGTTGTGCTAAAATGTGCAAATTGCAAAAGAACTTAAAATGCAGTAATGATTGAGCAGAGTGATTATCGCATGGCCAATAGGAGACCGTGTTCCCTTCTAAGTCTAAAAATGTTTTCAAAAGAGAGACCAGTAGATTGTTCCAGCTCTGAAGCGAAAAAGTAGGGACCGCTTTTATCTGGTTAACTCCAAGGCTAGATACAGAGGAGAATCATTAGTGTAAAGTAGGCTATAATATTGCAACAACGAGGGTTTCGATAACTTGGATTTCAACCTAATGTTTGCTAGGTGGGCCTTAAGTAATGTTTTCACCTCCGATTTGGCATTATTGAGGATGCAGCTAGGTTCAGTGTACCATCAGGGTATGCCGAGAGAGCCAAAAGTATCTCGTAAACAACTCAGCCATGGTATGGAGGAAGCCTTTCTCAAAAAACTAAAGAGGGTCCCTGGGGTTCTAAATGTAGGGAGAGGAGGGCAGGGAAGAAACCAGAAACAAACACGAAAACCTCTCCCTAACCATTAATTAGTACATAGGTCATACATCCTAGATGAGAAACAGCAACATTGTCCCACAAAGCAACTATTTATAAAAAAATGCATTGTATCAAAAAGACTAGTTTTTTTTTTAATATATGTAAGTTCATTCATGTAAAAAACTTTGCTGTACAGAATTCAAAACAGAGAAACCCCAAAGCAAAAACAATACAGAGGATATACAAAAACAATATGACACAACAAACTACACGAACATCAATCATACCATACATAACCCAACTGAGCAGGAAATAGATTGTACATAACACACTAACTAACAAGAAACAGTTGCCATACACAAAATACAAATATAGTTTCAAGACTGAGAACAGTGCCGACGCACGTTTCGGAGTGGAACCTTTGACAACAGTTCCTTCATCAGGGCGCAGCTGATACAATTCACTTTGTAGTCAGAATTTCATCTGTAGAGCATGAGCAATTTATATAGCGTGGTGTGAGGGGCTCTGTATCATATTACATTCATGTGTATATACATAATCTGTGGGGAACAATGGAACAAAGTATATCTGATGATATTCAATTTAGCAATTCATAAGGGGCTGTGGAGAAAAAGGGGCTAAAAAAAGACCGAATACAGAAGTGCAAAATAGGACCGAATAAAAAGTGCACATGAGGTAGGTAGGACAATTCGACCCAGTGATGAAGAAAGGAAATTTGCAGATTAGTGAAAGTCCCAAGTACCAAAAGATAGGGAATAAAATAGATAACCAGTCAATAAAAATTATACAAAGAAATATTAAAATCCTACAATGAACCTACTATATGACTGCAGCAATGAGGATGCTTAACAGCCCAAGGGGTCAAGATGTTGTATTAGCATCAGTCAAAAGCGGTTGCTCTCTTGATAAGGAACATAGCGGTCTGGAAAGGGAGAAAAACTACGTTGAACGCTACTTAGAGGTATAAGTACTACCTAAGGTTAAACCTAATGCCCTACTACTGATGCCTTCAAAGGAATTAACAGTGCTAGGGTTAAGAAAATTTAGCTGAGACTGCCATATAGAGAGAGAATGCTAGCAGATTACAAAAAGTATCTACAATAGGGCGCCAATACGTGAGAAACGGGACCCTTAATGGAGCTTGTAGTATAATAAAAACGGCATACTGCACAGAGCTCCCTAGGCAAAAGGAAGACCGCAAAAAAGAAAAACTACTGAATCTTGAAAATTAAAAAGAAGGTAGACTTACTCCAGGGTTTTAACGCTATATAGCGAGGGAGCAACCAAACCAATGACTTCTGGATACAGTATGGGAAGATCCTAATATTCCACAGACGTGATTACAGGGATATCTAAAATCATGTATGGTGAAACCAACACCGAAATTATATATATTCCCTTAAGTAACGTGTTAAACTGAGTTGAAGACAGTTAAGGACAGGTATGCTAAGAAGACATCCTGCATACTTACATAGGAATGTGTAGGGGATGATGGGAAATATACAATGCAGAAAACCTTGATGACCGACACTACGGAAGTCCTGAACACTTCATGGTTGTGGCTAATAACAAAACGGGGGTGAGATTTCTAACAATATGGGCCCCCACCTAAGGGAGTAATCCTGGGGAGGCTATCTCCTACAAACTCTACATACCTTATGTAACATTCTGGGCCCCAGAAAAGGGAGGTCTCTGCCGCCGTCGGGGTCAGCAGTTGAAATCAAGAAACATCCCGGCTTATATGGGCTGGAAGCAACTACCGCAATGAAACTCAATACACCTGAAATACTTCCTGATGGGGAAGCATAGAGCGGCGGTCAACGTACGACAGTGTGGGTAAATACGAGCGCCAAATTGGTGGAGGTCTAAGAGTAGACACCGGCCGCCATCTTAGAGTGTATGCGCAGTATCGAAGCCTGCGCAGGCTATGATGAGGAAGTATGGAACGGCCGACGCAATGAAAGCGGAATCGGTGAAAAAGGGGTGCCATGATGGAGGGGGCGAAAATGTAAACCCCATCTGCCATCCACGCATGCCCGCGGACAGGCAAAGCCTGCAAAAGCAAGGTAATGGCAAAAAAAGAGAGAAGAACCATGTAATACTAGTGGTGAAGGGTCACATATAGTGTAGGAATAACAAAATCATAAAGTGTCTAAGATCGAAAAAAAGACATGTCAGGTTCTGGCTACTAGTACTGCTGGACCACCGTTTACGGATGGATAATGGTACTATAGGGTGAAAGCATAACTAGAGGACGTTTCAGTTATGGGATAGGCGGGAAAGAGGCCACCAGAGGGCACAAATAACAATAGAGATACCACGAAGACCTAAGCAGCATGCAGATAAACAGCATCTGGTGTGCAGAACTGACGGACCCATTCCAGACAGAGAATACGAGAGTCATAGCAAATGGTCTGAGACGCCAGAGAGGTAAAAACCAGGTATATAGCTAAAGCCCATAGGTAAAAGGCAACAATGCGGGTGGACCGGTCACAGTAATGCGTTTTGCCATGGTAAATGTTCATTGAGTCCGGTGATAGCAGTCTGGAGAGTGTACATCCAGTACACTTCTCTCTTGCCTCTAAGGCCATTGATGTTATTATCCTTGGGATTGTGTACTTTTTCCAGGATAATCCATCTGATGTCAGATTCTGAGTGTTGCTTTTCTTGCCAATGTTCTACAAGAGGAGCCCCTCTCCGTTTGTTCTTAATGGCAGATTTATGCTCACTGAGCCTAATTCTGAATTCTCTACTGGTCTCGCCTATGTAGCCCTTATTGCAAGGGCACAGTATCAAATAAATAACATTGGCAGATCTGCAGTTCGTCACTTCGATAAAAGAGAATTTTCTTTTACCTCATTTTAACTCAGCTGATACTATTGGCAATTGTCACATTTGTGTGTGCCACTGATGGGTCACTTCCCGTAATGGAGTTCTGGAGAAATTGCTGGGTAGTGTCAAACTTAAATTTGACCAGTAGGTTACGAAGGTTTCTATTCCTACGGAATGCGAAAACAGGTCTAGGAATAAAGTTGGACTGTTCACCTGAGTTCAAAATATGCCATTGTGAGCAAATAATTTGGCGCAACTGGTTGTTAAAATTGGAATGACGTGTAACACACACTAATTTGGACTCCTCAGTAGTGTTTTTATCTTGAAGTAGGGCATCTCTATTATAATACTTAGCCCTCTTATAGGCCTCCTTGATCAGTCTATGTGGATATCCTCGTTTGAGGAATTTACTTCTAAGTTTTTCAGCATGTGTCTCAAAGATTATGATACTGGTACAGTTCCTGCGTAGCCTCAAAAATTGAGCCTTAAAAATTGGCTAAATGGTATACTGTCTTTTTGGCAGCGCGGGTGGAAACTTTGGTACTGAAGCAGAGTGTTTCTTGCGGTGAGTTTGGTGTAAAGTAATACCTTGATAAAGCCCTCGACGACTTGGATCCAAATATCAACAAATTCAATCTTTTCTTTGCTCATATTAGGGCTGAATTTAAGATGAGGATCACTCAAGTTGAGCCATAGGGTAAATTCAACAAGTTGTTCTTCTGGGCCGCTCCAAATAAAAATGATGTCATCGATGAAGCGATGCCAATGTTGAATATTTTCAAAGAATGGGGCGATCTCATTAAAAATGAAATGATCCTCGAATTCGCCCATGTAAATATCGGCGACATTTGGGGCGCAGCCTGCGCCCATGCTGACGTCCTGGATTTGTTTGAAAATGGACTTGTTGAATTCAAAATAGTTCTCTTGTAATACTGTATTTAGGCATTTGAGGATGAACAACTTGTCCTCCTGGCTGTTATTTTTCTCAAGAGCGCTTTTTACTGCTTCTAAGGCCCCCTCTGGGGGGCATTAGTGTAAAGCGCCTCTATATCCATAGAGACCAAAATATCAGAATGGGAGTTGAACGCCAGTCCTTCGATTTTACTAATCAAATGGCCTGTGTCTTTTATTTATGAAGGAAGGATGTTCACCATAGGTCTAAGGAACTTGTCGATGTACTTCGACAAAGGTTCCGTGATGGAGCCAGTGGTAGATACGATAGGTCTAAAGGGGGGTTTTGTGGCACTTTTGTGCGTTTTTGGGACCCCATACAGTACCGGAATACTTGAGTAAGATTGATTTAGATATTCAAACTCTTGTTGACAAATGGAGCCTCTATCCAGGGCTCTTTGTGTCATGTGTAGGATTTCGTCTTTAATTCTCTTGCTGGGATAGGAATTAACTCTAAGATAATGTTCAGGGACATTCAACATGGCTTCGATCTGTTCTTTGTAATCAGAGCTATTAAGTGCCACAATACCACCGCCCTTATCGCAGGGCTTAATGGTGATATCTTTATTGATAGATAGCTCCTTGAGGGCCATGTATTCCTCATAGTTGAGATTATACATGGGCTTAGGGACAAATCTGGTCATATTTTGTATTTTGGTAGTTACAGTCCTTTAAAAAATGCCTAATTCGGGCCCCACTTCATCTAACGTGGGGGTAAAAGTGGAGTCAGGGTGCAGTCCCGTCCTAATGGCAATCTGAGGGGACCATGGTTATCAAATAATTTTTTTAATCTAATTTTTCTGAAAAAGGACTGAATATCCCGATTGAGTGCAAATTTATTGAGCACAGTGCTAGGGACGAAGGATAGGCCATGTGATAGTAGTTTCAACGCATGATCACCCAAAGGAAATGTAGATAAATTAAAAATCGGGATAAGGTCCATATGTGTAGAGGTATTAATTCCCTCCAATACTGGTTCCTTCTTGTTTTGAGGTATTGAGGATGATTCTCTGAATGTTGGTACTGGTTCTCTGAGTGTTGGTACTGACCCCTCCCCTGGGTTCTGTATCTCGCTTGTGGTGTGCCTGGTCTGTTCCCTAAAAAACGACTGCCTCTGTTGTTATTTTCAAAAGGGGATCTCCTATTACTGGCACCCTTGGCAAAACTGGGTCCTTCCTCACCCTCAGATTCAGAGGAGTCAGAGAGTGTAAGTATCTTCTTATTAGACCAATGCTGATAATCACCTTGATAGGTCTGGTCTCTAGGTGTATTGTAATATTGAGCCCCCACGTAGGAATATACTCTTTCCTCTGAAAAGTAGCGTATGTCCTTTTTGAGCTTCTCAGTTTTCTTTTTCACAAGATAGTCACTAAAGGAGTTGAGTTCCAAGTTGACCTCATCAAGCTTCTTCTTAGCTTCCTCAACCGAGTTATTTTTTTTTAAAGCCTCCTCTATGTCTGCTATTTCTTTAAGTAGTGTATCCACTACTTCGCGAGCTGTCTCTATGATGAGGATCATTAGATCCCTAGAGCAGTGAATTGCAATGAGTGACCATCTTTCTAGAAACTTCCTAATTTCGTAGCCCATTAGGAATGACCCTAGCCTTCAAATACTCAAGCATGAACTCTGCATGGGATTCTGTTCTCCTTGCCTTCTTTTTTAGGTTCAATAATTTGAACCATTCATCATTGTCAGTTTTATTAGGAGCAAAAGGGCGGTCAGCCGAGGTACTCTGCCCGATAAGTCTAGAGAAATCCTTGTCGCTGAAACCAAACGTTTTAATCCTCTCCATAGATAGAGGAAGCCTTGTCCAGCATCATGCAGTAGGATATGAAGTCCTTACAGAGCTTGGGGGCTGGGTTCGACCAGATGCTAACCCATAGTAAAAGCGGCGCCATCTGAATCGTATCCTCGATAAAACCCTGCTTTAACTCAAGCTAGGTAATGATGGTAGGGTTGAACGGTGGTGCGCTTAAATTCTTCGCAGGAGATATTTAAAAAAAAGAATGATGAGGCAATTTATAGACTGCTTGCAAATCTGTGAAAGATCTAAATCCATTTGAGTCACATAGTTGGCCCATTGTTGTAATACGGCAATGTATCCATACTCTGCAGGTTGCAGGTTGCCCCAGCAGAAACAGGGAGAGGGTAGTGTTATCCCTAATGGGGGTATCTTGATTAAGAAACCCTAGGGAATATTTCATGCAAACTGTTAGACCTGGTACCATTGGCGTGAGTCTCCCTTCCATTTTTCACTGTTGTCTCCGCTGTTTTTGTTATATGTTTTTGCTGGTTACATGCTCTGGGCACTGTGCCACTGCTATTCACAGTGCAAGTGCTCTCTACTGTAAATTATTGTAATGGATTAGTGACTCCATGATTGGCTTCTTTAATTTACCTGTCAGACCCTAGTACAGTGCACCATGTGTGCCCAGGACCTGTAGATCAAATGCTGCTAGTGGGCTTGCAGCACTGTTTGTGCCACCCACAGAAGCAGCTTTTAAAGTGTGTCTCAGGCCTGCCATTGCAGAGCCTGTGTGCAGTCTAGTACTGCCATGTCGACTTGGTAAGTGCACCCACTTACCAGTCCCTACACCTTCCCTTTTCTACATGTTAGCCACCCCTAAGGTAGGCCCAAGGGCAGGGTGCATTGTAAGTATAAGGTAGGACATGCCCTGATGTGTGTGGCATGTCCTGATAGTGAATTACAGCTAATTTTGTTTTCACTATTGCAAGGCTACCTATCCCCATAGGCCAGAATGGGCAGTTTGATTATAACATCTTATAATCCTAACTGACCCAGGGAACATGGTAGAAACCCGAATTTAGTAGGCCTGAACTCAGAATGATAAAATACATCTTTTAGTGAAGTTGGTTTTAACATTCTGTGTTTGAAAATACCACTTTTAAAAAGTAGGTATTTTCTTACCTAACCATCCAGCCTGCCTCTGCTAGGTTGTGTATTGCATGTCTGGTTTGTGAGTAACAGGAGGGCTTGGGCTCCAGCCCTCATAGATTAGAGAGTAGGGGGAGGAGATTTCCTTTCAGCTACCTCGGCCAGGTCTGCTTTCAACAATGCTGTCTCCACCTCCTTCCAGGAAGCTGCACAGAACAGGTTTTGGTTACGTACAGGCACCCTCTGCCTTCCGAGGACAAAGAATTTACTAGTATAAATATTGGGGCCCAGACCCAAAGATTTTAGATCACTTCTGGGAATCAAGACGGACCTTTTGCCAAGGAGAAGAACCAGAGAATCTGCAGGAGTTGGACTGTCCCTATGCCAGTGTGCTATTTTCTGGGGTTGGCTTCCAGAGGTTTCTTTATTGCCAAGGAAAGGAGAAGGAACTTTTATTGAACTTTCATCATCTTGAAGAAGAATCGGAATTTGCCAAGCAGAGTGAGGGTAATTTCCAATTCTATTAAGGACATGGAGGTGAGGATTATGCTTATCTCTATTCGCTTTATTACAATCCAAAATATCCAGCAGCCAGAAAGATAAAGAATACATTATCATCACCAAAAACTACAACTCTCTACAACCAGGGAGGAACGTAAGTCCATAGTCCTTCTACTATTTCCAGCATCCAGTGAACGTAGTCCCCTGTTTGTCTCCTCTCCTCCTCTTTATTTGCGCGAGTAACGCCAATTTATTACTGGTCCTGTTTCGACCCATCAGTTCCTGGAAGGACAAAGACAAAATCAGGGTAGCGGAGACGTGAACGAGTCCACAGTATCACAAAACAACCGCATAGAACCATGATGAAAAGAACAACATCTTAGCTAAAGCAAGAAGAACCAAAAGTGGTTACTTACTACTGTACGGGCGGGTTCGCACCATCGTGCCCCAGGCGGGATATTCCTCGCCTCCGTGTCCTTAATAGAATTGGAACTTACCCTCACTCTGCTTGGCAAATTCCGATTCTATGTCAGGACCGGAGGCTTCGGATTATGCTAGTTCAAAGCTTACTTACCACTAACTGAGCCACATCTAGGACTGGTTTAAAATAAAACCTTTTGAACGTAGAGTCCGAAGGCCAATCTGCCGCTCGCATCAAACCCTCCAAGCGCGCTTCCAACGCAAATGCCTTAGAGGCCATGGCTCCTCTGGTTGAATGAGCACCAAACTGTTTCGTATCAATGCCCGCTTCTTGCATGACCCAACGCACCCATCTGGCAATTGTAGGTGAAGACACAGCCTTGTGTGGCTTCCTGAGTGCTATCAACAGTTGTTGTTCACCCGGAGGGCGAAATTCCAGGGTCAAGTCCTCATAAGCCTTGAGTCAATCCACTACACACAATT
The DNA here is from genome assembly GCF_964204655.1 of Triturus cristatus. Lineage (NCBI taxonomy): Eukaryota > Metazoa > Chordata > Amphibia > Caudata > Salamandridae > Triturus > Triturus cristatus. The sequence continues at coordinate 1,312,048,186 of NC_140589.1, forward strand.
TAGGGGTATCCCGAAAAGCTGGGTAGGACACTGTTCGGGTATGGGACTTAGTACGACGCCCTATTGTAAAAACTACCCCTTCAGGTGAAAAAGTTCTCGACGAAATGTCCAGAGTGCGGACATCCGAAACTCTCCTGCATGAGACCAAACGAAGTAGCATAGCTAACTTAGAAGACAGTTCTTTCAACGACAGATATTTATTGGGCTGCCAAGATAGAAAGAGATTCAGAACCAAGTTAACGTCCCAAAGGACCGAATACCGAGGTTCCGGAGGCAAAGACAGCCGGATACCCCACAAGAGTCTGCAAACCAAAGGATGCTCACCAACTGGATTTCCATCCAATGGGATATGACCCGCGGAAATTGCCGATCGAATCGCATTTATCGAGCGATACGCCAGCCCGTCAGCCACCAAATCCGCCAGAAAATTCAAGACATGAACGACCACGAGATCCAAGTCTTAGACAAGAGGGTTGCAGCCAGTTTAGAAAGGCCTGGCAGCGACCAGCGTTGCCGGAAAGCCGCCACACCATGAGATGGAGCGGTCCCTGTGTGACTAGATGGTGTGGCATCCCTACTGGACCCCGAAGCAGGTGAAGAAACAGGGGGAGTAGGATTGGAAAATCCCAAGAAAGTTCCAGTAGAACTGGCAAACCAGACTTGAGACCTCCAACAAGGTGTTACCATGATCACTTCCGCCCCTTGAAGGCGGATTTGGGCCGCAGTTCTTGTATTCATCGAAAAGGGAGGAAACGCATATCCGCTCTCCGTGGTCCAGCCTTGAAGGAAGGCATCCGTGGCCGCCGCCATCGGGTCCGGCCTCCAACTGAAGTAACGGGGAATCTGATTGTCCAGACGGGAGGCAAAGAGGTCCACCGAGAACGGACCCCATAAAGACTGGACCCATTGAAACACCCGGGGGTCCAATTTCCAGAGACTGAAATCGTACAGGTTCTGTGAATGCCAGTCCGCGACCTGATTGGTCCGGCCCGGAAGATACTCCACCGTGACCGAAATGTGACGGTTCAGACAGAAGCTCCAAAAATCTTTTGCCAAATTCGCCAATGCCCGAGAACGGGAACCCCCTAAGCGATTGACGTAACGGACCGCAGAAACGTTGTCCATTTTCAGAAGAACACAGGACTGCACTCTGTCCTTGGTCCAACATCGAACTGCAAAGGACCCCGCTAAGAGTTCTAGACAATTGATGTGGAGGCTCTGCTCGTCTGCAGACCACAACCCTCCGGTGGAAAAGACCCCGCACCTCGCGCCCCAGCCTGACTTGCTGGCATCGGACTCTATGACCATATCTGGAACCGAAATTAAAATTGCTTGCCCGTTGCAGGCCTCCATGTGGGACAACCACCACGTTATCTCTTCCTTGGCTTCCTCCGAGAGGGGAATCACATGGTCGTAAGATCTCCCCTTCCTCAGATGAAATGCCTTGAGGCGTTGGAGCGCCCGGTAATGTAGGGGCCCCTGAAAGATCACCTGAATCGACGAAGAAAGAAAGCACACTACCCGGGCCAGCCTCCGTAAGGAAATGTGAGGTTTGGAAATCGTTTGGCGCAGCCCGTGACGAATGTTCACCATTTTCCGAGAAGGGAGACTCAAGGTTGCTTGAACGGAATCTATCACAAACCCAAGAAAGGTTACCGAATCCTAAGCCCTGCAAAAGAGATACCGTCTGCTGAAGTTGCGAGGTTAGGATCCGCGGGCACTGCGCCATGAGGAGCAGATCGTCCAAGTACACGAGCATGCGAATGTCCTGAGCGCGGAGGAACTCCACCGCAGGATGGAGCACCTTAGTGAAACACCATGGTGCTGAAGACAGACCGAACGGAAGGGCGGTGAACTCGTACACCATATCCTTCCAGCAGAACTGCAGAAACCGACGATGTGGAGGATGGATAGGAACCACCAGATAGGCATCCCTCAAGTCCAGGCACACCATCCAGTCGGACTGCAGGAGGACGTCCTGGAGAAGATAGATTCCCTCCATCTTGAAATGCCGATAAACCAACCAGCCGTTGAAGTCCCTTAGGTTGATAACCGGACGACGGCCACCGTCGGCCTTGTCCACCAGGAATATGTTGCTGAGGAACCTACAGGGATGTAGCGTTGATCGGCAAACGGCCCCCTTGCAGAGCAGCGAGGAGAGCTCTTCGTCGATCAACTGAGCATCTAGGGCGCTGAAAGAAATCGGCCGAGGCGGAGTCTCCTGCTGAGGTTCCCCCTGAAACTCTATATGAAAACCTCGAATGGTCTGGACAACCCAAGCGTCTGAAGTTATGTCCGCCCAAGCATCCTGAAAGGCCGCTAGTCGACCCCCAATGCGAACCTGAGATGGTGGAAGCACACTTACCGTTGGAATTGGCACCAGAGTTGGTCTTGAAGCTCCCGCGTCCTCGGAAGCGTTGTCCTCTCGTCAGATAGAAGTTGGTATAGTTTGCGGAGGTACTATACAGTCCATGAGCGGAGCCTTGCCCCCTTCCGGAGTTCTGTTGGTAGCCTCGGCCGGACGAGCGGCCCCTGCCTCTCCCGGCCCCGCGGAAAACCCACTGATTAAAGACCCGTTTGATACTGGACTGGGCTTTGTCCAACGACGTGAAAGTCGCCACAAACTTTCCAAGCTCCTTAACAAAGAGGTCACCAAAAAGACCACCTTGTGCTACAGCTCCCGCCACTGAGGTGGCCAAATCACCTAGTTTGGGGTCTAGTTTAATCAAAAGCGAGCAACGGCGCTCAGTAGATAGAGTACAATTAGCGTTGCCCATAAATATGATGGCACGCTGGGCCCAATTAGAAAGGACTTCAGGAGAAATGGGGAACCCCGAGACCTTTGCCCCCTCCGCCATATCTAGTATTTTTGTCATGGGGCTGATAGCATCCAGCAACTTATCCTGACAGGATTGCCAGGACCTGTTGATGCCTTTCCTTGGATCCTTCACAAATTTAGCTAAAAAGGTGACCATCTTAGGCTCCAGCTCCGGCGTGAAAGCGATTTTGTTCTCCAACGAGGGCCTCGGGCATTCTGCACGAGGACAACCTCGAGCCTCCCTTTCCAGGGGCTTCCGGAGCCTGCTAGCTACAAACCTGCCCACCTTATCACCAGGGACCCAAGCCGCCAAACAGGGATGCATGATTTCATCGGGGTTAAGCATGTCAGAGTCTTCCGGAACTGTAGAGGTGGAGGTGGAGGTGGAAGGGGTCGCTGACGGGAGCCATGGCAGTGAAGACCCAGCCTCGTCATCGGTATCCCCTTGCGTGCCATCATCGTCCGTCGCAGGGGAAGGGGGCTCTAGAGGTTCCTGCGGGACGTCTGCCTGTGAAGGCGGAGGAACAGATGGCACTGCCGAATTGACAAAAGCTGATCTAAGGCGTTCGAACGCGCCAACGTCTACCCCTTCGGGACGGTGCTTCTTAGGAGGTGGAGGTTTCTCCCCGGGCTGTTGGGTAGAATACGCAGGGGGATCTGAACGCGCCGCCGCCAATTTTGCACACTCTTGGACAATTTTCTGAGAGAGGCGCTGCTCCATGGGGCCAACTACCTCATTGACAACTCTATAAATGAAGGTGTCTACCGCCTCAAAGAAATCATCATCCCAGAGTGAAAAACTCTGGACCTCCTCCTCATAATATTCAGCCTGGTCTGCCATATCCATAAAGATAACACCCACTAACAAAGACCGTGCTGGTACTTAGAATAAGAGCCCTGATAGGAGGGACGCAAACCAGAGGTGATAAACACCACAAATCGCTCAGGGGAGGAAACCCCAACCAGAGTAAGGCAGGCTGTAAGACTGCACAACATTTTGGACCACCAATGGTCACACTCGGAGCTGCACCAACTCCGTACGCGCGCAGCCCTCAATAACTTGACCGGGCTTGCTGCCTCCCTACGCGCGTACCGCCAAATGCGTCCACAACCCCTGTATTATTGTAGAGCATACGCCCGTCACTTGCCTGCTTCCACGACCCCCATGGGCCGTGGCGAGGGGAGACCCAGTCTCCTTGGTGTCCAGGAGATCAGTGGTCCCGAGGGCAGCGCTTCTTGAGCTGTTTCTATCGGCGTCGCCTCCCTCTCGATCCGGAGGTCGATTCTCCTGGGTGGTCCCTCTGCATCCAGCGAAGGTCTCGTCCGTTCCGTGTTCTTTCTCGCTCGCTCTCCGCTCTTCACCGTTTTCCGCTCCTCCTGTCCACTCGTCGTGTCCGCCTTCCTCCTCTCTGGTTTCCGCTTTTGTCGACACGTCCGCCCAGCCCCCGGAGTCCGCTAGACCGCGGACTCCATTTCCGGGTGTGTTGGCGGCGGCCATTTTGGGTTGGTCGCCGCCGCTGTCGGATGGTCGCGCACCATCACACTGCCTTCCCCTCGGGAATGGAAGATCGGGCCATTCCAGGACAGGGTACCGAGAGAGATAGTCCGCATTCGTCTGGAGTTTCCCAGGTAGGTGTATGGCCTCAAAGGTGAAGGGCTGTAATGAGAGAAACCAACGTAAGATTTTGGGGTTCGAGTCTTTATGGAGGGCTAACCAGGTGAGAGGAGCATGGTCGGTTAACAAAAGAAAAGAACGTCCCAGGAGGTAATATTGAAGGGATTCCATAGCCCATTTGAGAGCGAGGCACTCTTTTTCGATTGTGGCGTACCTAAGTTCTCGAGGGTATAGCTTCCTGCTGAGGAATAACAAGGGTCGTAAATCACCCACCTCATCTGGTTGGGACAAGACGGCACCAAGGCCTCTTCCCGAGGCATCTGTTTGGAGGACAAACGTCTTCTGAAAGTCTGGGCAGACGAGGACGGGGGCAGTACAAAGGGCTCTTTTTAATTGTTGGAAACTTCTTTCTTGGGAATCAGACCAGGGAACTCGATTTCCTGTGTGGGCTTTGGTCAAGAGGTCGGTGAGAGAACTGGCAATGTCAGAAAAGTGTGGTATGAACCTCCTGTAATAGCCCACCAACCCAAGGAAGGAACGAACACCCTTCCTACAGGATGGTCGGGGTATGTTGGAGATGGCTTCGATTTTATTTACTTGGGGTCTTATACAGCCTTCCTGTATGTCATACCCCAGATATTCGATGTGGTTGGTGCAAAAGGTTGTCTTTCGTGGGTTGAGTGTAAGGCCGGCTTGTTCTAATGTATTTAGGACGGCTTCTAGATGTCGTAGGTGGGTGTCCCAGTCAGGGCTATATACTACAATATCATCTAGGTAAGCAACAGCGAATTGTTGATGCTGCGCTAATATGGTTTCCATCAAGCGTTGAAAAGTAGCGGGGGCCCCGTGGAGACCAAAGGGTAGTACCTTGAATTGATAGAGGCCTGAGGGTGTGGAGAAAGCCGTTTTTTCTCTGGCTGTAGGAGTCAACGGGATCTGCCAATAACCTTTTGTCAGGTCGATGGTGGACATTACTCGGGCATCCCCTAGTCTTTCAATTAACTCATCTACTCTCGGCATGGGATATGCGTCGAATTGGGATACCGCATTCACACGGCGGAAGTCTATACAGAAGCGGATGCTGCCGTCCGGTTTTGGTACAAGTACAATTGGCGAAGACCACTCGCTGTGTGAGGGCTCGATTATGTCGGCCTGCAACATGTCTTGTACCTCCTGATTTACTGTCTTCCTCCTGGCTTCCGGAATGCGATATGGCTTTAACTTAACCGGTTGGGAGGTTTTAGTGATTATGTCATGTTCTACTAAGGTGGTTCTCCCTGGGATCCCTGACAAAATGGAGGAATATTTAGCACAAAGGGACATAATCTGATGTCTTTGTATGTCCGTTACCTGGGGCCCTAGCTGTATGGGAGTGTCTTCTTCCAGTTGTTGGGGAGGAAAGGTGACTTCTAACGGTCTGTCCACAGAAATGTGGTGGATGGGGATGTCTGCGGTTGAAGTGTCAGATTGGGCTTCATCCCATGCTTTGAGCAGATTAACATGGTATATTTGACCAACATCTCGTTTATGCGGTACGTCTATCTTGTAAGTGACAGGAGTTACTTTTTGTAGGACCTCATAGGAGCCTTGCCAAGTGGTTAGGAGTTTCTTTTCGGATGTTGGTAGGAGGATAAGTACCCGATCCCCAGGTTTAAATTCTCTGAGTTTGGCATGGCGGTTGTACTGTTGCTTTTGTCTCATTTGCGCTTTTTCCATGTTCTTGTGCACCTCTTCCCACAGGGAGGATAAAGTCTCTTTCAGGGAGGAGGAGTACTGAAGCAGGGATTTCCCTTCATCCTCTTCCTCGGTCCACTGTTCTACTGCCATATCTAGGAGTGTTCTGGGACGCCTCCCGAACAGAAGCTCGAACGGAGAAAATCCAGTCGAACTTTGTTCGTGTGTCCTGATGGCAAACAGGACCAAAGGCAGTTGGCGGTCCCAATCTCTACCCGCTCTGTCTATACTTTTTCTTAGAATAGTCTTAATAGTCCAGTTGTACCTCTCGACCAGACCATCTGTTTGGGGATGGTACACTGATGTGCGAATTTGTTTCACCTTAAGTATGGAGCACACCTGCTTCATTAACCGGGACATAAATGGTGTCCCTTGATCAGTTAATAACTCCAGAGGAAACCCCACCCAGGAAAAGAAAGACACGATGGCATGGCTGACAGCTGTGGTTGTGGTGGAGGATAGAGGAATAGCCTCGGGATATCGTGTTGCATAATCCACGAGTACTAATATGTACTGATGCTCTCGGGCTGACGGGATCAGGGGTCCAACCAGGTCCATCCCTACTCTTTTGAATGGTACGTCTATGATCGGCAGGGGTGGCAGTGGCGCTTTGGGTATAGAAGGAGCGTTTATTAGCTGACATCTGGGACAAGCTGCACAGTAACGGGCTACCTCTTGGTATATCCCGGGCCAATAGAACCTAGGTAACAGATAACGTAAGGTGTGTTCTTTGCCGTAGTGTCCCCCTCCCGCTTGGCCATGTGCTAGACACAACACCTGCTCCCGAAATGGGCGTGGAACTAGCAGTTGTTCTTTTCGGTTACCCCGTTCTTGGGAGACCCTGTAAAGGAGCCCATTGTTTACCCAAAAGAAGGGGCCTACCTTGTCTGGCTGGTCTTCCTGAGCCTGTTCCCAGGCGTTTTGTAGTGTTGTGTCCTCTCTCTGGGCCGCTCGGAAGCTTCGTCCGGGTCCTTGCGGGGTTTCTGAGGAGGTAAAAATAGGTGGGGATAACACATGGTTTGTCTGTAGATACAGGGCCCGTTCTCCTCTTTTCTCTCTACGTGTTTTTGGTGTTCTAGGGGTTGTTGCGTGTATCACCACATCATGGAAAGGGGCATCGGTTAACCATGTCACTGGAGTTCGGGAGGGGGAGGTGACTTGTAGATATTCATGGAATCTTGGGAGATCTGTTCCCAGTAGGACTGACTCTGGCAGATTTGATACCACCCCCACTTTCCTCAGCATGGACTCTCCCTCTATGTCCATCAGAACTTCTGCAAGGGGGTACAGTTTATTTTCGCCATGAACACAAGTCACTTGTATGGCTTCGTTGTCCCTGAGTTGGGAGTCCCGTATAAGAGTCCTATCGACAACGGTATGATGGCACCCTGTGTCTAGAAACGCTAACACCGGTTTCCCATTAAGGTGTATCCTTTTTCTATATCGTTCGGGGGGCTGCCCTGTCACCATGACCCGACCCCGAGTATACCCTACCTCCATAGGTTCCGGAGGGGAAGGACGGGAAGGGCAATGTCTCGCTATGTGTCCCCACTCGGCACAGTGAAAACATTGTGGCCCTGGTGGGGTCGGACCGGGAGGGATTGGTTTCAGTTGGGGCCTCATGAAAGATTGGCTTCGGGACTCTGGGAAAGGCGGGGATGGTTTGTTTGGTATTTTTGGGGCTCCCGACTGCGTCCTATTTGAAGGGGCTTTAAACTCAGGAGAACGATGATATGCACACGCCAGATCAACGGCGACTGCCACCGAGAGATTGGGATGTTGTTTGATCCAGGCCCTAGTATTATAGGGGAGGGCTTCCAGATATTGTTCGAGGTAGACTTTTTCGGTGATGTCATCTGGGGAGGATGAGGTGGGTTGTAACCAGCGATTACCCAGATCCCTAATCCGGTAATACAGAGCCCTGGGATTATCCCCCCACAGTCCATTTTTCTTTTCTGAACCGTGACCGGTAATACTCTTGGTCACAACCTAGTCGTTCTAGGATAGCCCTTTATATATCCACGTAACTGGTAACACCAGCCGGATTGGCAGCTTGGTAGGCAGCCTGTAATTCTCCTGAGAGCAACGGGGCGATATATTGACCCGATCGCTCGGGCGGCCATGCAGCTGTGGATGCGACCCTTTCAAAGTTTACAAAGAAGTAGTCCGGGTCATCCCCTTGCTGGAATTTCTGGAGCACTGATCCTGGGACATTGGGGTGTACTCGGGCGCTTGCTATGGCATCCGTAAGACGCAGTACTGCAGTGTCCTGTACCTGTTGGTTTGCTGTTAACAGAGCTGCTTGATCTTTTAAGGCAGCCTGTAACGCCTCTCTCTCGGTTTGAGCCTGTTTTGTTTGCTCCTCAAAGACTAGCTGCAAATGGCGCTGTCCTTCAGCTAACTGGGTGATGATGGCCTCCATGACTGGGTACTGTCGTTTTCCAGACAGTGTAATCCCACTTCTGACCCCACTTTGTGCTGGTTCCCTTGCTTGGATCTCCCGCCCCCTTTTTGGTCTTGAAAAATGATGCGGACGGCTTTAGTAAGGGATACTTTTTGTCGTTTATTGGTCAGCGTTTGTTAGGGTCACACACGCTGTCTGCAGAATCTTAGTAAGTCTTAAGGCCACCAGGTATGGAATAGACTCTTCTTGCTTGATTACTGCCGTCGTCTAGGGTATTAGGGTCCTTCTTCTCCCATCGACCGGCACTCGAGGACACCAAAAGAAAAGGGAAAACAATAGAATAGACTTAGGCTGGCATCCACGGTACACGAGAAAGGGGGGGGGAGTGCACACCGTCACCAACCCTGCTGTGCTGTGCCTATCGTGTAGGGGAGCAGTACAAAAGGGGGTGGAAGCTTGTTTCCGGTCCAGGGAAGGCATGGCTTGGCAGTTCGGGCTGGACTGTTCCCATGAGGCACAGGGTCAGACTGATTTGCATATGGCCATGTCTGTACTGGGGTGGCAGAGTGGGCTAAAAAACGATGATGGATCAAACCCAGATCTGTTGACTGGGTGTGAGTGTTTGATTGGTTCTGATGCTCCGTCCATCACCACCGCCTTTTGTACCGCTTTTTTCGCCATAAGTTGGCAGGGTATGCTCAGACGTGAGTCCCTTGCTCACTTTGCCACTGGATTCAAGCAAGCCTGGCTGAAGACGGCTGAAATGCCAGAAACCGGTCCTAGGAAGCTTGTTTCCGGTCCAGGGAAGGCATGGCTTGGCAGTTCGGGCTGGACTGTTCCCATGAGGCACAGGGTCAGACTGATTTGCATATGGCCATGTCTGTACTGGGGTGGCAGAGTGGGCTAAAAAACGATGATGGATCAAACCCAGATCTGTTGACTGGGTGTGAGTGTTTGATTGGTTCTGATGCTCCGTCCATCACCACCCCCTTTTGTACCGCTTTTTTCGCCATAAGTTGGCAGGGTATGCTCAGACGTGAGTCCCTTGCTCACTTTGCCACTGGATTCAAGCAAGCCTGGCTGAAGACGGCTGAAATGCCAGAAACCGGTCCTAGGAAGCTTGTTTCCGGTCCAGGGAAGGCATGGCTTGGCAGTTCGGGCTGGACTGTTCCCATGAGGCACAGGGTCAGACTGATTTGCATATGGCCATGTCTGTACTGGGGTGGCAGAGTGGGCTAAAAAACGATGATGGATCAAACCCAGATCTGTTGACTGGGTGTGAGTGTTTGATTGGTTCTGATGCTCCGTCCATCACCACCCCCTTTTGTATCGTGTAGGGGAGTTTGTGCTCGACTCAGGTGTGCCCCTCATGCGTGTCCACAACCCCTGTATTATTGTAGAGCATACGCCCGTCACTTGCCTGCTTCCACGACCCCCATGGGCCGTGGCGAGGGGAGACCCAGTCTCCTTGGTGTCCAGGAGATCAGTGGTCCCGAGGGCAGCACTCCTTGAGCTGTTTCTTTCGGCGTCGCCTCCCTCCCGATCCGGAGGTCGATTCTCCTGGGTGGTCCCTCTGCATCCAGCGAAGGTCTCGTCCGTTCCGTGTTCTCTCTCGCTCGCTCTCCGCTCTTCACCGTTTTCCGCTCCTCCTGTCCACTCGTCGTGTCCGCCTTCCTCCTCTCTGGTTTCCGCTTTTGTCGACACGTCCGCCCAGCCCCCGGAGTCCGCTAGACCGCTGACTCCATTTCCGGGTGTGTTGGCGGCGGCCATCTTGGGTTGGTCGCCGCCGCTGTCGGATGGTCGCGCACCATCACAGGATAGAATATATGTCATTAGGTTTGGGCCTTTCAATACAACTGACACCTAAGGAGATAATGATGGGTCTTAAACATCATTTTATAGGAGGTTTACAGCAATTGGTGACAATAATGATGGGCCTTAAACATCATTTTATAGGAGGTTTACAGCAATTGGTGACAATCATGCTAACGTCCGCTCTACTCTGTTTCGCCTGAGCATGGATTCTAGAGAATGCCCCTAATGCTTTAGAATAGCATACCCTTCTCTATCCAATATACTAACTAGAGCTTGTACTGGCTAAGCCAAGAGGCCTTTCCGCGGTACTAAAATTCGACAAGATTTGAAGGAATCTTAGATGGGATTACGTTAATGCTGGTGTTGCTTAGGCTAACTTCAGCTTAATCTCCTTTTTAGGTCTCGCTTGGCGTTGCAGAGCACATGCGCCGCCGGCTCTGCGAGAGCTTCTTGGAATCAATACGGTTTCAGAAGCTTTCAGAAGCGTACTTGAAGCCCCGTCCATCTTTTTCATTCGCTGGCATCATCCTCCATGCTAAACACTGGCTCACAATTGAAAAGGAGGCTTCTTAGTCCCTCCTTGTTACCGCCCTGGCCGCCTTTAGGCCCCACCCACCCGGACTGGATTGTGTGCTTGCAGAGTTACACGCTGTCCTTTATAAGTCTGGCAGCACTCTTTCTTTGTCATTTTGAGCACGGGCCGCCTCGGCTGCGCTTGTTTTACTGACGGCGTGACACGCTGTGTTTTATATTTACTGTCGGAACTTTTTTTTTTTACCAGGACTTTTTTACCATGAGCCGTATTTAAACATGGATGTATGGTGCACTATTTTTATGAGCTTTGCTCCTGATTTGCAATAGGGAAGGAATGCTGCAGCGGGGCAGCGGTCACCTGACTGGGCAGCTAGTGGGCTTCTGTCTGATTACTCACATCAGGGGGTTTGCAACTGTGTAAGTGCAGGCTGTATTTACCCTGTCTCTGACAGGAAATAGTCCTAGTGGACACACCCTTCATTGAGCCAAGGTTTGGAAAGCTCGTCAGCCTTGGGTTGCTTTTCTGGGCCTGGTGTGTGTTTTTCTTCCTGCAAGGGGCATGTCTTGGAAAACTTTTTATAAGGAGAAATCTGTGGGTTTCCCATTTAGTTTGCAAGTATACTCATTTGATTGAAGAAGTTGCCGATATCTTAAATCATTGTAGCCCGAGAGGATAAAACACGTGACTATTGAATTGGAAATTTATCTGCACTTCCACACATTCTTGTTTTCTCTGCTATAATTTTCCCCTTATGAATTTCAAGTGCTTGTTTAGCCCCTTTAATTTTCTCCAGGTTATAAACTAGTTGTTTTATACCTTTTTGAAACCATTTGTGAGGGTTAATATGACTGCTGCAAAGAATGCGTACCATGCTAATCACAGCAGTGTATTTTATATGTATAGCTCTGTGGGTTTCTGCCTTTGTCACAGGGATCCTTTAGTTACTGTGCAGTTCGCAATCTACAATAGTAATCTAGGACAGTGAGCTAAAAACTGCCATCAAAGAGCTGCATGCAAACACACTTGTGCATGCTGTCATCTATTCAAACACTTAGGGCAGGCTTACCAAACATGCCAATGGGTCTTACTCTTATAGTATTACAGACTTTCTCACAAATTTCAAGATGACGCCAGGACTTCGTGTGGCATGGCAAAACACTTATAAGGCCCCAAAGGCGAGACATATTGGCTATGCCAATGCTTGTTCCTTATGTGTCCGCAGTCTATACTTAGTTATACTATTAATATATATATATATTTTTTTTTATTTTTTTTTTGGAAAACCTTTATTCGTCAAAAACATGGACACAGCTATTCAGCCGACATCCCGGAGGTTCGGCAGCTTTGGGAAAGCAGAACAAAGAAACGTCCACAGTGCATAGAAGGAGAAGCAGAAAAGGTTCTGTTTTAAATAAACACAAACTCACACAAAACCCCAGCAAGGCGAAGGACACTGAATACCACTGGTGATTGCCCCTCAGGGGAGAGCAGACCCCCCTCGTCTAACAGTCACAATACTGTGTTAAGAGGAAAAAGGGGGAAAAGCAGAGGCCCAAAAAGTCAACTAACAATCAGATACATATACAAAAGCTGGAAAGAATGTTAAGGAGAGAGCTGTTCATCGGGGGGATCCAAATCAGGGGCAAGACATATGCCCCCCCTATACTGGTTCCACCGCCCCCAAATGGCGTGCCACTTCCGGGGGCGCCCTCTAGCACAATATACTGTCTTTTCCCTTAGCATACTCCAGTCCATGTTTTCTTTCCACGCAGTCAATGTGGGGGGACCCGCAGAGCCCCACAGGCACGCGATGTCTCGCTTAGCCACCATATTACCCAGAGTCACCCACAGGGTCTGTGCCTCATCGTGATCGGTAGGCCCCCAAACATTCAGAAGACAGCACCGCGCCTCCGGCTGCATAACAATGCCCGTCACCTCCCCCATCACCGTATAGACTCTCCTCCAGAATTCCATGATAACGTCACATTCCCAAATGATATGCATAAAGGTACCCACCATACCGCAGCCCCTCCTACATAAACCCTCCTCAGAAAATCCCATATGAACCAGCCTTGGCCCCGTAACATAGGTTCTGTGGAGTATTTTGAGCTGCACCAGCCTCAGACGTGATGGGATCGCGACCTCCTTAAGAGAGGAGACCGCAGACTGCCAATCCTCGTCATCCAGTTCGAGTCCGTCCCTAGTCCACTGGTCCCTCAGCCCCAATAGCAGGTCCGCCCGAACATTTATCAATTTCTTATATATGAGAGAAATCGTACTCTCTGGCATATGGCCGTCGAGGATCCGATCCTCCAATGGAGAGGACTCAGGCACCTTCTCACCGTCTACGAGGACTGACCGCAGGGCATGACGCACTTGAACATAGCGGAAGAACTCGGATTTCCCCAACTCATACTCCTGCTGCAGCTCTTCAAAGGACTTCACCCTCCCCTTAATCAGCAAATCTCCAACCCTGGAGATTCCAATCAAGTCCCATTTATCAAAACCTTTCGTATGCCAGAGCCTCCCCAATTTTCAGATTCAAACAACGGGGTGGCTAGGGTGAGCCTATCCTTCCAGCCCAGCGAGTCAGTCGCCAACCTCCACACGCGCACCGCCACCCCAGTGGGCCCCGTGAGGGACGAATCCAGCGCCCGAGAGTACAACGCTCTATGATAATTACCGCCGCGCAGCAACCATCGGTCCATGGCATAGCCGGGGCTTAAAGCCGGACCATAGAAACCATGATTAATCGCGCTCAACTGGGTGGCCCAATAATAGCGTCGAATGTCCGGAAGCGCAATACCCCCGTCGTACCACGGAAGCGTCAACTTAGCAATCGCTATGCGCGGCCGTCCATCCCACAACAACGATCGTTGGAGGCTTTCAACCTCCCGGAAGTAACTGGCCGGTACCCAATCAAGGGTATTCTGCAAGGCGTAGAGGAACCGGGGGAGAGACATCATTTTAAACAAGGCGGCGCGCCCAACGAGGGAGAGCGGCAGCTTCCGCCAGCCCGCAACATCCCGCCGCAAACGCGCCAGTGGGGGGAGCAGGTTTCTCTCATACCGCAGGGTGGAGTCAGTGGAGATAAAAATCCCCAGGTACACAAAGCCCTGCTGGGCGATCCGGATCGAACACGTTCGCGGGACAGGCGGAACCTCGCCGCTCAGAACATACAAATACGATTTACTCCAATTGATGACGAGACCCGAGTTCCTGCCAAAGGACGTCAGAACGTCACAAACCACTATAAGCGAGTTCTTGGGCGAGGCGAGATATAACAGGATGTCATCGGCATAGAGCGATATACGGTCCTCGTGCTCGGGCGACCACCTAAGTCCACGTATATCCGGATGCCAGCGTATCCACGCCGCCAGCGGCTCGAGGGCAAGGGCGAACAACAAAGGCGACAGGGGGCACCCCTGCCGAGTTCCCCTCCCAAGCTGGAACGGAGTCGACGCCCGCCCGTTTACCACAACACTCGCAAGGGGGCCCTCATAAAGCAACCTCACCCAGCTCAAAAAACCAGGGCCAAAGCCGAACTTGGCAAGCACAGCCCACAGATATGCCCATTCGACCGTATCAAAAGCCATCGTGGCATCAAGAGATGCCACAATAGCTGGTTCTCGGAGCGTGCCCGCCCTGGCAATCACTCCATGGAGGCGCCGAAGGTTCAACGCAGTGTTACGGTGCGGGATAAAGCCGGATTGATCCGGATGGATCAAGTCTCCGAGCACCCTGACCAAGCGGCCTGCCAGAATTTTAGCCAGAATTTTCGGCTCAGCATTAAGGAGTGATATTGGCCGATAGGAGGCACACTTATCTCGGGGTTTACCCTCCTTGTGTATTACAACGATCGTCACCAGTCTCTGATCCAACGGAAGGGACCCGCCCCCCCCGCGCCTCCACAAACATGGCGCGCAGGTGAGGGGCAACCCTATCCGGGAACAGCTTATACAAGTCAATCGGCAAACCATTTGGGCCTGAGGCCTTACCCGAGTTCAGTGCACGGATGGCACCCGCCACCTCATCAACCGTTATGTCTCCATCGAGGTCATCTCTATCTACGTCAGAAAGGCAGGGCAGAGCGATGTCCCGCAGGAGGTCAAGCGAGTCCTCGGTCGGCCTATCCGAAACTGAGGCATAAACCATACGGAAATAATCCGAAAAACACTGTACTATCCCCTCAGGGTCAACAACCACCTCTCCCCCCTCTCTCGTCAGCTCCGGCACCACTCTATTAACCCGTTCTTTTTTGTCCAGCCAAGCTAGGAGCTTCCCGGCCTTATCACCAACATCATACAGGCGGCCCTGCTGTTCCCTACTGAGGGTCTTGGCAGCATTCGTCACCAGGTCCTTATATTCGGCTTGCTTCAAGCTCAGCTCATGCAGTGAGGCCTCTGTAATCTCCCCCTCCAGGGCCACCTCTAAAGCCGCGATCTCCTCCTCAACCTGCATAACCTCGCCATCTCTCCGCCGCTTGGCTGCCACTACCAAGGAGAGGGCCTCTCCTCTTAGCACGGTCTTAAATGCTTCCCACAACGACACGGCCGAGTCAACGGACCCCTGGTTGTCCTTAAAAAAGTGATCAACTGTCTTCAACAGCGCACTGCGCATCTTGGGGTCACGAAAGTACCAGGGGTTAATAGGAGCAACCCTGCCCCCTCCCTCGCGCCCGACATCCAGCCGGACCCACACTGGCGAATGATCCGATATGCCCCGCGCCATATGCCTGGCCTCAGATACCAATGAGGCGTGCGCAGCCAGAGTGAGCAGGTAATCAATCCTAGAGAGGCTACCATGCGCCCCGGAGTGGAAGGTGTATTGGCTCTGTGTGGGGTGCCGGAGCCTCCAGCAGTCTACCAGGCCGAGTGTGTCTAGAAAGTCTGGAAGCCACTTCTGAGCCCCCCCGGTGTCCCTGGGCGGGTACCTATCCAGCAGCCCAGAGCCGACAGCATTGAAATCACCCCCCACCACTAGCATACCCTCCGGGAGGTCCAACAAGGCCCTACCCAGATCTGTAAACGTGGAGGCCTGCAGGGCAGGAGGGACATAGACCGAAACCAAAACCAGAGTTCTTCCTTCCCACCTCCCCGCCACCGCCACAAACCTCCCCCTATCATCAACAATGGTGGAGTTCACCTCGAACGGTAGTGAAGCTCTAACTAGGATGCCCACACCCCTGGAGCCGGAGGAGAATCCCGAGTGAGCTATGAATTTGTAACCTTTCCTATTAAGAGCATGGCAAGTATTACCTATAAGGTGTGTCTCCTGCAGTAGGACGACATCCGGCAAAGACCGTTTCAAGAACTGCAAGACTATCCCCCGCTTAATGCGATCCCCCAAACCATTAACATTCCAGCTAAGAACGTTTAAACCCCTACCCCCCATCCCCACACACCAAGAGGCCCACCCCACACCCGAAGAGCCACCATGGAACAATCCTGACAATGATTACTACGCCTTGCAAAAACAAACCCCCCAACAACAAACCCAAAATCCCAACTATCCCCCCCACCCTGCACCCCTGCTGCAGCTTACAAAGCCCCCCCCAACTTGCAGTGTGCCTGTCGCCCTACCAAAACCCAAATCTACAAAAAGTACCCTGAGGGAGGAAAGAGCTCCCATCGTCCTCCCGCAACCCTCCGTATTGTACTGCAATCAGTTCAAGTCATCATCCGGAACCAAATCAAGTCAGTCCGGCTCCAAAGGCATCAACCCTGCCCATCCCGGCCACTGTCCCCGTCTGCGGCAGCATCCTCGCCAGTCCATCGTCGGGGCAAAGCGTCCAGCCATTCACCGGCCATAGCAGGCGACTCAAAGAAGAAAGTTCGGTCTTCATACACCACACGTAATCTGGCAGGGAAAAGCATGGCATACTTCAGGTCCCTCTCCCTAAGCCGTCTCTTCACCCCCAGGAAACTCTGCCTTTGCTTTTGCACCAGCTGGGTGAAGTCAGGATAGAAACTCACCGACGCGTTCTGAAAAGGGACCGGGCCCGTCACCCGCGATGCTTGCAGGATAGCGTCCCGATCTCGGAAGTGAAAGAGCCTGGCGACAATCGGTCTCGGTGGAGCTCCCACCTTGGGCCTCCCACCCGGCACTCTGTGAGCTCGCTCAATTGCGAAAAACTTCCCAAGGCCCTTAGGCTTCAGATGGTTAAGCACCAAGTCCTCCACGAGAAGGTCTACAGAAATCTCGTCCGAGGACTCCGGGACCCCGATAATGCGCACGTTGTTGCGCCTGGCCCGGCTCTCAAAGTCCTCGAGACTACGGGCGGAGAGGTCACTCTCGGCCCGCAGCTTACGAACCTCAGTCTGAAGTTCCGAGACATCATCAGCAAGGCCCGTGGTCTTGAGATCAAGGGTTTTAACCCGTTCATTAGTTTTGCCCAAATCCGCGCGGATCAGGTTAACATCCACCAAGATGGTATCCACTTTGTGCGCCAGGGCATCAAACTGTCTCCCAACCGAAGCCTGCATCCCTTCGAGCGCGCCCATGACATCCTGCAACGAGAGCTCCGAGGCCGGAGGTGAGGCAGTCTTCTGTCCATCCAGCGACTGGCTCGATCCACCAGGCGACCCCTTCTGCTGGGCATACCGATCCATATTATAGGCTTGAGTATAGGCTCCCCGCCTGGTAGCCTTGGGTTTCAGCCGATCCACCTCTGCTTTACCCGACATGTCTGGCACCAAGCAGTCCGGTGCAAAAAGACGGCCCTCTCTCAGGTAGAGGGAGCAGGAGAAGTCAGATCTGCAATAGCCAGCCAGGGTAGGGCGCAGAGCGTCCAGAGGATAATAAAGCAGCCGAAAGCACTCCCGGGCCAAGGCAGACAAAGGGCGAGAAAGTGAAAGTGAAAGGACGGGGTCCTCCGTCCGACAGTTCACACCTCGCCTGGCCGCTGTTGTTCAATTAGAGGTCGGGCATCCTGCCAACGCCAGCCCCTGGCATCCCTCGGAGATAGGCCTCAATCTTCCGCCGTGCACAACTCCGGTTCCCGGTGGGCGATCCGAACTCGGGCAGCATCAATCGCCTCCATAACGAGTCATCTGCAAGATGCCGTGCATATAAAACAGGATTGAAGACAGGATAGTCGACGGAGGGCGCGTGGGTCTCGGGAGCTCAAAGCTCACGCGGCCATCTTGGTCAAGCGCTAGGCTCCTCCCCACTATTAATATTTTTAACCTATGTTATCCCTGAGGGATTTCCTTCTGGCATGAATTAATGTTGGACATTAAATGGACATATGTACATCTATTCCTGTGAATTGCTATGGACGGTTGTACTGTGCACTCTCTTTTTTCCCTTGATGGTGCTATCCTGTATGAATTGTGATGATGTATTGATTTAAGCCTTAACCAAAAAATAAAATTCTTTGCAGGAATCTGTTTTTCTCTGCCTGAATGGAGCCGCACTTACTAAAACCCCAAACTCCCGCTCCGTAAGTAGCCATGCTAATACATTGAGAGTTAAACACTTTTAGAGGTGGAGACACTGTCCCCCTGATTTGCAGTCTGATGAGGTTAATTACTGTGCCTACTGTTTTGCTTAACTTAGTTCAGGCCTGAGCGCGATGGGAATTCCTAGACCCTGAGGAACTAAAATGTAGGCCCAGGTAACAAACATTATCGACGGTCGTCAAGACATGCCCGTTTATACTGATTTTATTTAGCCTTAGTTTACCAGGGCCGCAGGACATAATGTGTGACTTGGAGTCATTGGTGTTAAGATTCAAATTATGCATGAAGGAAGCAAAACAGTCCACCTGATGCCTCATGGATTTTTGGGTAAGGGCCAACAAAACTGCATCATCTGCATAAAGCAGAGCGGCAATTGGGAAGCCTGCGATTCTGGGTGTATCTGTGTGGGAAGAGGCTAGGTGAGCTGTTAAACCGTTAATATATAAAATAAATAATAGAGCGCCAATATGCAACCCTGCATCACCCAAGTTTTTAAAGAGAATTTAGGAGAAAGCTCCGCCAGCGGAGTTAAATGGATCCGTGCGGTGAGATCCGAATGCAGACAATATAAAAAGTTCACCGGGGGTGTCCACGCCTTGATCGAGCAACATTAGCCAAAGGTTGGTTCTGTTTACTGAATCGAAGGCAGTGGATAAATGAAGTCTGTGTAATACATGCACCCCCGAGGATTTCAAATAAACCGACCAACCCGTGGGCAGTAAGATATCTAGTAAGTTCAGCACCCCTATCATCTTGCTAAATATGGTGCCTATTTGTGTCTAAATTTTGTGGCCTAAGACTCCCAATGATCTTAGCATTAAAATTGCCGCAAAGGAAAAAGTGAACAAGTGTAGTGTTGTTGTTAGCCTTAGATTGTAATAGAGATACAAAATTAAATAAGCTTAAAAAATGTGAACAGTTAGCGTTGGAAAAATCATTGTTATAAAAATGTATCAGGTAAAAAGCCATGTTTGTCTCGAATTAATAATGTTAAAAAGGCTGAGGAATTAGAATGAATCTGTGTAACCTCTAACTTTAAGCTCAAACTAACCCACGTGCCTAATCTGCCAGCCAATCGGCCGGATGTAGAAGGAGTGGCAGGACTTGAATAGCAAGTGTAACCCTTAAAGTACAGTGGCTCAATAAGCCAGGTCTCCTGCAAAAGAATTAAATCAAACTTGGATACAAATGCCCTCCAATCATCATTGATAATCTTTCCTATGAGGCCTGCCACGTTCCAACGAAGGACGGAAAGGGTTCTGTAGTGAAAGTTTGAAGCATTTGAGTGGGAAACTACTACCATTGATTCTAACATTGGGGTAACAATAATTAACTCTGGGAGAATGTCTACCAATAGTAGGGTGCCCGAAGGTGTAGATGTTTAGGCTACCTTTGGGGCTGAGAGTCAATCTATATCGGAAAGTGCCTCAAATCTGTTGGATGTAGATATGGGGCAAGAGACAGGGGGAGCACTCAATGGGACCTGGGATGACGGCAGGATATTAAGAAGGGGTTGACTGCTAGAGGTCTGTGTGTGTTTTCGTCCCTGAGGAGATTAAGTGGGGGTATAAAAAGAGCACAACTAGTTGGAACTGGATTGGGTGGGCACAGCCGAGGCTCAGGACCAGGGAGAGGGCCTATAGAAGAAACCTAAAGGGACCAGAGAGATGGTAGAGAAGTCCCTGTTAATGGTTCTTGCATTAAATAGCAAATACTGTGCCAGCTATGGAAGTCTGCAATTAATCACAATACAATCCCCATAGGAGTCCGGCCGGTTTGGCCCAATCCAAGCGCATCTCCGGACAAGCAGGATGTCCGTAGCGTACTGATATTGAAGGCCTTTGTGTTGCACCAACCAATTTAGAGTTTTATTGAAGAGCTGCTCGTAGGATTAATTTTGATCCAGGCGCAGTGAAGGAGCCCCTCTCAAGACGACCACATATGGACAAGCGGCAAGAGGGAGGTAGATGACTTTTAGTTGAGAGCACATCTGGGAGTAAAGTGGTATCTCTCTATCCCCAGTGTCTCTTACATTGTTAAAGGGACGTGAAGGGGGGGATGCTTGCTGACTAGAAGCGGGATTTCTATTGCGCTGCAGAGCTGCTTGGGCTGGCAAATTACTAGAAGAGAGCAGAGCCTGAGTTGCTGCCATACATTTTTTTGGAGGGCCGTTGGGAATTCTACTCGTGGTACAGAGTCCAGTGGGGGCCCTGGTTAAAGTTCCTTTGGTTAGTTCTAGAAAGTTGATGCACAGTGTGGCCAGATTGGACTCAATAGTGTCTAGGCATGATATAATGTTGCTTTCTATGACAATCTGAGCCACATAACAGTGTTCACATGACATCTGTCTTCACTTTTAGTTCACTAATGGCACTGTCACCAGAGTGCGGTGGGGAGCTTTAGTGGTTTTAAGTTCAAGTTTAAAAACTATCACTTTTAATAAGTATTTCTCAATGAAAAAAATTGACATTCTTGTGATAGTTTCCACATGTTAAAGAATTATGAAGAGACTTTATCATATTTCATGTGATGTTTGTTGTATGATTTACTTGGCAAATAATTCCAGGGCTCTGCTCCTTAACAGCCTCTAACAGCCAGACCAGGCCCTTGACTCAGCTCTGGTTCAGTTTGGCCTATTAATTTGTTGGCCTGCCCACCTCTAGGCGTAGCTATTATTCATGCAGCCTGTGCAGTGTGCCAGCCTGAGGCCAAAGCACTTCAGCAGCTGATTACAGGACAGACTGGTAGGAAGGCATAGCCTATAAACGGAGGGATTTCATTTTACTGTAACTCGTTTCTGTAAAGTTTTTTATTATTTAATCCATTCCAGTTAATGGAAAACGAAGAGTACAAGAAGAAACACCTAAAATGACACTATGGTGCCAATTCCGATCCGGTAAAAACCGGGTACGAACCGTCGGACGGAGCCTTTTCTCCGTCCGACTCGTACCCGGTGCGAAATCCATCCGAAAATGCAAGTACGATTCATACGGAAACACCATTTCCGTACGATTCGAACAAAACACCGACCGAACAGAAACTAAACACAATTCCGATCCTGAAAGGAGCCGACGTGACGTCGGTACGCATCCAGCCTACGTTTCACGAACCAGGAAGTACGATTCGAACCGACGTCATCCCGCACGGAAAATATTTACCGGCTGCCAAAAACTGCCGGGAAATCAGGACGACACACGCAAGGAGCAGCTGGACGCGACGAACAGACATGGACCCGAACCTACGTGCCATC